>NW_024039472.1:0-346724 GCF_016077235.1 Cyprinodon tularosa | reverse complement strand
AAGGAGCCTAATCTTCAAGCATGGGATTAGTGTTAATTGTTTATAACTGCAGCATTATTGGTCTCACAGAAAGAATTCTGGTGATATAAGAACATGTAAAATGACAACTTAGTTTGAAGTCTCTTGCCCAGAGACATGTTATAGTGGTAGGGTAGCATGAGGAAAATTCACATATTTCAAATAGCAAGAATATAACTTTTTTTTTCTTTTAAGCCAATATAAGAAAACCTTTTTATTACAGTATTCATTTAAAGGAATAGTAAACCCAAAAAATGATTAGCCTTCCTTTACTACTCACCCCCATGCTGAACAACCCTCTGGAGTACTTTTTTGATATCTCAAATGCATCTGGAGATCTGGGAGGCTTCTTGCTGTCTGCTGACATTCAAATAATGGAAGTCTGTGGCGCCTGAGGCAGAAAGGTCCATAAAAGTCCACAAAAAACGTGTCAATATTCCTCCATACTGCTCGTCCAATGTATTCCAAGTGTCCTGAGTGGGTAGCGTCCATAATTTACTCGAAACTAAGTCATTTAGAATGTTTTTAGAGCATAAACAGTAGTGTATAGGATTTCCTAAAAGCGCGTTCACGAGTCTACGGAAACCGCGGCAGACCAAACCAGATGAAAGTGCGCGTTCAGCTCGGCAAAGAACTCATGCTCTTCCTCAACACTGAAGTCCTCAGACATTTTTCTTTCGTTGTTTCTTTCTTTGCACAGGTAAACAGCACATTTCTTCTTCTACGCGTGCATTATCGGCAGAGCAGACGCTGAATGCGCACTTTCATCTGGTTTGGTCTGCCGCGGTTTCCGTAGGCTCATGAACTCGCAGGCGCGCGCGTTTAGGAAGTCCTATACACTACTGTTTATGCTCTAAAAACATTCTAAATGACTTCGTTTCGAGTAAATTCTGGACGCTACCCACTCAGGACACTTGGAATACATTGGACGAGCAGTATGGAGGAATATTGACACGTTTTTTGTGGACTTTTATGGACCTTTCTGCCTCGGGCACCATAGACCTCCATTATTTGAATGTCAGCAGACAGCAAGAAGCCTCCCAGGTCTCCAGATGCATTTGAGATATCTAAAAAGTACTCCAGAGTGTTGTTCAGCATGGGGGTGAGTAGAAAATGAAGGCTAATCATGTTTTGGGTGTACTATTCCTTTAAATAGTGTCATATTTGTAAGGAAATGCATGTGTGGCTTGCAAACATTAAAACTGACCAAATCTTTTCTGCTTTTGCCAAAGCAGTGTGCCGTTCTGAGGTGGGATCTTCCTCAGTGGAAAAAAAAAAAAGTTTATGAATGTTGTAGGAATCGCTTTGCAAAGAAAAATTGAGAGGCAATTTGATATAATCTCCTAAAAAGAGTAGTGTAAAGTTAATTTTAGTTTCTTCTTGTGTTTTATTTTGTTTGCTATTGTTTTGTTTTTATTTTTGCCATTTAATTTTTGCATGTTTTGATGAGATTAGGCCAATATAGGCTTTCATTTTATTTGGTCTGATCAATTCCTGTCCCCCACTCCACCCCAATGTTAGTTCATGCATTCTTAGACGGACTTTCCATGAACTTTCATTCATTTAACCTTCATTTGTATGACCCAACTAAGACCCTAACTCTTATCATCATTTATTCAAACATAGTCCTAAACCCATCCATAAAATGTAGCATACACCTGTGAAAATGTACCCCACAAGGTAACAAATCCATGACCATACACACAAATGATGAGCAGTTAAAGTAATGCCTAATCCTTCCTTTCCACAACCAAGGAGAAGCTGAAAGAAAAATGTCATCAGTCAGGAAGCTTAAGTTTAAAACCCTCCGGTTTAAAATGAAACTTGAAATATTTTACAAAACTCTTCCAAAATCTTCTGATGAACCGTGTTTACAAATGCCAACTGAACACTTTGATTTTTAAGCTTTTATTAAGCTAAATAAGTAAAATTAACTCTTTAGTGCCCTTTTATTACAATTTTGGACTATGTGCAATCATCCAGATTAGTAGAAAGGAAAAAATTCCTTATATGGTAGTCTTAGTGAAAAAATACACATTTGATATATAGATAGGGGTTATGAATAAATAAACCATGTGGAGCTTGCTGAATCATTACAGGTTAGAGTCTGGTTGCATGGAAAAGTTAAATATACTACTACTAATATACTACTATTGCATTTTGTCTATATTTCTAAGAACTAAAGATAAGCTCCTTTTTTATTTTAGCTTTTGAAAAAGCTGAGAAACCTAACTTGGATGTCTGCATGGTGTCAGAAATGTCATACTTGGCCGGCCCACTGACACAGTAGGTTCAAAAGATAATAAATAAAGTTATTTGGTCAAATCCGCAAAAATAAAACAACATATTTTTTACCACACTTCTCTCTGCCTTTTCATCGCCATCTGTAATCCCATAGCCCCTGTGTGTTGATGGAGTGCAGAGCTCTGAGGCAGGAAATCAAAACTGACTCATGGCTGGTGTTTGTCCATTTTGCAGATGGAGCAGTCGTGGCACATGTGCCAGGTGCTAAACACAGCAGGTGTTAGATCAGCTGGTCATAGAAGTGAAAAAAGTTCATCTGTGTTTCTGGAACTGGTCAGGTTGCCAAGCTGAGCAATGGAAATCAGGAAATCACCTTCAGCCAACATCAGTAATGCCATTACCCAAAACACACTTTTAGATGTGTTTATATCTTATTTCAAAAATGTGTCATTATTTATTTTGTTTAGGCTTGGTGCTTAGGTATATTTAAAATCTCTTCTTAGCAGTTCATAGAACCACTGTTTTGCTGAAACTACAGTTCCAGACCTTTTAGACTATGTGAAAATCATTGTGAGATTTGCCAGATTATTTTCAGGTTGTTGGTGAGACTTATTCCAGTGTTCAGTGTACTGTCAGTGGCGGTTGCTGGAGTTTTGTCAAGGAGGGGCTATAAATTCAAAATAGACATATAGCGAAAAATCATTCAAACATATAGCCTACTAAGTTATCACACCAGTATATTTATATGAATGCTAACAACAAAAAAACAACATTATAAAAACGCTTTATAAAAATGAAAAAGTAATTTCATGTACAGGTCTACTTTTTGTACATACATTTTGTCCTTCTGAGGCTTTGTAAAGGCAGATATGTGTTTTGCATGGTCCAATATGGAGTCGACAACATAAAAAAAAATAATGCACCAGTATAATAATGGAGAAGCTAGAATAGAATAGAATATAATAGAATAGAATATGGACATTTTTACAGAAATGGATATTTAAAAATAGCAGCAATATCAGAGATATGCAAAATGAAAGCAGTATGTTTTTTAACTGACTAAGATAGAAACTTTGCAAAATCAGCATGAATGTAACAACTTATTGAGGTTGTTGGGGAGAGTGGTGGTTATTAAGTCATCATTAAAAATTAAATATCTAACTTGCACATGTAAAAAAAGATATAATCATATTTTGAAACATATCAATTTCATAATTAAAATGTTCTTTGTTTTTTTATGTCTTAATCAAGGTCATTGGGTGGGTGTGGCACCCTAGTGCCCTTTATTGACCAGCCACCACTGGTTCCTGTATTCTGATTACCTGATCCTGACCTGTTTTGCCTCTCGACCTATGCGCCTGCCGGTTCCCATCTGATTTGTTTGCCTGACCTGTCTTCTGACTCCTGCCAGAATTCTGCCTGTTTTGTGCCGTACCTGGAACTGTTACCCGACTCTCATTCTGGATTCTCCCTCGGCACCTCCCCGGATCTCTCACCTCCTGGCTCTGAAAACTGAATATGTCAAAACATCAGCTTTGGCTTTGCCTTCACGATAATCCTGTCTATATCAGTCTGCTCGGTTCTGATCTCCTGCCTGTCCTACGACCACCAATACATCAGCAATTGGGACTGTCTTTGTGGCGATTGCTGCGCCGCGTTGGCAGTCAACCAGCTGGAATCATCTTCACCCTCTGCACTCTGACTATAACACTAGAGGTTCCTGCCTTAGATGCTGACATTGCTCACTTTGGTTGAGTTTTGAATAAATATTTTGAGAAATCTGTTTGTATGCCATGAATACTGGATCTTACTGTTCTGAGCTTGACACATATAAACTTTTTTCATGTAGTCCAAAAAGGAGTTTTTTTCTAATCTGTTCAGAATTGATTCTTCCACAATTGATCTGGAACATTCGAAAATGCAAATTGTCCTTTTTTATGTTGTTTTTGACATTAAGTTTCAAATAGAGAATCATTTCTGACAAAATAAAAAAAGGTATTACTGAAAAAACCCTGCACAATAAAACCATCACACTTTTTATGGACTCTTGTGTCTTCTTAGAAAGGCTTTTTTTTTCAATCTTTGAAAAGGCGAGGGAGACTTTTTGTTCAAAGGCAGCTACATAATAGTGAGGAAGTAAATGCATGATTATTTTTTTTATTTTAAATTGTCACTGTCTGAGAAATTGTTTGAGTGGCTTTTAAATTCTCCTCATGAATTGATAAGAGTCGTTCGTCGCATCCAAAGTCAACGTCAGTCACAGGAAACCGGATGAAAGAGAGAGGCAGTGAGAGTGCATTTTCTGAACAGGTGGCTTGTTGATGTTCCCCCGGAGTGGCAGTTGGTGTCACAGGTGCAGCTTGAACTTCACATCGCTCTACTTCGAAGGGATGTAGAGGGATGGGGGTTGATCACCGGTTCATGTTGGCAGGGAGCGCTATTCTGTCAAGGTGCATTATTCTTTTCACTGTTAGACATGTCTCGCATCTTCTGTCCTGAGTGGCTCCTGTTCTCAGAAAGTAAAAAAAAAGAAACTGCCTCTTTTATCTCTCTGTCATTTGCTCTGGACACTCTTTTTTTCAAAGCTGCAGTCACCTATCGACTCTATTCAGTTTCACCTTCCGCATCTCATCTGAGCTCCTTTGTTAATGTACACCTCTGGAAGGCCTTGTAAATCACCAAATCTCTTGAATTTTTTCACAGCTGTTCTGAGAATTTGGACTAATCCTGTATAGAAAATTGCTCATACTTCTACTTGCCTATTTTTTTCTTTTAAGAAGGAGTAAGCTGGCAGAGTTAATCCAGTAGCTCCTATGTTATTAAAGTTTGACTAACACACACTCAGGTATTACTACTGTGCAACAGTACAACAATTGTCCTGTAAAACTGTGACATTATTACAGTAAAAGGCTCTCTATTAAATATAAACTGGTATATATAGACTACTTACCGTACCGTAATTCTAATTAAAATATTTCAGTCTCAAGAACAACAGTGAGTCCAAAAATATTCCACTTGAGCCAAGAAAAGCAGCCTATTCAGCTGATTGTTTTCAAAGTTCAGCTTATGAGGATTTAGGCCTCAGTAAAGCTCTTATCAAATGCACTGTAAATTTCCTTTATCATTATACCGTTATCAGAACAGCCCTTTGCTTTAGTTGCTATATTTGTTGTGTGTTTGTTTCTTATGTTAATACTTTGAGCAGCCCATCATAACTATGAACATGCTATGAGCTAAACCATTATAAGTTGTGTGTATTGTCATGCTGGAAAGTGAACCCTATTCCGATCTCAAGGTTTTATCATGTTTGTCTTCATCCATCTCTGACCAGCTTTAATCCCTGATACATAAACTCCTACTCACATGCTTTATTTTGAAAATGGTTTGGTCAGGGTCTGTGCAATGTTATTTTTCCTTTAAGCGCTTCACATGCAGATCAGTACCTTATTTCAGTAAATATCATACACAGTGAATCCTGTTAATTCTACTAAAATTTGTCAATATGAAAACCTTTTTATAGCAAATTAAGTGGTTACTAACATAAAGTGAATCCTTGATTTGTCGTAAACTCACAGAAGCAGACAGGGATTTGAAAGAAAAGAGTTGTTTTACCTATTTTCTTGTGGAAGTAGTTTTTTGTTTTGGTAGGGGTGGAGGGTGTTCTTAAGAAGGTTGTCATTTTTCCAACGTTTTGTGACAGGCGCAGGCGGCGCTGGGAATGAAAGAATGACCCCTGTCAGAAACAATGATACACTGACACACTGATGTTTCCCCGGGTTAAACGTGTTTTTCTATTTTGAGTTTATTCAATATTTTTCCCACTTGCTCTTTTTAGTGTCAGTGTGTACCAAAGCCCCTGTGTTTTGTTTAGTTTTTTTCTTCTTTTAGCTGATATCTTGGCCACAATTCAACATTACAGATCAGAGCTGAGCTAGAAACAGGGCTTAGGATGCTCCAGGTTACATCATTTCTTACTTTGTCTCTCATGAGGTTGAATAATTCTCCTGCTGATGCTGATCTCAAACCAACTGGCTGTTTCAGCACAGAAGCAAATCTTCTCTAGCACAGGAGCATTATTTGCAGCTGACCCAATTAGGAGAAGTAAAGATCCTCTGGTGCATGTTGATTTCTTTTCTTACTTTCACTCTCAACCTCTCATTGAAGAATGAGTGGTTAATGATAATTAATCACAATTCTGTGATTAATTGTGCAGTCACTTTTTCCTTCTCACTACTTTTTGCAAAACTACAACAGAAGAAGTGAAGTAATATCTATTCCTACCTATGTTTTTCATCCATCAGGTGAGACCCATGCATAAAGGGTAGGAACAAGGAGGTGATAGAGGGAAGTATGGCACAGAGGAAAGGACTGAATACAGAGCAAAGGGGGAGCAATGAGCCAACTGCTCCAGATCAGCAATGTGAAGGTGACTTTGGAAGAGGAAAGATGTAGATGGCAAGAAAGAATAGAGTAACAAATAGATGAGAAGAGAATATGGTCGAAAGCAGCATAGGAGTAGAATTGATCAAAAAAATTAATAAGGAAGCATCCTGTAAATAATCTAACTGTAAAAAGATTTCCGGATTGATAAACATCAACACAGTTTCTGTAGCGAAACAAAACAGAAGCCTCTATGGATCACATTTCTAGAACTTGATAAGCATTTCTAAATGAGCTTGAAAGCAGTATGCGACATCAAATCAGAGCATGATTAAAGTGGTGAACGTGTAGAGAAAATAGTGATTGTGGTGTGGTGTGAAGCCAATGCCTCTTGGCAGGACTTCTTACTGTGCTTAATGATGCAACAGTGTAGGCAATTAGTTACCTATGTGACATTATCGGTCACCAATAAGTGAACGGATCATTAACCACAAGACGCGTCTAACAGCCGTCATTCCTCGGGGCATTTGGGTTTGCTCTCATACAAACATGCATGTTGTGCTTTTCTTTTTCTAGTGAAAAATTATTCCTCCTCCTATTGGAAGAAAACATGTCCATAGATGAAATATTGATGCGGGGGCTGGGTTAAAAAAGAAAATAAGAACTGACTGATTTTATTTTTTAACTGCCTAAGCTTGTGTAATATTTTCACATGCTCACCTGATACACAGAATTATTATGATTCATACATGATGTTAAACTGCTCACCTGATTGTGTCTTGCTCAACTGTCCTACTGTCCTACATTGCATTAAAGATATCAACTTCTGATGCGGCATGCCGCGCACCACACAAATACCTTTTCACAAAGCTCACATAATGAGAGAACATGATCAATTCAACTTAAACATACATAAACTGACCTTAAATGTGTGTATGAATACACAGATTAGACCTCACATCTTAAGTTATGCTAAATTTAAGGATTTTGTTGAAATTATGGTTTACTTAGATGAATCTGCTAAGGTTAAATGTCTGTCAAGAAAATTTATATGTGTCTATCTTACTGATAATATTTTGGTGCCTTTAGCAAATTTTTTAATCATATATATAGATATATATATATATATATATATATATATATATATATATATATATATATATATATATATATATATATATATATGTATATCTATATACATATATATATATATATATATATATATATATATATATATATATATATATATATATATATATATATATATATATATATATATATATATATATATATATATATATATATATGTATATCTATATACATATATATATATAGACCCCAGGCTGGGAAGCAAATGCTGAAGCTTCTTGCAGCAAAGGCAACAGTGCTACAAACTGCACTATGCCAAAACATTTAACTGCAACATATATATATATATATATATATATATATATATATATATATATATATATATATATATATATATATATATATATATATATATATATATATATATATGTACATATATCTATATGTATATGTACATATATAGATATAGATATATATATGTACATATATCTATATGTATATGTACATATATATATATAGATATAGATATATATACTATAGATTGCTTTGGTGCTAGCCAACAGAATTGAAAATGACTCCTGGATCAGTGTCGAAACATCCTCAAAAAAACTGAGCAAAATTCCGGTTGCCCTCCAATTTAAGCCTGTTTTTGGTTGCCATGATATGAGGACTGAAAATTAATAGGCAATGCTCTAGCAATACACAGAGTGGAAATCAACATGCAGATCAGTAGAAAAGAGTATCAAAGAACAGCTTTTGTCAGCACATACACACACACTCTGTAGAGTCTGCTTCTACATTCACACATGAGTGCCCCCACTGATCTATCTGACTTCACGCTAGGGAGCTAGATGCCTGATATCTATAGGAAGTCTGAAGCAAATGGTGGAGGCATTTGTGATCAAACATGCCCACTCACCCTGAACATGTCTGCACTACAGGAGGCAAAATGGCTTAAGGGGATCACTGACATTAACACCTATCAAGGGATCATCATATTCAGTTAGATTAGAAGTCAGCCAGAGCTTACAAACCCTTAGGAATACTGCCATGTAATTTTTGCTTATATCTTTATTCAAAATACAGATACAACTTGAGGAATATACAACTTTAAATATAAGCCAATTATTTATTTGCAACTATATGATTGCTTGTAAACAACAGTGTCGTCAAAACTACACACATTTGTTACTTAAGTAGAAGTATAGATACTACAGTTTAAACACTCTGGTAAAAGTTGAAGTATAAACTTGACCTCTTTACTCAAGTAAAAATGAAAAAGTATGTGCTCCAAAAACTACTTAAAGTATAAAAGTATAAAGTAACCTTTAAAAAAACAGCCAGATGCCACTTTATGAATTGAAAGCTAAATTTTTCAACTATTTCGAAATATCCTTTGAGATAGGGCCAAGGATGAGGGAGGTCTTGTTGGCCTCCGTCTCCATCTCCTGATACGCTCTCGCCTGTGTCAGCCCTTTCAGACATTTCGACTTTTTCGGAATTTTGTTGTAGCATAGCATAGACAATTCATGTTTACTGTTTGAAGAACACCTGCTTGCTTCTGATTATTTCCTTTAGCTAACCAATGAGTGTTTGCGTTTTATGACTCATCCAATTACACTAGTATTCACTAGATGTGGATGCACCAATGATCTGCATTGGATGGCACACATGAGGTGAAATAAATATTTATAAACATTAAACTGAAGCTAAAAGTAACGAGCAATGTTTGTTTTAAAAATGTAAGGAATAGAAAGTACAGATACTTGTGTAAAAATGTAATGAGTAGAAGTCAGAAGTAGGAAGAAAAAAGTATAGATACCTAAAAGTGTATTTAGCACAGTAACGAAGTATTTGTACTTTTTTACTTGACACCTCAGGTAAACAAATATCAAATTAGTAGATCATAAGAATTATCTTTCAGGTTTTTAGAACAGATCAGAAAACAAGAAAACATCCAGTGATGAGGTCAGTGCAGACATTTTACATAATTCAATATCATAGAAAGCAACAGGTAGTGATTTAGTCAAGACCACACCAACCGAGACAAAGGAGTACCGTCCAAGATATTTAGAGAACAAGACCGAAAGGTCTTGGCCTTGTCTCGGTCTCCATACTCCTTGGTCTTGGTTGGTGTGGTCTTGACTTCAACACTAGCAACTGTCATTCAAACTACTTGCAAAATAAAGGAAAAAGGTAAGTACAAGATGTTGAGCCTTCAATCAGATAGAAGCCGAAGTGTTCAGTGTGTGCCAATTCTGAGGGCTAAGATAAGTAAAACTAAGCCTAGCTGGTGAAAGCTTGGCATATTTCTTTATAACCTTGCCCTGCTTTATTCTTTTTTTAAAGCTTTAACCCTGCCTATGTGATCTATCCCTTGGTTTTCGTGATTTCAAACATCTGGATTTTCTTCAAGAATGTCAGAGTGAAGGAGGTTGAACAAATATTCAAAAATAAAATTTGTGTCACCTAAAAAAAAACGTGAAATACAGTAACTTGAAGTTTGTGTTTGTACTTCAAAGAATGTATGGAAATGCTGAAAGGGTATAAATAAGTTAGCAAGGCAGAGTAAAAACCCACCAGTCAGCTTTGTTTTTTGGCAGAATTATAATCACTAAACAAAAATAAAATACAGGTAGCACTAAATCATTTATACTGCAGAATAAAAACTCTATAACCTCTTCTCTCAATGTCTGTGCTGAGCTACCTTAAATAATGGTACAGGATACATTCTTATCTTTTTTCTTCTTAAACAGATATAGCCCGCTCCCTGTCTGTGAACCTTCATGCTGTCGCATCAGTTCAAAGGTCCACTCTCTGTTGAGATCTGACTGATGTGTGAAACACACATTACTGCACTTTTTTTTGGTCTATTTTTTCTGCAATAGTAAGGGTTGAAATAAAAGAAAGAAATAATCAAAGTGCTAAAGAAGGGCTTTGGTTAGAAGGACTAAGCATATTTGAGTGTGGCCAAAGCCCGATAGCACGGGGAATCGGTTTATTCACTGTGTCCCACTGCAGCACAACCTGAGTGGGCAGAAAAAAGAAACCAGAAAATAGAGTAAGCAGCATGACAAGGAAGAATGCAGGAAAGTTATACTGCCTCACCTGCAGTTTTGAGTGCAGAGTCTTTGCTCTCATTACAAGACAGGCTACTATAGAAAACAAAGAAGGCTTCTCAGCAGAATATTTCTTCTCTTAAAGGACGGTTTACATTTTAAAATGTCTAGCTTGATCCCTTTTGCCATATTTACCACTCTATATCAAAGCCAAATGACATTTACATTTAAATCACATGTCAAGCTGAAGGCTTGTTTAGCAAAGTGAAACGAAGTTCAGGCAGTGGCTTCTGCAGGGCAAAATCTTAATGTCAAGGAGTGGAACAACTGTGTTAATACTACTGTTTCCTCTGATGTTTAAAGAAAAAATGTAATGTCCTTTAAGTTCCATCTTTTCCCTTCAACACTGAGCATCATAATTTTTTGCATGAAATGAAGCTGAAAATCTGAAAAAAAAACAGAACCTTTAAGCAACCATCAGCAAAATCTTTTTTGGGAAATAATGAAATAGCTGGGTTAATAAGACAGTAATCAATTTCTGCATGGAATCATAACCATAACACCTATGTTAATCTATCCTTTGTCAATTGGTTTTGGCCGAAGGGATCTCCTCTACTTTCTGTCTTGCACCCAATCTGGAGAAGCCTTTGACCGAAGACATTTGTTGTTGTTTAACAGTCTTCGAAGGAGTATGCCAATGGAGGTCTGTAATGTTCTTTATTTTATAAAAAATTATCCCATGTAATATCATCCCCAGAGGTTTTAGAGGAGTTTGTAGAATAGAACTGTATTTCTCAACTTTTTGAGATTTTTTAAGTAATTTTTTACCCCTGCAAATAATGGCAGCAGAGATTACACTGTCGAAATTGACTTGTAGACAGAATGCAGCATCTTGCTTCAAACACTGAATCACCAAGGCCTTCTGAGGAAGGAAGTCTGATCTGTACCTTCATGTAGACAGTCGAGTCTGAACAAACACATACCTCAATGCCCTGGGGTCCGTTTCATAATGTTTTCTAAACCTAAAATATGGGAAACTCTGAGTTTTTCATATCACAAAGAGTTTTTTCAACCTCTGTTTCAGTGAGAATTAAATATTTATTGGGAGAGGATTCTACAACTCAGTTGACAGGACATGAGATTTGTTCAATATGAGCGAGATGCGGATCATTTTATTTTTATTTATTTATATTTATAGTACATGAAGAACTATTGAATTACTTTCAGATTACATGTAAATGGATTCATTAATTTCACAGGGAGTAAAGGAATTACTTTGAGGTTAGGATTAGGATTCACTCAGTGATGACACCCTACTGACTCTACTGGAACAATCTGAAATTAATCTATGGGACTGATAACCACTAATAACAAACATTTTTTGGAATGATAACATTCAAAGCATGGCTGCAAACAGCCACTTAGTATTTACTATGTAAAAGAAGAGTGAATCAACATGAGGAGGGACCCATGAGATGATCCATAGTTTCTATATATTAGAACAACATTTTTAGACTCCATCCTCACCTGCGGCCAGAAGATTTCACCTAAATAGATACATTGATTCAATACCATTCAAGAAATAATCCCGTAATCTTATCGCAGTCACAACAGACTATAGCAAGCTGTTTTGATATGCATTAGTTTTACTGAATATGTTATCCTGATATCTAAAAAAACATTTTTTCTTTGTCTCCCCTGTAGACAGCTGGAGATAGGCACCCCGCTTAGGATAAGCATAGCGTAAATGGATGGATACATTTCAGATATCATAAATACAAATTCAGTCAAGCTGATAAATGTCAAAACGGCCACTTAAAATGTGTTAACGGCCAATTCAAATGTGCAAATGTGTAAACAGTTTCTAGGTATATAAAACTTAAATTGACCTAAATTGAATGAATATGCTAACTAAAATGTTGACATATATAAACAAAACAGAGAAACTGTTTTAATGACAATTCAAGCAAACAAAAATAACATTATTTTAGGCCTGGTCAGACAAAAAATGTTTCATGACATGTCCAACATGTTTCATGTCAGACTAAAGATTCTATTCTGATTTGGTCCGATCGGAAAGAAATTATATTCATTAAAGAGGTTTATCCGATCATCATGAAGATTGCCTACGATGAACACACCCATTCGGATCTTTGGAGTAAAATAATCTCCAATCGCAAATGTGCAATGTCAGCGTGATGGTTCTCTTTACTCCTACAGTAACTAAATGTAACGTGCGGAAGAACATGTCCTCCTGCCTTCAACCCCTGTAGTGTAGGAGCGTTAGCATAAGGTACAGCTGAGCCCTTAACTTATCTAAAATGACCACCAAAATCAAAAAATATGGATACAAAGAGGCCACAATGGTCCAAAATGAAAAACACTACATCAACAGACATGAATGAAGAACTGAAGAAAAAGAAATGTGAGGGGCAGAGACAAAGAGTATCTAAAGTTTAGGATTAGCGGACAAGTACGAGTTTGGATATAAAACTGACCACTTCTTCAACTACTGAAACATTTCTGAAAAAATGTGATAGTTATGCACATGCTCAATTTATTTCATCTGATCAAACGCTTGGTATATCCATACACACATCATGATTAGATGTTTTTATTTAGTCTCCATGTAAACAGAGATTTTGAATTTCTGGTTAGTTCGGATTGGGGGACATTTTGCACATGTAAGCATAGCTATTATTGTGGTTTGACCTGATATGTTTTAAGAGGTTGTTGTGTTACAACAACTTCTCACTGTTTTCACATAAACACTAAAGTCTTGACTGAGCAGTAGCAGCACGCAGTGCATTGAAGAATATACTAATGCATTACGCACTCACTGGGGGCAAGCAAAAGTAGTTAGAACCAAATCCTGTATTTAGACTTTTTTTTTTATGGATTTACGTCACCTCAATTGACTGTCGTTTTAATGCATGGATTTTTGGATTTAAGAATTGATTTTAGAGCCCAAAATTGTGGATTCTAAGGTATCAAATTTTTTGTGTCAATCTGCACATTACCAGCAGAACAATATCAGAAATATGTGATCAGGGATGAAGATCACAGGCTTCAAGCAGAGGAAGATCACATGGATAGATTTCTGTGCAGAGCCAATGAAATTAACACATTTTTAAAAAGGTTTAGTTCAGGAACATGCTCAGCATTGTTGTCTCCTGCCCACGCCATTAACCCCCCCTTTTGACTCATACCTTTCCTGTCACATCTCAAATGTTTCATCCTCTAACTCTGCCATGCAGCCCACCTGCTATCCATTTGTAATAAACCAAATCAGATGAAGGTGCCGTTCCCTTCCACAACAATGTGAACTTGCAAGTATGGTGATAAAGAGGTATTGAGGACAGCGCCTGCATATTTAAACCATCAGATCAGCGAAGCTGAACCACAGCCAGAAAATCCAGGATCTTTACCACAATGCCAGCAACACCAGGAGGATGTGGCAGGGCATACGGGCGATCACAGACTGCAACACGACTTTGAAAAAGAAGCTGCACTGCAAAAAATGGAAATCTAAATAGGTAATTTTTGCTCATATTAAATGCATATTTTCTTGAATTGAGGATGTAAGTGAGACATTTTGCCAATGGAACAAGACATTTTACATCTAAAATAAGAAAATAACAATTGTATTGTCTTATTTCAAGTGTATATTATCTAATTATCTTATTTTAGGAGTAAAAATACTCATTCCATTGGCAGATCATCTTATTTACCTGCTCAAATTAAGGGTAAATACATTTAATTTAAGACATTTTTACTCATTTCTAGATGTTTTTTTGCAGTGTGATTAGTCAGTCACTTCATTTGGAAGGGATTAAACTGATTTCAGATAATAAAGTAGACAATCTTTGTGTTATTTTGTATCAGGACCTGTCATTTAAAGCCCATATCAAAGAGGTTTCTAGAATTTCCTTCTTTCATCTGGGCAATATTGCAAAAATGTGAAATATCCCGTCCAGCGGTGATGCTGAGAAACTAGTCCATGCATTTGTTACTTTAAGGCTGGACAATTGTATATCTTTACTATCAGGAAGTCCAAAAACTGTAGTTAAAAGCCTTCAGCTGATCCAAAATGCTGCAGCCAGAGTTCTGATGAAAATTAAAAAGAAAGAACATATCTCTTATATCCTAGCTTCTCTTCATTGGCTTCCTGGTAAATCCTTCTCACATATAAAGCCTTAAATGGCCAAGCTCCATCTTATATCAGAGATCTGATTTTTTCTTATGTTCCTAACGGAGCACTTTGCTCTCAATCTGCAGGTTTACTAGTGGTTCGTAGAATTTCTAAAAGTAGAATGGGAGGCAGATCTTTTAGTTATCAGGCTCCTCTCCTGTGGAACCAACTACCAGTTTTAGTCCGTAGGGCAGACACCCTGTCAGCTTTTAAATATAGGCTTAAAATTGTCGTTTTTGATAAAGCTTATTGTTAGAGGTGCTCAGGTTTTCCTGAGCTATCTCTATAGTTTTGCTGCTTTAGGTTTAGACTTCTAGAGGACATAGGGAGCCCTTTTCCTCATACTGCTTAATTCTATCTCTACTCTCCCAATCTGCAGAATCTTTTAGTTGAATCTCTAACATTATGCTCTCTCTGGTTTTTCTCATAGTAGCTTTGCCTCGTCTGTCCCTGTTTGGCTGTGACTCCATCCTGGAGAGAAATATCAGCTGTGCTGCTGCAATCAACACCTTTGTTTATAAATGTTTGAGATCTGCCTGTTTTTCAGTGTAGTCCTGTTTCTCTGACTGTGACTGGCTGGATGTGCTCGCTTGGAGCTTGTCTGCCTGGCTGTGTTTTTCCTGGATTGGGCCACCTTTTACAGTTGCCTTTTGCATCTCTGCTTCTGTCTCCTTGAACCCCAGTCGGCCTTGGCAGATGGCCGCTCACACTGAGCCTGGTTTTGCTGGAGTATTTTACTGTTAAAAGGGAGTTTTTCCTCTCCACTGTTGCTACAAGCATGCCTAGCGTGATGGACTGCCTTTGAGTCAATGAGTCTGGGCATTGGACTTGTTTTTCTTAGATAGAAGACTTTCAATCAGTTTGACTGTATGATCTGGTGAGCTGTAAAGTGCCTTCAGATGACGTGCTGTGAATTGGCGCTATATAAATAAACTTAATTGAATTTAAAACACACCCTCCCCCTGATTCTTCTTAAATGAACGAAATAATTTCTTTGGAAGGTTTTAGGCACTAAACAACACTCCAGCAGTGAAAGCTGTTCCAGACCAGGGGAAGGAGGCACTCAACCTTGACATAGCTGAAGGGAGGAAAACTCTGAGGAGAGTCAACCCAAGAAAAGCCCCAGGCACAGATAACATACCTGGGCAGGTGTACAAGGAGTGTGCAGGTCAGCTTGCCGGTGTCCTCACAGACATTTTCGACACCTTGCTGGACCAAATCATAGTGCCAGCATGCTTTAGGTCTGCCATTATTCCGGTCCCGAAGAAGCCTCAGGTCACCTCACTCAATGACTAACAGCCTGTCCCACTGACTCCCATTATGATGAAGTGCTTTGAAAGGCTGGTTGAAGAACACATCATCTCCAGTCTCCTCCAACATTCAACCCACTTAAGTTCGCCTACCGACAAAACTGAAGACACCATCTCCTCTGTCCTTCACCTGAGCTTAGCACACCTGGAGGAGAAGAACACCTATGTTCCTGGACTTCAGTTCAGATCAGTCTAAGCACAGGTTCCCCTCAAGGCTGCGTCCTGAGCCCCATGCTGTTCACCCTGTTGACACATGACTGTGTTCCCAGGTTCACCACCAATCACATTGTGAGGTTTGCAGACGACACCACAGTGGTGGGCCTCATCAGAGTCAACAACTAACAGGACTACAGAGAAGAGTTGGAGCAGCTGGTGGACTGGTGCTAAGATAACAACCTGATCCTGAATGTGGAGAAAACGAAAGTGATCATTGTGGACTTCAGGAAGAACCGGCCTAACCACGCTCCATCGCTCATCAGCCGCTCAGCTGTAGAGGTGGTCAGCAGAACAAAATTCCTGGGGGTGCACATCATAGACAACATCACCTGCACTGTAAACACCGCCTTACTGGTCAAAAGGGCACAAAAAGCATGTACTTCCTGAGGAGGATGGGGAGAGCACATCTGCCCCCACCCATCCTCATGACCATCTAAAGAAGCACGATAGAGAGCTTTTGACCAGCTATGTCACTATATTGTGTGGAATCTGATGCATTGCAGAGCGGAAGATGGTAAATAGAGTAGTGAGAACTGCAGAGAAGATCATCGGCGCTCCTATTCCTTGTCCTGAGCCTGTAACATTATAATTGACCCCTCACACCCCCAACATGGACTGTTCTCTCTGCTGCCCTCTGGGAAAAGGCTTCGAAGCATCTGATGCAGGTCCAGCAGATTTCAAAACAGCTTCTTCCCCATTACCATGAAACTGGAAATATCATGAGAGCTGCACTAAACGAAATTTCGTTTTGTATACACTCTGTGTGTACAAAATGACAATAAAGTTTGTCTAATTCAAAGGATCATGTTCTTTGATTTCTCCAGTGCATTTAACATAGTTCATCCTAATTTACATCAGATTTGGCTCTTAGGAACTCCAGAAGACTCAATGATCGCCTGTATCAAAGACTACTTGACAGACTACAGTTTGTGAAACTGAATGGTCAACTGTCTGATCATGTAGTCTAAAGGGGACGGTACTCTGACCATTCCTCTTAACTCTGTACACCTCCAGCCTGCAGTACAAGACAGACTCCTGTCATCTGCAGAAATAGTTGACTCTGCAGTAGTTGGATGGAAAAGAGGCTGAGTACAAGGAGCTTGTGAATCACTTTGTGGCAACCAACAGTTGTGCAAAACAATTATCTGATCTGATCAGAAGAATGTGGACAAAACATGGGGGATAACTGTAGATTTCACAAGGAACAAGAAGAAGTCATATGTTATTACCATCATGGGAGAAAAGGAGGTGGAGAAGGCATGAATACCTTGGTGTTCACCTGGACAAGAAACTTTACTGGGGAAACTTTACTGCATAATCATCTACAAAAAGGGACAGACCAGACTATACTTCTCAAGGAAGCTTAGGTCCTTTAGTATTTGTAGAAAGATGCTGTCTGTTGTTGAAAGGGGGAACTCTTCTGCCATCCCCTGCTGGGGAAATGACATCAAAGCAAATAACCTAAAAAAGCTTAACAAGCTGTTAAAGAAGGCATCTCTTTTAAAGGAACCCCTCTGTTTTCATATGATAAAGGACATTATGGATGACTATAACTCCATCCATCCATCCATCCATCCATCCATCCATCCATCCATCCATCCATCCATCCATCCATCCATCCATCCATCCATCCATCCATCCATCCATTTTCTAACACGCTTATCCCATTTTCCTTGACTCAAGTAACACAAGTATTTTGTAATTAAATTGAGATTAAAGTAAAGCCTTTCCTTACTCTATATTTTTCACTTGATATTCATGGAAATGTTTTCACTACTGATTCTTAAAAGGCTGTGTCTTTCTTTAGTATACATGCAAACAACTACTATAATTGTTTCCCTTGCTAAATAAAAAATTTTGTTATGATTAGTGTATGTAGATTTTTGACTGGGAGTGCTGAGCCTACAATTGGTTGACATGCAAAAGCTAATTCCCACATACTATGCAGTTTTTGGACCGTTCCTTCTTGAGATGTTAGCTAATTAATCTTGTGAATGTTGACATCTCCCCTCTGTTTTCACTTCACTTATTTAAATAGGTTTTTTCACACATGTATTACCAGCTCACTCTGAAACTTTCCATTCAGTGAACAGCTGTAATATTAGATATGTAAATGTAACCAAAGACATTTAATTATTTATTTGTAAAACAATATTTATTATTTTTGCATTTCAGCAAGTATTTAACAACTACCCCTTTCATCATTGTGGTTTCTCTTTTTAATCTGAATATGTTTGTTTTTTGTAAGATAAATATTCTTACATGATCTCTTACAGTCCAGTTTCTTTATTTTTTTGTTTATTTTTTTACTTAGCAATAGGTAAAAATTAAGCTGGTGTAGTTAATGTTAGCAGATCACATTGCTGTTCCTTCGCATTTGGGCTGCCACGTACATCTTTAATCCTGAAATATTTAGCTAGATAATCACCTCTTATCATATAATCCCCAGGTTAGGTAAGGGGAACTTCAACTCATATACTCCATCTGCACCTGTCACCTAAGAAGCACAAACAAAAGAGCTGTCCGTGTAAGTAAGCATTGTTATCATTACAATGTGTGTCATTTTTTATTATAGCTGGAGAATGAGCATCCCTCTACCAAACCATTTTTTTTGTCTGGATGATTTGTAGTAAGGTGTTAACCTGTTTTGCTCAGTACTCTTTAATAATTCAGCTTGCATCTGCATTGGCTCATTTGTCGGCTGCAAACTCTGTGCACAGGCCACGTCTGAGGCAGCCCCCACAGGTTCTAATGAGACTCAGTCATTTCCTCTTAGATACATATTATTTGATTATCAGGATTATATTTTGCTGGACGAACAGATGGCCAGACCTCCGCTAGCATTTGTAATTACTCAATATGTGTGCTCCATGTTGATTTGCTTGCTGTGCACTTGCACCAGGTCTGGGATCAGATTGGCCTCCAGTATCTGTCGGAGGGAGATGTAATCAGGCTAGATAAACATTAAACAATAAGGATGTATTTAAAACTGCAAAAAGATCTTCCTTTGTGATCTCAAGTAGAAATATCTTCAACGGTTACAGTCTCATTTTTGAGCTGTGACATGATATCAGTGCTGGAGGGAATGTGGTGGTGGGTTGGGGTGGTGTCAGCAGGACAAAGTGTTACCAAGGTGTCGAAATAGGTGAAGATAAGATGGACCTGACTGCATTATCGTTGCTTGTTTATAGCTCAGACAGAGGGTGGCTCAGCCCTTTCTGATTGATTGTCTGGACAGCATACAAATAACGATTATGCAAAAGTAGAAAAGAAGATACGAATGCAGCCAGTGGAACATCATTACTCAGAGTTAACTGAGTGGAGCGATACATGTGTTCATGGTTACTAACTTTTTAGGAAAGATATCTCCTTTACATAAAACAAAACCAATTAATTTCATTATCTTTTTCCTTTATCTTCTTGATTTTGATGGTTAATAATTATGTACCAGGAGGCCCTGCACATTTCTTGTGTTTTATCATGAGGTTCTACATTTTTCACTTGTTTATAGCTTTTCTTTAGCTTAAATGTATCCAGGATAAATTAAATGGAAAAAGAAATATATAGCTTTATTGATTATTTAGTATTGACCTTTTTGGGATTATATTTGGCAGTCAAACAAAAAGAGTTTCATAAAATGTGACGAGGAAGGGAAAATAATGCAAAGTTTAACATGATTTCACATAATAAAATTGGAAAAATGGGTTTATAAAGATATTCAGGCTCCTTAACATGATATCCTTAAAAAAATCTCCATGATATTATTTATCAAGTAAATTACCCATGTGTGTAATGCAATTTAAATTAACATAGGCTTCTGAGGTTTATTATCTTTATAGAAATGATGGAACATGGCTGACAGAAGGGAGAAAGTTATGGAGAAGTTTAAAGCAAAACAACAATCCAACCTTTAAACATTTAACAAAGGATTGTTTAAGCATTCATCTGTAAATGGAAATGAGGATTGCAAAATTGCAGGCCCACCAAGACATGGCTGACACTGTAGACAGTAGCCTGCTGTGTATCACAGTAGTGGCAGCATTAGGGAAAAGGGAAACATGCTGATGAACATGTTCACCAAAGGGAGGAACATTCAGCACTTTACTTTGAGCTAATTGGGTACCTGTCTCCCTTGTCAAGTTTTTAGCCAATCACAGCAGGAGTGGCAGCTATCACATTCTTGATTTTTTTCGTAACTGATAAATCAAACTCTTGCCAAATCCAGTCAGGAGGAACACACTAACATCTTCCCATCCACAGATGCCAAAATCACATCCTTCCACTTGTTTTGGAAGTAGGAAAAAAAGGTATTCCAGCAAAAACCAGCACAACCATGTTGGTTTTGCTTCAGTTTCCACCTCTGATTGATGTGTTGTCACCATACATGTCACTGCATTTCATTGGTCCAAAACATTTCTGTATCGAGGCTAACGCATCTGTTGGCTTCGGGCAAGAGGCATTTTCTGGAGTTTGTGAATTTATACATTTATCTTACTTGTTGTGTAAACTGCAAATGATTCAATACTGTAATGAAAATTCAGATGAAATATCAATGAAATATTTTTTTTGCGTTGTAAAGGGATAAAATATAAAAAAAGATTAAAGAAGTATGTATATGTCTACTTATGCAAAGAAACAGAGTTAAAGTTGGCACACCTAATTATGTCTAAAACAGAAGCTTCTAGAAATGCATTTTTTTCACTTACCATTATTAAACTTGCTCTGATTATACAATTAAATACCAGTTTTTTTTTCATAGCCTTAGAGTCCGTGTAATAAATACAATTCTTCAGTGTCTTCAGCGTCAATCACTCAGTAGGGGAAAAACATAAAGGCTCATTCATAACTTAAGATACCTTTACTTAATTTGTCATCATTAGGTTGTATGGAGGATTTAAGTGGACCCAAATACAGAGACAGAAGCTGAGGGGGTTTCTTGAAGATTTGATAAGGAGTAGTGGCAACAGAAGCATAATTTAAAAAAATAACTGAACAAGGAACCAGAACAAAGGGGAGCACATGGGTCAAGGTTGGAATGAATGAATGAGGAGAATCCAGCCCTGGCTTACTGCAGATGGGGAGTATAAGGCTACGTTCACACTGCAGGCCTTGATGCTCAATTCCGTTTTTTTTGTGAAATCCGATTTTTTTGCTGTTCACATTTCCAAACATATGCGACTTGTATGTGATGTCCTGTGTAAACTGCATTCACACAGCTTAAATGTCCCGCATGCACAGAACACAAAACAACGTCACAAGCAAACATGCTTCGTGTTTACGGAAGTAAACATGGATGTAGTGCTGGAGCGCATCTAGCAATTTTTCCCAACCATAAAAACACAATCTTTTCAAGATGGTTAAACATAAATACTGCTCTCCCCATCATCGTCTGCCATGGTTGTTGTTTTTCATAGCAAGACCCAGAATAGTGACCTTTGTCGGATATTAATGGTGTTCAGGTCAGATGAATGCGACCTGGCCGTTCAGACACAGGTTGCATTTGAAAACATCAGATTCGTATCAGATTCAGCACCACATAGCGAAGTGGCCTGGATTAGAGTCCTGCACTGGTCGAGTTTTACCAACCCGCACCCGCCCGAACCCGTTAGGATGACTACCGAACCCGACCCGTCACCCGCGGATATCTTCAATTCAAATCTGAACCCGACCCGTTGATATTTAACCCGCAACGCGACCCGTTAACACATCAAGTAATAGGCATTAAGTACGCTGCGCTGCAGAACAGCGCCATTAACACTGCAGCAGACGTGTATGCACTGACTGTGGCCTTTTTGGAGGGTAGCCCATACTACCGGCAGGGCTTTAAGCTACAACAAGGGTGACCCCAGTGCCAGATTAATATAACAGTTCTGATGTCCATAACAACACACACGCATAAAAAAAAAATCACCAACTACCCGCCCGCAATAAAAAAATATCCGCCCGACCCGTTTATTTTTATTTATGTATTTTTCACCCTCAAAAGAGCATTTTAGCGGGTGACCCGTCGGGGACCCGCGGATACCCGACCCGTTGCAGGACTCTAGCCTGGATCACATTTGAAAAAATCGGATTTGTGTTGTTCAGACAGCCATGACAAGATCTGATCCAGGTCGCAAGTGGGCAAAAAAAAATCGGATTTGGGTCAGGCTGCAATGTGAACGTAGCCTTAATCCCGACCAGAACAAAGAATGGAGTAATCAAGTGATTGAGAACAGGTGTTGATGGAAGGATTTAGAAGGAGACTGACACAAGAGGGCAACAGAGAGTAAACAGAAATACATAAGAGCTCAATTACAACCAGAAAACAACTAGAATGACACAAAATGGAAAAGAAACAAATGACCTAGAAAACACAGAAAAACATGATCCAAGTGCAACTGAAAACTCCAAAAGAAAACAAAAAGTGCAAAATCATGACACTTATTTACATCCTCCTATTAAACTGAGCTGAAATATCAAGAGGATAGGTCCTTAAAACAAGAAAAATCAAACTCAGATTCTGCACATTGTGAAAAATATTTTAGCTAACGTTTTGTTTTTTGACACTTCATTCAAGCAGCTACTAATAAAAAAAAATAAATAGGAAGTTTACCCCAGTCATGTTAACACCATGATGCAGCTTAAACCATAACGGTTAGCAGCTTAAGCATGACTAGCCTGAAATGTTGAACAGTTTATCATCTAGCAGGCGTTTAATCTGAGTAAGGTGTCCTCTAAAATGCCAACGCTCATCGGTGTAATCTTTATGACTGCATGTTTTGATGTGGAGTCCTGTCCAAGGGCAGCATTTTTTGTCTTATCACTAGAACCATAAAGGTTAGCTGTGAATGATGATGTATTTTGAGTATGTGGGTCATGTCTCCATGACAAATGCAGTAAATCTTAGCATCCTCCACTCCAGCCGTTCTTGCAAATATATATTTAGAAATCCTAAGTGAGGTTCAAGCCCCTGTATGCTTCAGGCAGCTCGGCTCATATCTGGCAAGGGCAGCCTGCTCTCCATCTTCAGCTGTGTTCATCATGTTTGTTTTTGCCCAGTCCACCTGGTCCTCCATTTCATTACCTCAATTAAAATGATTAGGATCTAAAATTGCTTGTGTCGGCAGCAGTGATTGACAGCAATTGGCCACTTAGGGAGGAGAGCTGAAGACACACAGAGTGCTGCTCAGTGGCTTGTGTAGCGAAACCCGCATGTGTTACCGGCTATGCTTGTGGGGTGTGTTTGTTTACTCTGATGGGAGTTGTGCAAGAAGGTGAGAATAATTAATGCAAGCCCCATAGAAAGTGAAGATATCAAAAGAAATGTGAATTCATTAAAAGAGCAGGCAAGACAGAAGAGATTTTGTCCTCATTTATAGTTTAAAATTTTTTACCCCTTACATTTCACTAACAACCTAAGTCAGTCAATGACTATATTCCCCTTTAATCCAACACATTTCAACAAACCAAAAACAGCCTCTGAAAGTTCCAAAACAATCTTCTTGGGTTGATGTTATTAAGTGACAATACCAACATTGTTACTCAATCCTAACAAACATGAACTTCTTTGAAGGTTTTTACCAACATCTACTCTTTGCAGAAAAGGCTTGGCCAGCTGTAATCAGCAATACATTGTTGTTATTACTCCTCGGTTTTTAAAAATGGCATGCCCCAGTACCAAATGGAGAAGGACGAACACACAGACAGCCGGAAAGGCATACTAAGGACCAATCACAGCTGCTTTTTGTCTGCGCACTTCCACTTGAGGTCTGCGTGGGTTTACGACCGTCCGTCGTGTAGTGAGGACTTTTTTTTAGGTGAGGCTATGCATCAGAAGTATAAGCTGGCCTTTAAATTGAAGCCTTTAACTATTAGAACAACATTCTCACTCTTAAATGCCATGTTTATTTTCACAGTCATTAAAAGGAGGTACACTTGATATAGATCAAATCATCATGACAATATTTTGTTTTGTTTTGTAACATGTCCAGTGTAGCACTCAGAATTTTTTGCTTACTGCTAAGTCCAACAGATTTCCTTTCCTAAGTGAAATGCAAAGGACTCGTAAATTGGAACAAAAAGGAGAAAGAAAAAAAAGAAGTAAGAGAGGTGAAGCAATAATTTCAAGTAGAGATAAGGTGATAAGAATAGAGGAAACACATGCATTTTCCACACAGACTATACTTCCAGTTTCAGGTACCCATAACCCAAAAGGACCAGCAACTCTCAGACGTGGAACGCCATCACCTGGATGGAAAAGAATAGACTGCCCTAGCCCCCAGCTGAGACCACGGCTGAACACCAGAGTCCTGGCAAACAATCCCACACATAGACTGGATAAACCCACATGCTAGGCAGTCCCCAGAAGGCATCAAGCACCTGGGGCAAAGCATGACATGTTTTGACAAATCTGAGACATATATTTGTAATTATTTTTAATCATTATTGATTTTCCCACTGAGAGACTCTTTCTTGGATGCTATTTTGTCCACTTTCTGTCTTATTTTTGAATCATGGATACTAATTCAGGCAAGTGAGATCTGCAGATCTTTCGGGCCAGGCCAGACAAAGCAGAAACATTACAGGTGTATCCAACAAGCTTTTTGGTCAGATAGGGGGTTCTGTTCAGAGGAAGCAGGCACGAAACCAAACTTTTTTTAGTACCGGCCATCAGAGTGTGAAAGTTTGAAGCCGAAGTGCAGCTTTGTTTAGGGATACTGATTACAACCCGGTGTGTTTTTAACATGAATGCCTAGCACAAACATTAACAGTTTTATGATCTTTTTTAGAAGCCATTCATTTTTTTGACAACTAAACATTTAGCTCCTCTTTAGTTGGTTCACAGTAATGCCTCTTTACTTGTGTATATTGTTTACACCCTGCTAATCTTAATTTTTCTTTTTTTACTCACTGATATGGTGTACCCTCAAACGTTTTTTGTGTTTATACCTTATTTGACATCATCTGTAGCTGTCAGGGTTCCTGTGTGTGGGTTAGTGCGAGTTGTGCATCTCTACTAAAGAAGATCTTTGTGGAGAACTTTGGTAGCCTACACAGGTGAAAGTAATCGTTATAATAGTAGTGCTGGGCTTAAAAGAGCACCAGAGCCTTCATTCAGTGCTTGTTTCTTGTGTGTTGAAGATCTTACATGCTTCCTAGTCTCTTGCTTCCTTCGAGTATTTTTCTTTAACGTTTATTGGTTTTGTTTGGTTTTCAGTATTTTTGTATTTTGTATTTTTGCCTCTGTTTCCCTTGGACTTACATTAAACCATCCAAACTCATCCATGCCTACTCCTCTCTGCATTTGGGTCTTCAAAACCTCCACCCAACCTGACAGTAGCCTCTTTTTGGCTATTATTGCACATGGGAATAATATGAATAGACCTAATCCTCCTGAGATATAACACCCCTGTTCACTGTTATCTCTATTTATGAATAATAAATAATATTCCCTTTGTTTTCATTTTGCAGAAATCTTTAGAAAAGGCTTTGTAACAATCTGTAAATATATAGGTTGTAATCATATATATATATATATATATATATATATATATATATATATATATATATATATATACACTCACCAGCCACTTTATTAGGTACACCTGTCCAACTGCTCGTTAACACTTAAATTCTAAGCAGCCAATCACATGGCGGCAACTCAGTGCATTTAGGCATGTAGACATGGTCAAGACAATCTCCTGCAGTTCAAACCGAGCATCAGTATGGGGAAGAAAGGTGATTTGAGTGACTTTGAACGTGGCATGATTGTTGGTGCCAGAAGGGCTGGTCTGAGTATTTCAGAAACTGCTGATCTACTGGGATTTTCACGCACAACCATCTTTAGGGTTTACAGAGAATGGTCCGAAAAAGAAAAAACATCCAGTGAGCGGCAGTTCTGTGGGCGGAAATGCCTTGTTGATGCCAGAGGACAGAGGAGAATGGCCAGACTGGTTCGAGCTGATAGAAGGGCAACAGTGACTCAAATAACCAACCGTTACAACCAAGGTGGGCAGAAGAGCATCTCTGAACGCACAGTACGTCGAACTTTGAGGCAGATGGGCTACAGCAGCAGAAGACCACACCGGGTGCCACTCCTTTCAGCTAAGAACAGGAAACTGAGGCTACAATTTGCACTAGCTCATCGAAATTGGACAATAGAAGATTGGAAAAACGTTGCCTGGTCTGATGAGTCTCGGTTTCTGCTGCGACATTCGGATGGTAGGGTCAGAATTTGGCGTCTACAACATGAAAGCATGGATCCATCCTGCCTTGTATCAAGGGGGATATTTTCTTGGCACTCTTTGGGCCCCTTGGTACCAACTGAGCATCGTTGCAACGCCACAGCCTACCTGAGTATTGTTGCTGACCATGTCCATCCCTTTATGACCACAATGTACCCAACTTCTGATGGCTACTTTCAGCAGGATAATGCGCCATGTCATAAAGCTGGAATCATCTCAGACTGGTTTCTTGAACATGACAATGAGTTCACTGTACTCAAATGGCCTCCACAGTCACCAGATCTCAATCCAATAGAGCATCTTTGGGATGTGGTGGAATGGGAGATTCGCATCATGGATGTGCAGCCGACAAATCTGCGGCAACTGTGTGATGCCATCATGTCAATATGGACCAAACTCCCTGAGGAATGCTTCCAGCACCTTGTTGAATCTATGCCACAAAGAATTGAGGCAGTTCTGAAGGCAAAAGGGGGTCCAACCCGTTACTAGCATGGGGTACCTAATAAAGTGGCCGGTGAGTGTATATATATATATATATATATATATATATATATATATATATATATATATATATATATATATATATATATATATATATATATATATATATATATATATATATATATATATTATTATTATTATTTTTTTGCTCTCTTAGATCTTATAGCTTATTGCATGTTTTCATACAGGCTCAGGGTTATTCCTTGGTTACAAAAGTGGGTGCTGGGGAAGGAGTTTTGGATTGTTTTTCTTTAACCGTATAAATAAGATCCATATTTTACAAATGCATTTTGTTTTACTTTTTGTCTGACCAAAATTTGTTTGATGAGTGAAAGCAAAAGATATCTTTTGCAAATCTGTTTTTACAGCACAATGTATCTTCTGCAGTATGTCCATAATGCTCTGCACTGCAGTATATTTTAAAGGTTCTTACTGTTTTCCTCTAAAGGAGTCCCAAGACACTGACATGAAGAGATGATAATGCCTTCCCTCCGAGCCTTTTCAATTTAACATGCACCAAGCGTTTTCCTTCAATGCCTGGAAGGGTGATTGATAGACAATTACTACTTAGTCACAAGATGTTTTGTTTAGGCCACAGCAAGGCAGGAAGATGTGTGATTGGACAGAGGAACATTATATGGTTAACTGTAATAGACTACTACCTGCTCTTTGTTTCTTTGCCCATTACAGTCATCACAATGTACGCTGTCTGAAGTAGCTGCTGCTACAACAGCAAATCTTGAATGCCTGTCTTTGCACCAACTTTGTGGCTCATGGGCCATTACATTTATAGTACATTGGTGTAAACGCAGCCCTTCATCATGTGGCATCAGCACACTCAGATGTAGGTGCATTACAGAACATTAATAGCCCTTTCAAAAAGACAGCTATAAGTCTCACTTACTCTGCCTACAGTTCCTCCTCACCAGTCTGTCATGATTGTCACTGTGGGTTCTGACATCTTTCTTTTATTTATCTTCCTACAGTTGTTTTCTTTGTATTTGGTGCATTTTCAATTTCAGGCATATAAAATTCTGAGCAGAGATTTATCAGTTGGTAGTGGGTATAGACTGCACTTTAACTGAAAGAAATAAACAACCACTGATGATTATTTAGTGTCCAATCTAGGAAGCCTACAAAATATTTGTAGCCCTTACTGAAAATCTTTACTAAGCCCCATGAGGGACATCAGGAAAAATAATAAAATGACTTTAGGTGGCTTTCATGTACATTTGTGACAGTCACAGTACCTGTTGTCTTGCAAAACATGTACAACAGAAAGGGTTACTTTCATAGGATTCACAGAAATTCAGGGAGGGGCCCTGATGTACCTTTGTGAGATTTAGAAAGATAAAAGATTTATCTTTTATCTGAATTATCATATTTAAATAGCTTTTTTAAATCCCAAGTCACCTTTTGCATGATATCATAAAAGGCATTCTAAGATGATTTTGGGGGATCTTTCAAACAGTTAAGCAGGATGTTGACTTTTTTTTATACTAAGTTACCTTTGTAAGATCATACAATATGTTTTTCAGATCTCAAGTTAATTTACAGACTCCTACAGACAATTTAAGGCAATTCATTCTGAGTTACATTTACAGAAACCTGCTAAAAGTTTTCCTTTGTTCACACTAAATAATCTTTGCAGGGGCTTATGAAAGATTTGTAGGATTCCTAAAATAGTTATGCAGGATCCATTGTTTCCTTTGTTGTAAGTAGCAAAATTTAGTTCGATCCTTAATTACTTTTTTCGGAACATCCCAACATAAACAATGAGTAATGGTTGTAGCATCTCACGAAAATGCTGTTTGATTCCCAAATACAAGAAGTCATGAAAAATTCCCATTGTCAGTCCATCCTTCATTTGACTTTTGTTTGATTTTGCGAGGAAGTACTCCAATCTTACAAGTTATGTTGGCAAAATCCCACCATTTATGTTATGCTTAGTTTAAGGTTTAAATAGTTTGTTTTTTTTAGAACCCCGAGCATTTAACATAGAACATTGAATAATTTCTCATTGGAGCAATTTAAAGCTTGGAAAGCTGTTTTTTAGCTTCCATTTATGTGGTTTTAAGTGTCTTTCAAGAGTTCATTGTTGGATTTTTTTAAGGTAAATTGTTCATACTCCAAACAATTTCATTCAGGACGATTCTAAAGGCCCTTGACTGAGGGGGGACCCAAAAGAAGAAGAAAAGATTTGTCCCACTATATTTTTCAAATATAAATTTGGGGGGAGTTGAGGACCCAATATCAATGTCTTTTCTTGGGGCCCCAAATTCCTGGTGGCCCCCCTGTTCCACACTAATGTCAGCTGTAGGCAAGCAAATAGATAAGTAAAACATGTGATTAGACTGAAATGTTTCAATGATCACTAACCGAAAAACCAAAAAGTTCAGATTTATGTTGGAATTTCTAATTCTGTGTGGCTCTTTTACAGCAGTATTTTGTTTCTTAGTTGGGACTGAATTGATATACCAGAAGAAAGAGCTTAATGTACTTGATGTGGAATGAACACAGTGCTCAAAAATGAGCAATTTTATGTATAATTTCCTCTTTTGCCTCAAGCTATTCTCCCTGTACTTTTTTTTTTTTTTATACTTCAGTCTCCTTTTTAAATTCCCTGCTAATTTATTGTAGCATTGAGACTAGGTGTTTTTTTTTTTACCTGCATCAAGTGGGTGTAAGTAAGTCTGCTTTTTCTTTGAAGCAGTTTTTTTCACTCATGATCTAGATTTTTCATCTACTTACCGCAGTTACTGAAGGGTTTATAGGCACAGCTGTTGTGTGGCAGATTTATTTCTAGTGCACTCAGGCTCACTATACTACTCTTATAACACAAGCCCTCTTGCAAAAGACATTTAAAAAATATAACCTAATAGTAGTCACAAAGTCACACTCATTCGGTTAATAGTTATTTGTCTTAATGTCTGAATGTCTTATTTGTCGGAATATTGAATCAGAGCAAATTGTGGTTAAAAAGTCAGTTAAATTATATCTAATTAATTTTTTCTTCATGAATTTTTAAGTTATTGGAGTCTTGGCAGTATATCGTAATAAACTTCATATCAGCGGCAAAGCAGAGCTACCCAATGCTCTTCATCTGCAGTCCTTGAGACTCACAGACCGGCAACTTTTAGATCAATCTCTTCTTCAGCACATGAATTAAAGGACCCGCCACAAATTTTTGCAGAGGCTTGCCAATGAGTAAATCATTAGATTTAGGTGCAGCAATGCATCAAAAAGTTAGAGCACAGTAGACCCTGAGTATTGAGTTGGACACCTCTGAATTACGTTGACTTAATCATTCCTGTTTCCTGTCTTTGCACAGTTTTTATCTTTTAATATTTGTTTGCATTTGTTTTTCAGCTGGGATGTCTGTTAAAAGTACAAAAGGAGGTCCAGACAGCCGACCCTCCTCTGCTGCAAGGTTAGTAAAGGAAATGAATGGCATTCATTAAAATAAAAAGTTGCAATTTAACTAAGATGAAGGTAGTCGTTTTCTGTGAATATTAACTGCTCTGTCTGAGCAAAAAAATAAAAAGAATTCTATTATCTTATATAATCTGGTGGAATAAAAGCAAAAACAGACAAAAATGTCAGCAAGATTGTTACAGATCTGCAAGTCTGGGTTTGTTAAACCCTAGAAAACTTCAGTATTCCTTTCAAATTGAAGCTGCCAGTCTAAGCTGTTTATTTTTTTTTACTGTTCTTCAAGCACTGTATTGTTTATAAATATTTATTTAAATTTGAATAAGAAGAAATGAAAACATATTAATCCAAATAATACAAGTCATCTAGCGCACTTTAAATTGATCAAGGCTTCTCTTTCTCCCAGCATTTCTCCACGAGGAGGGAGGGCTGCAGCAGCTGGAAAATCGCCCGCTATGGGGAAATTCAAAAACAAGGCCCTTCAGCTTAGCCTCTCCAAGAAATTCTGGTTATTATCATCCTCTGTTTCTAATCAACATTGATTAAGACAAAGGGAGTGTGTTATGTTAGGCTGTGCACTCAATTAGCACCATCAAATGATAAACAAGCTGACAAACAAGCCTCCAGAGTTGCCCCTCTCAGAAAAGCTTTCCTGCTATGTAAATATGTAGACCACTGGTTTCAAAAGATGGTTCAAAAGTTAAGGATAAGTTTACTGGCTTGCTGGGAGGAAAAATTACAGGCTTGGTTTTGGTGATAACTGTTACAGCTATAAACAAATAGCATGTAAATACGCACTTCACAGCTCCAAGTCCTCCACATCCAAGGAGAAGGTGCCTGAGGAAGAGGAGGGCAAGAGGAAGAGTAAAAGGAGCCTCAGCAACAGCTCTATGGTGGCAGCTGCCTATATCTCCTACCTTAATAAACTTTTTGGACAGGTCAGTTCTGCGGCACAATGCCGATCTGTTTTACTCTTAGATAAAGAATTTGTTGAAAAAAAGTAAAGCACTTTGTCATCTTTGACTTTTCTCCATTTCACCACATTCCAACCAGAAAAATTAAATTAATTTTTATGTGATGAACGACGGAGGTAAGTAACAGTTACTTGAGTACCGTTTTGAATAAATGTTCCTCCAGGAGTAGTTTTACTGCACCATACTTTTGACTTTTACATGAGTAAACCATTTTGGTGCTGTAAGTGCATGTCAGTTTGATAAATAGTTGAACCAGGAGGGTTGAATACAAATGTACAGGGTACTTTCCAGATTTTAGTTGTAAGGTAATATGATACTAAAAACTGTGTATAATTTGTCCTGAGAGCTGGCAAATATGCACCACTTTCGTCTGCTCTGTCACATAAAATCTCATTACATACATTCAAATTTGCAGTTTTAACTTGACAAAATATTGAAAGGTTCACAAGATATAAAAGCCTATGCAAGGTATTCAATTCAATCTGAATGCAGTTTATTTAGATAGAATCTGTATTCTTAAGTCTTTTATGTTGGTTTATGTCAACAATGTTCTTGCTCTGCAAATGATAAAAAAGTCCAACATCTATTTTTTATCTTTTACCCCAAAAGCATCCAGAGATTCATATTTAAACCAAAACTAAACTGCTTCTGCTTCCAGTTATAAACCATGTTCTAATAAAAATACTGCATTTCAGATTAGATTCAGTCTTTTTCTGATTTGTAAATGTAATTCGCCTTTTTAACCATCTCATTCAGTTAAGTTCAGTTGATCTGTAATAAAAAAAAAAATCTGTCTTTAATTAAAAAAGACTATTTCTTAATTATATGTATATTTCCTCTGTGAAGAAGGAGTCAAGCTGTTTTTGAACAGTGCTACCAAGCTTGCTGCATCTCTCCCATGTGGTTATGGTCTGTCATCCCCAGCAACAGTCTCCAAGTGTTTTTAGCTGAAATGTTTACTTGCTAGATAAGAACAGAACCATACAACTGCAGCGCTAAAGAAAGCTTCCAAGGGAATAGTTTCAACTTTATGCAGGAGATCTGCCTTAGACCAGACCTACGGCTAATCCAGAATCAAACAGCAGAGAGAGGCGGAAAAAAAGAGAGGGGGGTGGAATACCTTATCTATGCCTCCATTTTCTCTACCTGCTTAAACCTGATCGAGGACTTAGATGGGGGGGGGAGGAAGTAGATTGCCATTTCCATCAGAGGACTAACAAAGAGAAACTGATGAAAAGCTACATTTCTTGGTGCCAAAATAAGACCTTATTAATTATTGTGACAGTAAAAAAGTTGGTGATAGTGTTAAATAACTAAACTAATAAATGGAATAATAATAAATGTAAAAATAGATCACAAAAATTCCTCACAAGCCACATTCCTAATGCATTTTTTAATCACTTTTGGGGGGGTTATTTATGCCATTTCCAGCCAGAAGAATAAAAGTTCCCTGAAAGGCAAATTGACATGGGCATGAATAATGTATGGTTGCTTCTATAAAAGAAAGAAACTTAGCCTTCAAATAAGCATAAATAATTGAATAAAAAATTAGCAGCTTTTTTTTATTATCCAGCACCAACCTGACATATTAGCAATAATGTTGATTTAAACATATTTACCCTATTTTTTGTTAATGGTTTGGCCCTAAGCATCAGACCTCTCTGCTGCTGTTAATATTTGTTTACTGGTCACGTCAGGAGCTGAGTTTTTAGCTGCTGAGCAAACATTTCAGCTCCTGTTGTCTAGGCCTCCTGCACCAATCCAGCATTAATAATACGATGAACAGATTCTTAATTATCATATTTTTCCAAGTTTTAATGGTTTTTGATGGTGCAATTAAGTAAGATGTCTTCCTAATGATGGCTAAATGGTTCTCGTCATACACTCACCATGTGCTGTCCATAATGCAGTTTTGGAACTCAATTATCCCTAATGAATCTCAGAGTAAAATAAGCACCCTTGAGATAGGATCTTGAAGAGTTTAGTTGACTTGCAACAACTCATATTTTCACAAAATCTTTCCTCGTTGAGAACAATTCACTTCACTGATAAACAATGTCATGTCTCAGTATTATCAGGCCAAATCTTTTGAAAGCATAAGGCTCATAACCAACCTCGACTTTACTTTAAATATTATATTTAGAAGCCATTTAGCATTAAGCACATAAAGGGTGCAGGCCACACAAACAGAAATATAATGACCAAGATTTTGTTCACAAGTGAGGAATTTGAGTTTGGCTTCATGAGATCACATATGAATATATAATTTCAAACAAAATCTAATAAAAGCTGAACAAACAATATGTTCAGATATCTTTATTTGAACCCAAAACCTTTTCTTTTAATACTGGTAGGGATAATAAATAAAGCTTATTTTGTATCACAGTAGAATAGATGGGTACTCTATTAATCCTTGAGATCAGGAGGATGGATATATATGTCAGCTATGTCAGCCTGTATGTATAATTCTGACTTTGTGCTGTTTGGGGGAAAATGCAAATTTGTGCTCAATATTGTCGTTTAAATAAACTTGTTTGTTGAAGGCAAAATAATTGTATTACCCAATAGTCTTAGATTGCAAACTATTTATGGTATATTATACAAAACTAAAATGAGTTTAGTTTAGAAAAGTCCCATCCACATGCGGATTTGTAATATATTAATGTAATATATTCTGTTTATCATGATTATCTAAAGTAGTGAAACTGCTGATTGTCATTTCCCAAGATTATCAATAAAAATGCCTTTATTATACCAGTATGGTGGTGAAGCAAATACATTTAGTCACAATAATAGAGATGAAATGTTTGCCCTCTGGAATTTTCTGTTAAATTTTGCAGACCTTGTGGAATAGTTACTCCAATAATCTCCCAAATGATTCACTGCCACGCTGCTGGGCTGCTGTCCAAAAATGACCTGTTTGGCTCAAGTTAAACATTGGCTGAGTTCATGACTGGCATCACTTTCCCAGTTTCCTGCAGGAGACCACATTGAAAAAAAAATGCAACTGGAAGAGACCCAAGAAACATAAATAAAGGCCACCCTCCACTTCCAGGTGAAAAATCATGAGCTCTGCTTATAGTAGAGATATTTTGACCTTAAACCCCTTATAATGAATTCAATTGAAACGCTGATTCTTCCTCTTGACAGTGGAAGAGAATAATAATTTTGCAGTGTCTGTTCTTAGATAAGTCTATTAGTCAAAATATTATTGTAGTTTGAAGCTTTAGTAACATACATTTTTTCCCCCTTAATATCAAAAGAAAGGAAGCAGAGCTTTTAGGATAAAACTCAGGCAAAGCAGGGAATTCTTGTATCTTGCAAGAATACACATATTTCCAGCTTTAAAATAAACCTGAACCACAACAATAAATGAGTATGAATAAAAAAGGACTTTCTTCACCCTCTCTTCATGTCATCAGATAGTAGTTCTCCTCATTTGTATAAACGCAAATGATAAGAAGGATTTAATTTAGCGTCTTTGTTCGTTCAGTAAAGATTTCTGCAAACAAGGCTGAAATAATTGCACAATTTGTTCTTGTGAGTTGCTTTCAGATACAAGAAAGATGACATTACTTGCTTCATCCATCTGCAAAAGCATTAACATTCAGTCATTCAGAGATTAGCCACCCCTGAATTAATGTTCCTCACGACTTCATTTAGACATGCTCCTGAAACTGATGGTGAGAGCGGCGGTGTGTGTACGATATTTGTCATCTCTTCATAATTGGAGTGTAAATCAACATGACACCTATGTGTTTAGCTGATGTCAAAATAACGGAAAGGTTTGCATTTTTTTTTCTAAAAAAGCTTCACTGTTGGCAACTTTAAAATGCAAATGGTCTCTAAAACATTAGACTCAGTTATAGACCATTTCTTTTCGTTAACTAAGCAATAACTGAGAACAATTTAAATCATGCATTAAATCATCAGCCTCTTTTATAAAAGAGGAACAATTTTAGAAAAGGGAGATTTTAATTAAAATAGGTTTCTACATTGTCTCCAAATCTAGGGAAAGGTACAAAATCTAATTTTAGTTTCATATTTAACTCTATTTCCGGATAAATTAGGTGCTTTTTAGGTTAAATTATCTTTTAAAAGTATCCTTTAGTATAAATTTGCCAAAATCACTAATGTTTTATCTGATCTTTTTGATGAGGCACTGATGGAACCAGAATGTAAATATGATCGGAAAAAAACAAAGCAAGGCTTTTTCACAGCTCTTCTTCTTTTTTTTCTTTTTTTTTGCCTCTAGTTTTCTTAATCATTAGTTTTAAACTTGACCTCCGAATGACTGTAGTCTAAACCAACAGTCTTTAAATATGGAAATACCCCCACCACTCATAGTTCTGACTTATTTCTCTGAATTCTGGGAAAAAAACATTGCAATCTTTTGTAGGCGTACTCATCATCATCCTCTGCTTATCTGGAATCTGAGCATGGGCAGCCGTCTCAGCAGAGACTTGCAGACTTCCCTCTCCCCAAACACCACCTCCAGCTCCTCTTGGGGAAGCCTGAGGCGCTCTGGTCCAGCTGAGAGACACAGTCTCTCCAGCATGTCCTGGGTCATCCCCTGGGCCTCCTACCGGCGGGACTGTCCATGGGGCATCCTGAACAGATGTCCGAGCCACCTCAGCTGACTCTTCTTAATATGGAGGAGTAGAAGCTATACTCCAAGCCTCTACAAGATGACATAGGTCCTCACCCAATCTCTAAGTGATTCTCAAATAAAAAATTCTCAATAAAAACTTTTTTTTTAATTTTACCAAAGAAAAAAAAGCCAGAATTTTGAGATTAAAATCAGAATTCTTAAATTAAATTCATTGTTCTGAATTCAGTCAGATTTAGACTTTAGACAATTTTATTTGTCTTTTTTTTTTTTACACAAGTGTAAAATAAAAAGAAATTTCGTTTGGAAACAGCTCACTGGACAATTTCATCTTTTAAAAGTGCAGCCTTGAAAAATAGTAAACGTCTGTAATTTTACAGTTCTAACAATTTTATTTATTTATTTATTTTATTCTGAGACTAAAGTAAAATTTCAGGATAAAAGTCAGAATTTTGACATTTTTCTGAGCTGCTTTTTTTCAGTGCATTAATTCTCCTTTTTTCTGATATTTCTAAATAAATATTAATTGTTTCGCCTCTTATCAAATAGGCTTCTTCAGTTCTAACTAATGGTGTAGAGCAGTGAGATTAATATACTGTAGGTGTAACAGAGACATGTGTGTGGGGGGGTTCTGGTCCCTCCTACTGGATTGGCCATGGAAGTCACCTGGGGGGTGTTAATGGTCATTAGGGGGTTCTGATGGATCTTTAACTCCATGGTCAGAGTGGTTTCGGTCACATACCTCATTGACATGTGAGTCAGCGGAGGGCTGGAGAGAGGTGAATATTCTGAGTATTGTTTCTAAGAGTGCTTTGTAAGTAAGTAAGTGCAAATCAGACCATTCTGGAAATGAAAGCTCTGACAGCCTTCAAAAGAGACAAGGACATCACCATACTACCAGCTTTCAAAGGAAGAGGCACAGTTCTATGTAACACAGCCGACTACCATGCCAAAGTTAAACCCTCCTCAGTGACACAGCCACCAAGAATGATCCCTCCAGTACGCTAATGAAAATAATTAAATTCAATTTGATTTATTTATAGTGCCAATTCACAACATTTCACATCAAGGCGGATCACACAGTCAGATTGATTAAAAATTTTCTATGTCGAAGGCAATCTCTCACACTAAGCATGCTTGTAGCGACAGTGGAGAAGAAAAACTCCCTTTTAACAGGAAGAAACCTCCAACAGAACCAGGCTGAGTGTGAGCGGCCAAAATAGAAAATTTTTAATTTCTAAAGAAATATAAAACATCACGTCCAATAATCAAAAATAATATTTTTAAATACAGAAATGTGAGATTAACCCCTTGAACCCTACGGACCCACCGGCGGGTCCAGCTGCTACATGACCTTGTAGTTTTACCAAACCCCCAGTTTTGATGTAAAAAACATATTTGGCACAGTTTGGTGACATTTATGGATAAATGTGCCAAAATGGCCTCTCCGCCTAAGAACTTTCTCACTAATACCATTCTAAAATAAATATGATTCATCTGATTGAGTCCACATTTTGTATATTTTTACACAACATTTAGATTTGAAAGTCTGTACTACTTTTTTGTGCTATAAATAATATTTTGGTAGTGTTTTGCAATGTTTATTTCAAAGAAAATTTTGGCGAGGTTCAAAAATTGCAAAATATTTTGTATTTTGTCCCTAATATTTCAGGCAGGGTCAAAGCTACAATGGTGCTGACACCAGAAAACCATTCTATGACATCTTACCTTTACAGACGTACCAAAAGTTTCTTCTTAAATCTAATAGCTTTGAGGCTATAAGTTATTTACTTTTGTGTGTTTTTGTCAGGCAGAAATTTATTTATATCCCCTTAGGGTGTAAGAGGTTAACAAAAATATGTTTACCTACTTTAATATGAGTACTTTTAAAAGGTACTTTTCAGCAAAAAAACACATCTCATTGGAAGGTCTATTCTAGTTTACTGAGCTGCACCTCCCACCGGTCTGAAAACAGAACAAAGAGACATGATGTAGTAACAAAACATCCTGATTTCTACCTTTTCCCTTCCAGAGAGAATTTTTTTTGTTTTGTTTATATAATAGGCCAGAGAGGTCTGGTAAAATTAGCAAAAATAAAACACAATCGAAACTGAATTGAAGAAGAGTGTCAGAAACATCCATAAATTCTTAAATTGTTGAAAATTTGGACTGAAAATATTAGCTTTTAATCTAGTCTCTCTAATGGTGTAACTGGAGAAAAAAAATAAAATTTTTAGTGATTCTTTCTTTTTATGTAATGCTTTACAAAAATTTTTTTCATAATTAATTATTGAGAAAAAAACTTTAATTTAATTTAATTTAAATCATATTAAATCTCCTTGTCTATTAATATGGCTATATAATAACTTGCCTTGCATTGCCTTCTGGAATATACAGTGAAGAAAACAGTGGATAATGGTTCAATGCTCAGATTCAGAGAATGTAATGAAAACTGTGTGAAACCTAGAAATTAAAGAATAAAAGGAGTTTTTTTTTACCTTAAGCTGTTTTTCTGTTTCAGCATTTAAGCAAATTATCTGCAAAGAGAAAATATTCACCATGATGCTGGACTTCTAACAGATCTCCATCAGTGACTAATTCTTCTAGACATACTTTCTCACTCTCTGGTCTGAATTCTCCTGGAGCCATGCAGAGGATGTGTAGTTTGGGTTTATGCTGGGATGTCGTTGAGGCAGAGATAACACCTATCCTGCAGCAGTCTTCATGTCAACATTAGTATCAATAACCACTGAGCCTTATTTACTGTCAGCCCTTATCAAATCTAGTAGAGAAAAAAAAACAGAACACATTATGGGATTTATCTAAATCTTATAAAATGGTTGAAAGAGTGACTTAAAACGCAGTGGAATTTTCCCCAGCGGGCTTTTTTTAGCTGCGTTTTCAGTCTGACGACTTTACATGTGCATGCGTCATGCTAACAAAGCAACTCACATGGCCATGTGAAGGCAGACAGAATGACATTAACTGTTAATGGGCTCTGTCTGATGGAGGAAGTGAACCTGACTGTGTGGCATGCCGTCTGATCCTTTCAGGATGGCAATAGAAAAAAAGAAATCCAATTAATGTGCTGACCTTGCTAACTAAATATTGCTCCTGCATGATTGGACGACATTGTGGAAGGTAAACAGCACTGCTGCAAAATGACAAGAGAAATCATATGAAACCATAAGGCTTTAATAAATCAGGCTGACAAGAGAAGTGATATAACTCCTGATGCAAGTGCCTCTTGGCTTCTTGTTAAACTGAGTTGGCAATGTGATACAGTGAATAATCATTGAAACGGTGCCATGCGAAGCGACATCCAAATAAATCATGGAGCCTTTTCTCCTTGTGATGTCATAGAGAACTTGAGCAGGGTGACCTTGTATGGTTTTCTTTTTACCTGCAGCAAATGTCAAACATACATTTTTCTTTTGTATATTAGCTTTATTTGATAAAGACATACAAATTCAGGACAACTATTCCTACTGTAGACTGATAAAAGCTCTGCTTCAAAAATAGAATAAAACAGCCTCCAGGCTATGGTAGGCATTTCTGTTGAAAAGATTTTAAAGACAAAGTTCTGAACCTTTTATGAATTATGAAGTGTCTATGGTTTAACAAGGCTGATTAAAAGTTAAGCAGATTTTTCTTAAGTTAAACCTTATACTTTCTTAAGAAAATCTAATCTTAACTTCTTAAATAATTCCTGAATAATCAATATATGCAACCTTTTTACCTCAGTTAGTGATCTTATCTGCAGATACCCATTACAGCCTTCTGCATTTGAGGGACCTTTATTTCATTGTTTTTGTTCCGTATTATGAATGGCATTAGTACATATCCTAATAATGAGCCAAACATTGCACTGATTTTGTGAAAATGGCTTTTTGTGTTAGTAAAAAGTTTCTCTCAGTGAGCAAAATTACTCAGCATGTAGCTCAGTGTCTTATAATTGTGAATTGTATTGAGTCTAAGCAGGCTTCCCCTTAGCAGCAAAGCAAAACAAGCCGAAAGCAAATTGATGTTGCCAATAATCTGAGCCTGTGTGGGTTTTTGTGTCCGTCTTTTCTCTTTGAAAGTATTGTTTTACAAGCTGCCAAAAGCCATACAGCAGGATCACGCTGTAGGATTATACATTTAAATGTTTTCTACAGTGTATCTATGGGAAACTCAAAATAGTGAATGTGTGACATGGTGGGAAAATATTACTTGGTTTTAAAGTTTTCAACTTAATAAAAACTGGAATGTTTGCGTTTGCATTTAGAACCCTTCAGCAATACTTCCTAGAACCACCACAGCCCCAAGTATTTCTAGGTATGCCAGCATGAGCTTTGACATCTAAAGACTCATGTTTTGTTCCATTCTTTTCATTCAGATTGTTTTTCAGGTCTTGTCACAGATTTTCTTATTGGCTTTAGGTACTGGCTTTGTCTGGACCACTTGTTCACATTCAAATGTTCAAATCTGTCGCCATCTCAAGCAACCAACAGCTCATTTGTATTTTTGGCATTTGAAATAAGGAAAAACAAAACAGTTCATAACATTTCATTCATTCTAAAGGGTATTATTTGATGTTTAAAAAAATGATAATAAAACAATATCCAAGCAATTTACAAACCAATATCAGAGCCATCTAATAGAAATAGAACTCTAAAAACATACTTCTGGTGTTTTTAATATCATTCTGTTGTGAAAACCCATTTCATTTCAGTTATAAAAAACACTAGAGCTTTCAGGAATGGTATTTTTGTTATAGTACATTAGTTAGTTCATTATATCAGCATCACCAGCATCAGAAGCCATTGTAGAGGGTCCAAACAGACACAGGTGACTGTAGGTTGCAGACCTGTTCTAAACTACACCATATATCCTACAGTGTAGTTGGGTGTCGAAGTTTGCCCTGAAAGGGGCCTCGAAAGGTTGATCGTTCAAGCCAACTTTCAGTGTTGCTGTGTCACACTTCACCTGCATTGTCTACTGATGGTGCTCAGAGGGCCTGGTGGTAACAGTGTACAGCAGCCGTGCTTCCGTCAGTGAGCCCCAGGGCAGCTGTGGCTACAATGTAGCTTACTGACTGAATGTACTGTAGTTACTTTGGTCAAGTTTCCTGATTTGAAAACATAAATACAGGCCATTTACCATATAGGTTTGGCTGTAAGATTAAATATTCTCCTATGAGGTGAAACCTCTGTCTCAGTCTCAGGTCTTCTACAGCCCCCCACAAAATTTCTTTTAAAATTAATAACCTGCATTTTGTTGCATCTGCCTACCTACCATCCCACTACTGGTCACATGAATGATGTGAATGTGAATGTGTTCGTTTTCAAACGCACAAGGTCAATCAGAGCAGTTAATATACAAATCGAGACACTGGAGAGGATTAAAGGAGTTTGGGCAAATTTACAAGGTGCTTAGTATAAAAACAGCTTTTTTATATAATGATTCAAACTGTGCTTCTGACTTCAATGTCGATCTTATTTATAAAACTGATTTCAAAATTTATATTTCACTTCTTTCACCCTATTTTTCATCATTAACTTGTCTTCTCCAGAAAAGTGAAAAATAAAAAAAACTAATCAAAAAAAGATGTTTGAAAGGTAATTAAAGCTTCAAACAGTATCATTTTATGTAGTGAGCTGAAAAGGATTGGTGTTTATACTGGATAAGATTCTTTAAATTCTTTATAGCACCTTTCTAATCAACATAGCCGAATTAAAGTTCTTGACACTGGTGCCACAGTCAGCAAATCTGAATAACATGCAGGCATTCATACATGAATATGCAGCCTGGAGTGCCTTGCTCAGAAGCACATCAACATGTCACAGGGAAACTTGACTTAAAGCATAAAGCAACATCATTCAAGTCGAAGTCCCCTCTCCCCACTACCCACCCTCCTCCACGCCCCTACCAGCAAAAATATTGGCACTAATAATTTACAAAATGTCTCCAAATTTGCATATATTTGTATTTATTCCTCTGCAGGCTCGGTTAGTCAATCACCGGGACGTTATTTGAAGCTTTTCACCTTTATTGTCTTTTCTGTCTACTTGTAGACAGACTCATTAACACATTGTGACTTCAAGCCCTCAGCAAACATGAAATCCAAAGCCATTCACACCTAAACTCGATAGTTTGCCCCTAACACTTCTGCTCCTGTTTGCTGAAATACTTGAAAATGCAAGAAAAAGGGACACAAAACAAACCAGAGAGTGGTGAATGACTCATGCTGGTAGCCATATGCAAATAACATCTTCTGCCTAAGTAGGCCAGCGTACACTGGTGCATTTCTGGGAATAAGCCTTCATGTGTTTGTTTCTCTGCGCGACAAGGTTTACTGTTGTATAGTTTTGCGTGGGCGTGTTTTTGGATGCTTGCTGACTAAGATGATGTCTCCGGATGAAGCAGAGACTGTGTGAGCGTGCACACACGCATGAGAGCGTGATATGGTATCATTTTGCCAATTAGAGAGACATGTCGCTGGGTGAAATCCCATTAGACTCCTCTGCTAGCACACAGCAGCTCTGACATGATATGCATGTTGTCCTAATTTGGCAGTCAAAAGACAAATTATAACTGCACATTTCTCAGGAGAATCCTGTTTTAAAGTCACCCTGATTTCACACGCTGTCCTGCGAAACTGTTTTCTAATTATTACCTCTGTGTCCTTTCTCTGCACTGCAGGAGAGGGAGCTGATGCCGCTGGAGATTGATGGTAAGATGGAAGTGTTTTTGATGCAACTCCTACAAAGCACATGCATGACATATCGCTTGTGAATGCAGACATTTACGTATTACATTTTTTTTTAAATATATAATCATTCATATAATATGGAAAGAATTTCAGCCTGCAATAAATTCCTGAGTATGCCATGTCTCCGGCTGAAAAAATTACATAAAAAAAAACATATAGTGCCTTGGAAAAATATGCAGATTGTTTCATATATTGTAATATATATATTGTTTTTTTTTTTTATCCATTTTATTTAATGCATCATTTTGAAAATTAAGAAAAGCCCCCAATTAAACTAGATCAGAAACCACCTATTAGATAGTCTCCAATTGGGTAAAATGTATCCCGAGTTTCAACCCATCTGTTTTGTCTGGCCTCTGTTCTCTAGGGCACCCTACTGGAAATAATAGGATTATGAAAACCAAAACTTAGATGCAACAGGGAGAAGGCTACAACTCGAGGACTTGAGGGGCAGATCATATAACTACCAGAAAATGGCAGCCCAAATAAGCTGGCAGGTCAAGCATGGGGAGCTTTATACAGAGAAAGCATCCATTGTAACTCTGGAGGAGCTACAATGTGAACCAATATGTTTTTTTTAAAGGCCGACACCAATTTTTCAAACCAATAATGGATATATGCTGACATTTTTTTTGGGAGGCTGATTCTACAGGTGCTGGTCATAAAATTAGAATATCATGAAAAAGTAGATTGATTTCAGTAATTCCATTTAAAAAGTGAAACTTGTATATTATATTCATACATTACATACAAACTCATATATTTCAGATGTTTATTTTGTTTAATTTTGATGATTACAAATGACAACAAATGAAAATCTCAAATTCATCATATCAGAAAATTAGAATATTGTGAAAAGGTTCAAAATTGATGGCCCCTGGTGCCACACTCTAATCAGCTAATTAACTCAAACCACCTGCAAAAGCCTTTAAATGGTCTTTCAGTCTAGTTCTATAGGCTACACAATCATGGGGAAGACTGCTGACTTGACAGTTGTCCAAAAGACGACCATCGACACCTTGCACAAGGAGGGCAAGACACAAAAGGTCATCGCTAAAGAGGCTGGCTGTTCACAGAGCTCAGTGTCCAAGCACATTAATAGAGAGGCGAAGGGAAGGAAAAGATGTGGTCGAAAAAAGTGTACAAGCAAGAGAGATAACCGCACCCTGGAGAGGATTGTGAAACAAAACCCATTCAAAAATGTGGGGGAGATTCACAAAGAGTGGACTGCAGCTGGAGTGAGTGCTTCAAGAACCACCACACACAGACGTATGAAAGACATGGGTTTCTGCTGTCGCATTCCTTGTGTCAAGCCACTCTTGAACCACAGACAGCGTCAGAAGCGTCTTGCCTGGGCTAAAGAGAAACAGGACTGGACTGCTGGTGAGTGGTCCAAAGTCATGTTCTCTGATGAAAGTAAATTTTGCATTTCCTTTGGAAATCAAGGTCCCAGAGTCTGGAGGAAAAGAAGAGAGGCACTTCATCCACGTTGCTTGAAGTCCAGTGTAAAGTTTCCACAGTCAGTGATGGTTTGGGGTGCCATGTCATCTGCTGGTGTTGGTCCATTGTGTTTTCTGAGGTCCAGGGTCAACGCAGCCACATACCAGGAAGTTTTAGAGCACTTCATGCTTCCTGCAGCTGACCAACTTTTTGGAGATGCAGATTTCATTTTCCAACAGGACTTGGCACCTGCACACAGTGCCAAAGCTACCAGTACCTGGTTGAAGGACCATGGTATCCCTGTTCTTAATTGGCCAGCAAACTCTCCTGACCTTAACCCCATAGAAAATCTATGGGGTATTGTGAAGAAGAAGATGCAATACACCAGACCCAACAATTCAGAAGAGCTAAAAGCCACTATTAGAGCAACCTGGGCTATCATAACACCTGAGCAGTGCCACAGACTGATCGACTCCATGCCACGCCGCATTGCTGCAGTAATACAGGCCAAAGGAGGCCCAACTAAATACTGAGTGCTGTACATGCTCATACTTTTCATGTTCATACTTTTCAGTTGGCCAACATTTCTAGAAATCCTTTGTTTTTATTGGTCTTCAGTAATATTCTAATTTTCTGATATGATGAATTTGAGATTTTCATTTGTTGTCATTTGTAATCATCAAAATTAAACAAAATAAACATCTGAAATATATGAGTTTGTATGTAATGTATGAATATAATATACAAGTTTCACTTTTTAAATGGAATTACTGAAATCAATCTACTTTTTCATGATATTCTAATTTTATGACCAGCACCTGTAGAGGAGCCTGTATTGCTTTTTTCTTCTTCTTTCACATTATAAAATAGCTATAATCATAAAAAAAAAAAACATTTTTATTAATTTAAACATGTATTAATAAATCAACACTGGATGGCAGGTAGAGGGAGAAGCATGTGTTTCCCGTGATCTGAGGCATGGCTGCTGAGTGCACAAGTGAATCTGTGAGCACATGCATGCATCGGTTTAGGTATCACTCTCGCTTTACTACGCTTGCATTCAGAAAATCTAGAACAAATCTATGGAAAAATGAAGAGAGATCCATTGCTGATAAAAAACAAAAAAACAAGCAAATCCAATTTGGTGTCTGCTTCAAGTGTTGCAGAGAAAACAGTAAACCTCTAAAAGTGTAACTTAAAGGCCAACACCAGCAACCATCTCCAGAAGAAAAACATAGATCTGTGTTTCTGTCATGGGATGGTGGGAGGCTTGTAGCCTCAGGCTGCAGGGATGCTCTTTCCTCTTAGAATGGGGGAGCCAGCTGAGTTGATGCAGAACTAGGTAGGAATGAACACATGGCAAGCTTGAGCAAACTGTTGGATACTTGAGTGTTGAACAAATCCCTTTTCAAAAGTGAAACTAGCGCAGTAATGGATAATTCATAAAGCAAATTTATGTTGAAAATGTTCCCCTCAAAAATCAAAGTCTTCAAAGCAGGAGTCTGAAAAACTTTTCTGTCACACTTTAGCGCTACAGGTCTAATGTGTGTTAAACATGTCCACTCTGCCTGAGCTTGGGCTATTTGGAAAAGATTTTGACAAAATGTTATGTATGTAGATGTAGAAAACTAATTTAAAAAAAATCCCCAAAAGACCTGTAGCAGTAATATCAGGGGGAAAGTGAATTTACAAAGTATACCTTTCAGCTTATTTAAAGGCACACTATGCAACATTTTTCAGTTAATTAATGTGTTCCATAACGTTATGGATGACTAAATGAGTCATTTCAGGTTGAACAAAGGTATTCTCGGCCGCCCTGGTGGTCTGTGGGGGAAATACTGCACTTGCAACTGCAGGAGCACCGACCCGCACCCACAGGCTCAGAAGTCTCGTGAGAGTCAGTCTTGCTTTACGGCGAGAACTGCTACACTCCCCAGATAAAAGCATTCTCGTTGCTAGCACAGTGGCAATCTTTGTGCAGTTATGCTACGCAAAATCGCGTCTAATGCTTCCTTTTTGCTGCTTGTACCAGTTAGTTCTGACGCGTGGCTGAAGCAGCTTTGCTGCTCTGTGTGTCTGAGGCGCATTGGGCGGAGCTTCACTATCCTTTCTCTGCCTTGCAGCTATATTTGCTGTGATCAGTGGGAATAAAGTTGTTTTAATATGTGTTAAGTGAGAAAATACACCTGAAAACGTAATCAGTGCAGTCAGTTCATTCAGATTATTATCCTGCCTTCAATATTTTTTCTGTCGGAGCCGCTCAGACCCCCACATACCAGGGATGCGCCGACAGTATGGATCCCTTCATCAGCAGCGGTTCACCGCGGCAGCTGGTAGGTGTTTTTCATCTAAATAATCCAAACTGCATATTCTGCCGGCAGATTTCTGCATTTTAAGTTAATTTAGGCGTCAATAAACTGTTTAAGAGGAGTGATCATCAGCGCTGTGTCTCTCTCCCTGCGTTAAACGCACCCGACGCGCTGCTTCAGCTGCTCAGACGTGCTGCGCCTGCTGCATAAAACGCAACGCGGGACGGGACCTTTTGCTGCGCCTTGACGTGCGTCAACCATTGACTTTGCATGTAAACTCGCTGCTTCTGTCGCGCCAGCTGCCCCCGGTGTGAACGCAGCATTAGTCATTCGCTGCTAAGCTCAAAACAACTGCGCCTGGCTTGACGGAGAAACCAGGAGAACAGCTGTGCATATTTACGACAGTGCACTTTTACTTTCGCCCTCTGGGGGGAGCCTCGCTGGAAAATCAACACCGGTTGCATAGTGTACCTTTAACTGAATGAAAAAACAACAACAAATGAAAAGTGTGTCTATTTTCTTCCTCTTTGCAATTATGCCCTACTCTGAGTTAATCTATTGCATATATCCTAATTGAATACATTGGAGTTTGAGGTTGCAACTTGAGGAAATTAGAAAAATTTGCAGAGGTGTAAATATTTTCACCATCTCCGTAAATGTGTTCTTTTGGGAGATATTTAGCTATTTCAAGAAGTCATTAACTTGCCCAAAAATATGTACAACTCTTGCACAAACTGTGAGAGTGAGTTTTTATGTTTGACTCTTGGGAAGACTATTTTACTTCATGCCTTACAGTTTCATTTGTGTTTCTGCCAGAGCTTCAAGAGGCCTTTAAGGAATTTGATTACGATGCGGATGGATTCATCCATTACAAAGACATTGCAGAATGCATGAGAACCATGGGCTACATGCCTACAGAGATGGAGATTATCGAGATCATCCAACAAATCAAGATGAAATGTTAGTATTCATCTTTTGGTCAGAGTGAGTGTGCTTGATTTTTACCCCCTTCCCTCTGCTTTCTCTGAGGATCAAGCCATGTGTGCATGATTGATGACCCTTTCTAAAATGAGCAGGTGGAAGTGTCTGTATGCGTGTGTGTGTGTTGCATAAACTTCTCCTTGGGCTATTTTCTGCAAGTTCACAACTAACTGTTGTTGTGGACTTGGGGATATCTTACTTGTTCTGGTGTACTGATTAATAATCCTCGTTCTGCAGCTGCAGGGGTAGAATGGAGTTAGTTTGCATGTTTTCTCCTTTTGCAAGTCTGTGGGCTTTCAATGATTTGTTATTTCTGACTTACTTTGTGAATCATTAAGTATAAGTATGCACTAATAGCATATTTCTTTCAAACCAATGCAGCATTACATCTAAATTCAGACTGAAATAGTTTCAGGGGCCACATGAGCCTTTTTTTTTTACTCGTGGGACTTAAGATAAGAATAGTAGGAACTAAATCTTCAATATTATGAGAATTTTCGTGTGGTGAACACAGAGTGATCAATAACTGTAAAGCCAAAAGAACATGATAAATGCTTTGTAGACGTTTTAAAATTAGAGGATACATTTGAATTCAGCTCTCATTCAATAACTAGACTTTTACTGTCCTTACTGTCATGATTTTGGCACTAATGGCTGGCTTGATTGCTCATTTCATTCACCTGTCTAGCTCTGCCCTGTTTTCATCACTGCTCAACTGATCAGCCTGCTCCTGCTTCTATTTAAAATCCTTGGTCCTAGCCATCAGAGCCAGATTATTCTTGAGCCTTTGGTCTAGGAGTTTTCGAGCTTTACTATAGTGTTCTGTTTGCCTGATTCTGACCTGTTTCTGTATTCGGACTTTTGAGCCTGCCTACTCCTCTCTGAGCTGTTTGCCTGGCCTTTCTTCTGACTCCTGTTGGATTCTTCCGTGGACTGGACCTTGATCTGCCTATTGACTTCATCCTCTAGATTATCCTACCTTCCGTTGTCAGCTCTAATCTGATCCCCTGTTAGTCCTGCAGCCTTCTAGGCTTCCGCGTCTTGAATGCTCTGGCAGCATCCGCTGCGTCTTGTCAGCCAACTGGCTGGAATCATCCTTGTTTTCTGGGCACGAACTGAACTGTCAAACCAGGTTAGTGACTCACGCGTTCATAATCATCCGTCAGCTTATCGTGGTCACTAACCTGTGTTCCTCTCCTATAGACATTCCTGTATTAGACTCCTAGCCGCTGCTTCAGCATACCCACTGGTTTAAATAAACACTTTTAAGTTATTCCACTGTCTGTCTTTCCTGAATTCTGGGTCCTACTTTCTTAGCCTTGACATTTACAGCTGGTTCAGGTATGCCTATTGGCTTCAATATCTAAAAGATTACTATTAAATAATACTATTTAATAAAGCAGCTCACACTCAATTTGATTGAATATAGAGAATCTATAGGTAACTGTGAATAAAAGCAGCTAGAACTTTCCTTTTTATACACAATCAGTCCATGTCCTTGTAAGGGTTGTTTAGACAGAAAAATATGTTTCTTACTTATGTTACATATCTAATAAATAAGAAAAGTCGAACTAATGATAGAAGACAGATAAAACAATACCATAGTTTTATTTAAAACCCACTTCATTCAGGTTAGTCTATATACTTGCCTTTTACAGTAATAAAGTTGGTAGACATTTTTTTGTCTTTAATAAAACTTAAAATCCCAATGTATAAATGCCAGTGCTAGGGTTCAGTTTCTTCCATTGAACCCATGTATAGTGTTTTTTCATTTTTACACAACCATGAGAAAACACAAGGTTTAAACAGAAAATAAAAAATAAATAAATAAAACCAAATTTCTCTTATTGCCATATCCCTAGGGAAAATATGAGAGCTCGCCTAATCCTTTAGTGCGCTTCAACAAAAAACAGCTTTATCTTCATGTATTCTCTCTGGACAGTCTTTTTGAAAGGAAACAATGCTGTTTATTTTAGTTTCCAAAAGACAGTATTTCAGTTTGCCTTTAGAGGCCCCTGGCGGCAGATAATCCCTCCATAAAAGGTAATTGCCCCTTTGCAGCGTCTGTTTGGCCACATGAGCCTTGCATTGAGTTAGAAGGTGCATTTTCAATCTACTTTTTATACTCTTTATTTACTGCATGTTGAGATTTGTTATAAAAAAAATCCACATAATTTTCATTTTTCTTTTTACTTACTTCACAAAGTAAATACAATGTTTATGAGATAGTTTGTCTTTAGGATGGACTCAACCAAAAGATGAAATATTTTTGCTGAAACATTTGCTAATACTATGTCCCAGTGCAATGCTTCATGAAAATGAATGTGGGAAATATATCTGACAGGAATGGAAATGTGTCTGCAGGCCGGCTATAAGGGTTAATGAGGGGAAAGAGACTATATTATATTTGAATTGGTCAGCAGCACATTTAGATATATGCAGTTTTTGTTTTAGATTTTGTATTTACTCATACAGCATTTAAAATATGCAACTACTGCTGTTGCCAAGTAGGGGTCATATGTATTATTAATTTTATTCACCTCCTACCTGTGAACTTGCTCCCATTGAGACACCAAGCACGCAAATAGTAGGCAGCTTAGTTGGTTGCTTTATTCTGCTGGAACAATACAATAGAAAAAGGAGAATTGCTAATATTATACTGTACTAGCTTTACAAAACACAGCTGGGGCAAATTAGAAAGCAAAGATTTATCTGAAAATGTTACTTGGACATATTTCAGTACTTCTGTGAAGTTGGTGATTTGGCAAAAAAAATATCAGTTAACCCCTGATGAAGAGAACCAGTTGTACAGATTATATATTATATACAACCGCTCAAAAGCTCAAGCCTTGAATCAAACACACACAAATATTTTATATTAGAAAGGCAAAGTATATAACAGTAGTTTTTATTTACCTTCTTATAATCGCTAAAGGCCCACAAATAAACAATACATGTACATAGACAACTCTTCTTTGTTATTTCTTTTTTTCACACATATTTTTATTGAATTTTAAACATTTAATGATGTATAACATCAACTAGAAAATACAAAGGCAAACAAAAAGATAAAATCAAAACTCAGACCTCACGTCTTTCATAAGACACAGGAAGGGCAATTATATCTCTAAAAAAAGTCCTCCAGTTTTCCTCTCATGATGCAGGTCAATTTCTCCAGTGCCAGGTTGTTGGATATTTGTTTAATCGAGATTGGCCAGTTTTTCAGTTTAGTTCTGTTTTTCTGACTATGACTGGATGTGCTCTCTTCAACCTCTGATATGGGAGTTGACTCAGAGCTTGTCTGCCTGGCTGTTGGTTGCCTGGACAGGGCCGCCTGTGGAGCTGGTTTACAATTGTCTTCCGTATCCCTGCTTCTTTCTGCCCACCTGCTGTTGTCTCCTTGAACCTTGGCAGATGGCCGCTCACACTGAGCCTGATTCTGCTGGAGGTTTTCTTCCTGTTAATAGGGAGTTTTTCCTCTCCACTGTCGCTACAAGCATGCTTGGTGTGAGGAATGCCTTTGAGTCAATGAGTAGATGCAATCAACTGTTTTTTCTTAGGTAGAAATTCCTGTATCAATTAGACTGTATGATGTTGTTGAATTGTAAAGTGCCTTGAGATGACATGTGTTGTGAATTGGCGCGATTTAAATAATCTGAATTGAATTAATCCACTGGTTTATTTCAATTTTTCTGTGGCTTTCCAGTTCAAAACAATTAAATGCTTAGCCTGCAACAAGTAGAAACTTTTGAGCTTATTTTCTTTTATAGCTCCTGTAAAACCTTTTGGGAAAATATGCAATAGAGTACCTTCTATTGTCACATTACAATCATACATTAGTTACAAGTAATAACGTTCTTCCAAAAACTTTGAAGTTCTGGAGACTGCCACATACAATGAGAAAAGAGTGCCCTTATCTAAACCACATTTGACACATACATTAGGTATTTTAGGGTAAAGTGTGGGTTTTACAGGAATAATATAGGTTCTAAATAAAAAAAATTATTACAACAATCTAAACCTGGTGGAAATATTTTTTGTCTTTGCTGGCAGGCAGGAATTGTTCCACAGTTCTGTGACTTCGGTTGTAAGTCTGTCTTCTTTTGAGGAAAGTAATACAATGTTATAAAATTTGGAAATCAGGCTCTTCTTTGTTATTTAGCTGCCTTTTGGTTCTCTAGCTTGATAATTAGACACAGCTAGTCTTGAACAAACCAAAAAAGAACATTCACTGGGGACTCACTAGCACAACTCTTTTTGCAATTAAGTTTAGAAAGTAGTACCAGATCACTAATAAGCTTTGCTGGGGATTTAGTCTCTATCAGGCTTTTAAAAGTTCTTAAAGTTTTGTTGAAGTGGGCTTCCAGAATACAAACGAAAATTGAGCCTCATAGTTGCAAATAACAGTATTTAAACAGACGCACCAACAGGTGGATCTCAATAACTTAAAAGTTTTTCCTGATTAACTGGTTACATTCACAGAATAACCAACAGTGTCAGAAATATAATTATACAAGCATAGAATTATACTTACATTCATTCTATGTACAATTTTTAACGGGGTCATAGAATGATTGTATAGGGCATTTGTTGCTGGTCCTTAAGGTCTCTGAATAGGGTGTGTAACATTAGTTGGGCTAAAAATGGCGTATTTGCTGTTCTATGGGCCCTAATGCAAGCCTGGTTAAAAGCCCTAGAATGAAACAACAGGTTTTCATCCTTTTATTGAATGCTCATGAATATTTAGATTGCTTGATTGGTTGGTTTACAACGAGCGAAGCTGCTGAGCAAAGATGCATCATAGCAACAAGCACTCACTCTCTGAAACATCAAATTGTTCATATGGTTGGGTGACCAGACGTCCTCCTTTTCCTGGACATGTCCTACTTTTCCTACCTAAAAAAATGTCCAAGGGGAATTACCGAATTGTCTGGGATTTTGGTTGACTACAGAGCAGCACTTAGTCAAAACACACCAGGCATTCGAACCGAGCCATCAGCTTCTGGGCTGGTCTGGGAACCCCAGCAGACGGGGGCAGGTAGCCAGCGGGGGACGGAGCGACCGAACTCGACCCGGTGGTGGTAGCCTGGACAGGGGCGGCCCCGTGCTTCCCCCCGCCTGCCTTACCGGCCCCCAGCCCCCCCGGCTGAGGACGGGTGGCTCATGGCTCTCTGCTGAGGTCCGGTCCAGTCAGCGGCCCAGCAGCCTCTCTCTTGGGCCAGCGAACCAGTGGGCTGGTCTGTATGTCAATTTCGGAGGGTGACGAAAGTACAGGCCAGAACTAAATAAGGCAACATCCCAGAGTTTACGTCAACTGGGTGCTTTGTTCGGATTTGCCCGTTTTATGGTGGAAGTTTAGAATCATGAAATTTGCACAGAAAGGAGGTGTTGGTGGGGTTTGAATTTCTCTGTATGTCTGTTTCACCCACTGAACTATCATTATTCATCTATGACAATGTAAACTCGGTTTTGCATTCTATGACCCCTTTAAGACTGTCTGATTGATAACCCCCCCTCCCTGTATTCAGTTTAGTTCATTTTAATTTAGAGAGAGAGAGAAAAAGAACGGCGGTTTACAACATATGTCCCCTTGATGCACTTTACAAAATAAAAAGATTCAGCTAAAGATATAAATATTACTGATTCAATCTAATAATATAGCCACATTTAAGATTAATCACATCTGCAGTCATGATTGGTTTATATTGCCAATTGGTAAAAGCCTTTCTATCTGGGTAAACCCAGCATATTGCATCAAGTAAATGACTTTGCAGCAATCCCTGCTCCTGAATATTTCTGTGTAATGGTAGCACTGATTATTGCATGCGTGCCCATAAAAAATCTAATGGATATGACCCCTTTTTGCTCTTTATAAAAAAAACAGACTAAAGTGCCGTCTTGATATAAATACATCCTAATTTTAAAGTTTATTCTTAACAATATACCGACTTTACTTACATTAAAGTCATTAAAACTAGTTTAACATAAATATATATATATATATATATATATATATATATATATATATATATATATATATATATATATATATATATATATAAAACACATACTGTATATGTTTAAGACTTGTACTGAATATTATACCTGTACGTTAAACATGTACAGTATCTAGATATAAAGAAAGTAGTTATTAATTCTTTAATTATTCATCCTGGTGCATTTTTAATTAACCTTTTCCAAACAGGGACATGAGCTCAAACTAAATAATGCAAATCTGATCTTTTTTTTTCTTTTTTTTTTTTTTTTTATCCAGAATTTACTCAGGAACTTTGCATAGAATGAAATCAGCCAGGAAAGCATTATCAGAGAGTAGCTATTAAAATCTAGCTTCAAACAGACTTCCAGATGATCAGGTTTATTTATGCCATTCCCTTAAACAACACTGCTTTTATAATTCAACCAGGGGATCATGATCAGTGACATGGGTCAATCTGAAGTATTTTCCCTGTGGGATTATTAAAGTATATCTGATTCTGAGCTATAATATGACATGCATTGCTTCTCTTGCCAAGGGTGCAAAAGCTGCAAATATGTGTCTCTTACATATGTAATGCACCAAGTTGGATTCAGCATGAGAGCTAAAGTACCACATGTATGCAATGTGTAAATATACATATAGGCGGTTTATATCTGTCATAAAGCAAATAAAGAGGCAACTGTCAGGATTTGTTTGTGAATTGTTGACCCAAAAGCAGAGGCAGGAAGGCAGAGGTGAATTCATAGTAGATTTAATGATCAGTACTGAAATCAAAGTCCAAAAACAACAGGCAACCAAAAATCCAAATGAAAACAAAGTAAAAAAAAACAGAACAAGGAAACAGGAGTCCAAAAATTAAAAAATCTAAAAAAAAATGACAACAAGTCAAAACAAACCAGAATCCATGGAGACATCAGGGGGATCACTAACACAAGGAGCAAGGCTCAGACGAGGACCCAGCAAAGAGGAACTGAAGAGAGATGGCTTTTAAAGGAGACTGAGACAAGGAGAGGGCTAATGAGCAGATTGGGAACAGGTGAGCACAGAGCAGAAACAAAACAGAAGCTAGTTAAAAGGAGAACACAAGAGGGCAGCAGAGGGCAACAAATGAAAAACCTGGAAGACTGGAAATAACTAGAAAACACAACAAAATAATAATTAAACCACTAAGACTATAAATCATGGAGCAAAATAAAACTAAACACTCAAAAGAGAACATAACAGAACCAAGACAGAGAGAGTAACTAAGAATAACCCAAAGAACACAATAGACTAAGAATTTAACCATAAAAAACTATATAACAAAGAGCAAAGCAAAACTGAACATCAAAAGAAAAACATCACAGAAACAGAAACTTAACAGCAACATAATTAAAAGACACCATCTGACTTTAATTTAATAGAAATGGATAAACAAAGTACTTTAACTCAGCTCAATTTGGACCTCCATCAGGGAAATTGGAAGAGGACAATTTCTTTTTTGTTCATTAACGATGCATATGAGGGGCTTTATAACTAAAAATGTTTAAGTGAAATAACCAAATTAAAACACAGAAGGACTGCTTACTGAATCAGACTAAAGAATAGCTACAAGAATAGCTACAGTGATTCGGGAAACTGGGTATGCCTTAATAAATAAAAGAGACTCATACAGCTCTCTTTGAAGCACCACATTTAATCATTTTAGAAATTATCACTGGTACACTGCTCAGAGAGAGTGAATAGAGCCAACGTCATTACATCTTCTAGAGACAAAAAAGGGCTAACGTAATCACTTTGAAGTATTGCTGCTGTTTTTTGTTTTCCTCTCTGTAAATCTACTAAAGCTTCTTTTTATTCTCGCAAATCCTTATTGCGCCAACTTTACTTCTAGCACCTATAAATCATGAAACCTTTTAAAGCCTATAGAGGGAACAGAAATTAAGCTGCCCATGTCAATCCCACACATTAAGTGCAGAGGAAACCAGCACATATGTGAAAGTCCTTCAACTGTGGGACCAAAGTGTGAGTGCCTAGATGATCTACAGTGAGCTTCTTTGTTTTACCATGGGAGAAGCAGTGTGAATGATCCTTCATTCATGCCTATAGATAGATAGATAGATAGATAGATAGATAGATAGATAGATAGATAGATAGATAGATAGATAGATAGATAGATAGATAGATAGATAGATAGATAGATAGATAGATAGATAGATAGATAGATAGATAGATAGATAGATAGATAGATAGATAGATAGATCAACTGAAAAATTAATATCAACAATATAATTTTAACTTGGCAGAACCTAATTTAGAACTGTTCTTTTTAATAGACTAGCGCAACATATCCTATTTAGCAAAAAAAACAGTGGATAAAAAATTCCTGGCTTAAATAGCCATAAAGAGCCTTCATATAGTGCAACCTGATGTTGCCTAAACATTGCCTATTTATTGATTGTTAATATATACGCACACATATAATTAGATTAAATGTCTGAAGCCTTTTAAGTTAAATCTTGTCACCATATTTTTAGAAATGTATCTTTATAAGTTCCAGCAAAACATACTTTGATCCTAGTTGTGGCTTTAAAGCTGCAGTCTGTAGCATTGAGGAGAGAGCAGACTTCGACTGAAAATTTGAAGAAAAACAGGTTTCACGCCACTCCCCCACCCTCTCTGCTTCACTCATGCCCCACCTCCAAGCTCCACCCCTCTCACAGCATCTGCGCGGCTACCAGCGTGTGTGAGCTGTGATTGACACTCCATCAGACGCTCCTCTGGCTGTGATTGGTTGTTTTGACTCGTCCCGAATTATTCTTTCCAGATTGAAATACAGGCAGTAGGCGGTACCAATTGAAGCAGTTTTTTTCACAGGTTACATATCACATGTACTGCTGTCTGGGCATAGGGACAGTTTTAGCCAATATGACAAAAAAGTGATTTTTAAAAACTTACAGACTTCAGCTTTAATCTGATGTAATTCTGCTTAAAATAAAATCTTACATGATTTAAATGGTAATTAAATTCAACAAATAGAAAACTCTTAGGTCTTAGGCCCAAACCTGAGATTACTGGCTAATAAAAACAATATAAAGCTCTTCGGGTTGCTATTCTACAAGAAAAACACATTGAAAAGCCATGATATCAGCTGCTATGATGAGTACTTTGTAATGTTTTTGACATTTGACTGCCTAAACAGAACAAGGTTGTTTTATATGACAGATCTGTGCTCAATTTTCATAAAGGAGTTTTAATCTCCTGTATGGAGTGAATTTTGTTCAAAAATGTTAAATGCAAAAACATACATTTACTTATATTTTTAAATGGAAATTTGAAAAAAAAAATGCAATTCATAAATGAAACGTTGAAAACCTCATAATTAAAAAAGGTTTAGAGTGACTTTTGTTTCCTCATGTTCCACATCCAGCACCACTTCTCACACTTCTCAACTATAGCTGAATATAATCTGTAACTCTTTTATCTGCTATTATCTGTCATTACTTATCCAGTATTATAACCCCATTATTATATATAGTCTAGGGCTGCAACTAACGATTATTTTGAAAATCGATGAATCGGACGATTATTTTTTCGATTAATCGATGAATCTGACACAAAATATTTTTTTTATATTAACCTCTTTATTCCAAAATAAACATTTTAGACAGAACAAACAAGCACACAAGTACAGGTTTCTCATTAACTGTACTGGTGCTATATGAAAAATAAATGTTTGTGTTAAAACTACGCAAACTTACATGAGAAATGTAGCTGTACATCCACAAAATATAGGGTACTTTGTTTCATAAAGCGCAAAAAAAGACATTTTTGTTTTTAAAAGCCCCTAAGGGGTTCAAACAATAGGCCCCCCCATTTCAACAAATGAGGTTTTTTTAGACTAGAAGAGTTCTGCCTTTTAAGACAGGAAAGTATAGCAGTTAAAGTTGCTACTTAAGAAAATACTTAACCATAGAGATAAAGATAGCCCTGTGATTCAAATTATAAATTGTATTTGGAATAAAAATGAGAGAACTAGGGGTGTTAAAAAAACACATCCTCCAAAGACAGATATTTACATGCGAATGTGGCAGATAATTAATTGACATATTACTGATCTTGCTGGATTTTATTCTGCTTTACTTCCATAAATTGCAGGATCTTCTTTACTTTATCTTTGCCAGAAGATTTAAACTTTAAAAGCCTTGCCCTCATAATTTGCAAATTAATTTATTTATAAAGAAAATATAAACACTGCTTAAGCTAATTTAAATGAAATTAAAAGTAAAATAAGTAGCCAACCTTATCACTGTCTGTAACCTACTAACAAGCTAAGGAAAGCATCAGATGAGCTACCTGAGAAACTAACTTACGTTTCCCCCACTTTAAAATGAAACAAACATGGTTACTCATCCTGCTGATCAGCTATCTTCACTGCCATCGAAGGCTCCAACGTGTTTTCTTTTCAGGTGCTGCGTCATAACAGTGGTGCTTCCGTGCCATGCTCATTTGTTTTTTACAAAAGTTGCATGTTACGACTTTTATCACTTTACAAAGCGCAGGCTATTTTAATTATTGTGATCAATTTGCGCCGTCAATCCTGGTGCATGCGCACTTCATTTGCAGTCTGGACGCTGAGGGTAAACTCCTCACTAAAATCCTGCGGCTCGGACTGCACGCTGAGAGGGATTCCTGTGGGAGAGGGAGAAAGGCGTTGGGATGGGGGAGGCGCCCCACGGCAGCAGCTGCCGCTGGAGGACAAGAGTAGGAACGATACATGCTTTCACGTAAGAGTCTCCAAAAGCCGCCAGTGACACCGTAAAAAGTCGCCAGATTTGTCGCTAGTCGCTTTTTAAAAAAATAGTCGCTGGAGGGGTCTGAAAAGTCGCTGAGTTGGCAACACTGCAACTGCGGCGCTGACTCGCTCCGCCATATTTTTTTTTCTTCCCCGGGATGACGGCGGCGGCGGATGACGCATTAATCGCGCGACACAACTAATCGATGATTAAATTCGTTGCCAACGCTTTTAAACGTCGATTTTTATCGATTTTATCGATTCGTTGTTGCAGCCCTAATATAGTCCATACCCTATTTTCCTGTATTTTCTGCATATAGTTATTCATATTTATTTATTTTATAGCCTCTTACAAAAATCTCTGCTTATATATATATATATATATATATATAATGTATAGTCCACACATACATAGTTTCTGTACACATGTAAATAAGTATTTATATCCTGTATAGAACTTCTGGATTGATGCAGACTACATTTCGTTGATTTGTACTTGTGACAGAGTAATGACAATAAAGTTGTATTCTATTGTATTCTTTTGGGTTTTCTTTTATTCTTTTCATGCTAAATTTTTTCAATTTTTTTTTTTTTTATTTTGATTTAAATTCTCTTCACTTCAAGGCCAATACAAACCTCAGTCTTAATGTACATATTAACTAATAAAAATGCTTTTGCTAACATACAGGGTTGCCCTGATATAAGCAATATGCACATCTTTATAACCTGACAGGTGCATAATAGAAAAACAATCAAGATTTAAAGAGGACTCATGTACACTGTTCTATATGCAGACATATAGTAAGACATTTATTTGCAACATTGCTTGAATACGTCTCTCTGTACCCCACAGGAGGGACCCATCTAAGACCTACAGAGAATCTGATCTGTAAATCCCAATTCAAAAAGAATAAAATTTTGAATAATAACTTCCATCAAAGTTTCACTTCTGGATAGCATTTTTGCTTGCATCAATAATAGAACAAAATTCCCCTGCATACTCACATACAGTAGGCCATGAGACTAAAAGCACTAATTAAATTTCAGAAAGAGGAAATGACAACGAGGTCTATTGGAGTAGTCTTTCGTACAAAGGGCCAGATAATGAAAACAGACCGATCTTATTGGTCTACTCATTGCTGACTCAGCCTCTCTTTTGTCAATCTAAAAACATTAATTATCCATTTTTATCGGTCAGCTATTATAATTCCTGTGGTGGATCAAACAAAACAAAACAGCCCCTAAACTTGGCTGTAGGAAGCATAAGAGCCAGGCAGATCTCAGTGATATCTCCTTCCACATAAACACTGAAAACATTCAGCTTTCACAGAAAATCACTTCATTGTGTCAGTGCCAATACTTGAAAATGTATTTTTAATGAAGGAAATGGGATTTTTGTTTGCCTAGAAAAGCAGAAAAGGGATATTTAAGGCTATTAGAAGAAATTTAATGGACAACTTAAGAAAATCTAATAATCTATATATCAATACTATTAATATGTAATATACAGTGCAGTTAACCTCAATTTTTTTTACTTTCAATTAAGGTTAAATGTTGTCTTAAAAGTTAAGCAATTTGTTTCTTCTGACTAAGGGCCGGATTTATCAAGATCCAATTTTGCGTGCAGTAATTTGCGCTCGCAAACTGGAATTTTGCGCGAGGGGTTGAACCATGGTTTGCGGGTGATTTAACAAGAGCGATTGCGTAACTGGTGGAAGGTGCAAAACTGTTGGAGACGCCCTATTTAAATGATGGTTTTGCGCGTTTTGTGGTTTGTGGCAAAGTAGTTTGTAGTCTGTACAAACTACTAGTGCATTAAGAAATTTAAATCTTACAGTGACCCCCAACAAAAAAAAAAAAAAAAAAAAAAAAAATATATATATATATATATATATATATATATATATATATATATATATATATATATATATATATATATATATATATAAATTGGCAACCTTTATTCCCTAAGGTGGTATGTGCTGCAGTAAAAAGAAAAAAAAACAGGTGTTTTGTATTGGCCTGTGACTGTGGATGAGATCCCCGCAGCATTTGGCACGTTGCTCCACAGGCGCAGGGGGAGAACCCCGACCCCGTCGGACAGCACTTCTGAAAAAAGGAGATTGGGAGATCCCAGCTCTCGCTGCAACCGTACGCTGGAATGACCCAAATGCAAAAAAGTGCAATGTTGCAAGGAATTTTGTGATATCTGGTATTGCGTGGGTCCTCCTTGTGGCTGGCTCCAAATCCATTCGGAGTTCCCCCAACAGCTCCAAAATGGTAATGCTGGATAAACGATATGTTTTGATGATCGTTTCCTCGTTCATTCCAAAAATATTTACACGGAGTGAAAAAATGCGTTCTCTGCGTCTCCTTGCTTTATTTCCATGTCTCCTTCTTGCGACAATAACCGCTGCCATGTGTGCGCAATTACGCATACAGACCATTTGCACCTTCTTTTGAAACGTGTTAAATATAGAGTCAGATACCGTTAGCAAAATTGCGTTCAGGTTTGATAAATCACTTTGCGAGTGCTAAATTAATATATTTACATGTTCTCCTCCCACAAGACGCACTTTTGCGTGTAAACGCCCTATATTGCATATTCATTGCAGAAAAAGTACTAAATGGATAAGAGGCGCTATTTAGCACGTTTTAAAGACCAAATCCTTTTAGCACGCTGTTGATAGATCAGTTTGTACATTTTTTAGCGTGCCCAGTGAAATAGCTCACGTTTTTATACACGCAAACCTTTGATAGATCCGGCCCTAAATGTAATATTGATGTTTCCTAGTGGCCCAGCCAGACTCTAGACTTGATTCTGGGCAAGAACCAGTTCAACTTTTTAACCATCATGTTTTCTGAATTAAATGTGAGTGAAACAGCAGTTGATATTAAAATTGATCATCCTTTTACAGTGTTCTGTCAGATCCTTTATGAAGCAAACTCCTTCCTTAAATGAAAGCAATTTAATATCTATAGGGTATAACAATGTTGAGTTTTATTATAATTTTATATAAAATCTCTGTAGAAAGAAGCTGAGCTTCCTGTCCTGTGATGGAGGTGGTTGAATGAAGAAATTACAATACATGGAGCCTAAATGGTAAATTAACTAAATTCATATAGCACTTTTCTAGTCATACTGACCATTTAAAGCGCTTTACTCTATATCCACATTTATCAAGCCCACTAACCCATACAAATTCTTACACCAATACACACTCCTGTCATATATTAATATAATGCTTGTAGGAGCCCAACTCTTGCAATGTGAATACACTTCTCACTTCACAAGCATGTGTTGGGAATGTCATTGCTTGGCAGTGAGGGGCGTTATTGGTTGAGGAAGTCTGTCAAATATTATAGACATTATATTTAACAACTATTGAATGGAGCTTTATTGAATTTTACTAGATGGAATAATGTTATCCCACTTAATCAGAAATGGATTGTTTGCTTTATGATACAGAGTGTCTATCGGACCCATGTAATTAAATTACTGTAGTCCTGTGATGGAGTGCTAACCTAACCAGTGTGTTTTTACCAAAGTACCCCTCTAGGAAGGGCAAAAGATTCCTGGTACCATGTGATAAAAAATGAGCAATGATAGAAGATGCCTTGTCAAAGCTTGAAATGCATGTCTCTAAATTAATTTTGTGCATCTGTTACTTTGGTTTCGTATTTCTGTTTCTATGTGCAGGGGGTGGACATGTAGACTTTGAGGATTTTTGTGAGTTGATGGGGCCACGAATGCTGGCTGAGACAGCTCATATGGTCGGACTGAAAGAGCTCCGCTCTGCCTTCAAACAGGTAAGGGTACCCTTCCTAAAACGTATGACTTTGAGTAGACTGGGTCCTGATCCGACAGAAGGTTAATCTAGGAGATGGACCTCTATTATGAAAGCACCAGGAATGTAAAGAAGTCTGTAAGAGCAGGGATGACAGAGTGGAAACAGAACAATGGAGAAACAAAAGCCTCTCAGAGGAGATGGAAGACATTTGTGGAAATTTCTTTCTAGCAGAGCAGCATCGTTTATTTAATTCTCTATGTAGGAAAAAAATGTAATGGTTTTTTATAGAAAATATTTTACAAGATGGACAAAGATTTGTTGATTAAAGTCTAAACTGAAAACCAAGAAATTGCACTTGGAGAATATCAGAGGCACATCTGGTTTCCATTGAATCTGTTACTCATTGCAACACATTTTGTTTTAACAGGTTCTTAAGTCACTGTCTTCAACTGTACATAATGCTGCTTTATGAAAAAATCATAAGAGCACATGGCTGCATGTGAATCCATATGTCGTTTAAAAAAAACTACACGTTACTTCACACATCTGCATCTAAAACAGTGCAAAACTCTTCTCCCTGTCAGAAGAATGTTTCACAAGCATTTTTAGATGTCATATCCCTGCCTTAGTTTTGAACAAACTGTTTCAATATCCCTTGGTTTAAAAATGGTTCTTATTCCTCCAGACATATCACCTTTAACTCTCCTCACCTCTTACACAGCTGTCTTTTTATCCTTTTACATCATGACCATGTCCCCAATTCCCCACTGTCGGTGAAAATGGCAGTTCGACTGTGACGGAGACGGAAAGATCACACTGGAGGAACTGAAGGAGGGCATGAAGACCCTCCTCGGGGAGAAACTGAAAAAAGGAGAATTGGAGGAGATCCTCGGCGACATTGACCTCAACAAAGATGGAAGCATCGACTTTGATGGTGAGAGAATAGCAGAAAGAGAGAGCTGTCAGTAGTGGCTTTGAAAAAGAAAAAATGAAGCATCTTTACAGAATGTTGAACAGATTGCTCTCCAACTGCCTCACGTATGCCTTAAAATCCATCTGAAATTGAAAATAAAATAAAGCACTAATATGAAAGAAAATCTTTGCAGAGACGTAATTATAGTCAAAGTCATTTTCTATTCTCATGTACTTCTAATGGATCTTAATCAAATCATTATAAAAATAAATCTTAAAACGCCCAACCTTGGCTTTGAGAGCAGGTGACCAGTAATGCTAATCTGACTACAACGTAGTTAATTCTGTTCTGGAAAAATATAAAATTGTAAATTTTTTGTTTTACATGCAGAGTAAAACTACCACTGTATGTCTCCCAGAAAATACCAACCCCATGATGTCAAACAGTGAGGGGAGCATTATGGTGAGGGGACGAGTTTCTTTAGAAGGTACAGGGAGAACAATCTGGGTTCATGTGAAGATCAGTGCTGCTAAACATGGAGCAAACCTAGAAAGGAAAATCCTATTAGAAGATGCAAAATAATTAAAACCAAGTCGGAGGGTCATTTTGAACAAAAAACCATATAAATAACAGCAACAAAAAGAATAATTATAGATATTAGTGTAATTTAAGTCTGGATCTAAATCTGATAAATGGCCAAAAAGAAGAAAAAAAAAGCAAATTTTCTCAACTGATCTGGGTGAGATTTAGTTACTTTGCAAAAAAAACTCCCTTTGAAATGAAATTATATGGAATATATTTCAGAAAATGTAAAAAACATTAAAAAAATCAACTTCAAAAGAATATTTAAAACGAACAAACAACCAAATACACACAAAAAGAGAGTGGTTGCATCAAACCAAACTAAACCCCAATTTCCAAAGAATTGGAGCTTTAACTTTAGTTAAATAAAGGATTAAAATAGATAATATTGAACAATTATTCATCAATTTCCGTTGCTGTATCACAAACCTTTTCTGTAAATACCATTTAGTTGAATGAGAGTAGCCTGAATAAAATCTATGTGTATGAATACCTGAGCATGGCATTGCAGCTGTTTTGTAATAGCTTTTTTTCTCCTAAATTTTATCAATTAAAGAACAAATTATTGTTTTAATTTAACACCAATAAACAAAAACTCTTTGCTGACCTCATTTTTAGTCAGATGAACTTTCTTCTAGTCAGCCTTAGAAAACTAAACTATTGTGATCTTTGTTTAGAGTGCAAATAAAGACGTCTTTGTGCCTTTTCCTCTTGGTTTATCTTCAATTAAATGTAGAGTTTTAGAGTAATAACTTGATGAATAGATGGAATAGTGCTATATGATCCTTTGAAGGGATCTGGAAAAAGACGAGCTAGTGGAAGGTCAGGGCAATACGTTTAGGGTGGAAGAGACAGAGCATCAAAATGTAAATAAATTTAAAAAATGTCAACATGGGAAAGTATAGATGATTCAGTCATGGTGGGCAGCTTGAAGGGTCAGTCCAGACTAAAAAGGGGAATATTAAGATCTCGAAGCTTACTGTCACATGCTACACAGATGAGAGGACACAGATGTCAGGTCAGGTCGAAGACAAATATTTCCTCCTAATGTTTGCATCTGGTAACATCAACAATAGCATCAGCTAAGCATATGGGTAAGGGGCTGAGGAAATCCCTTTTGGATTGGTGGACAAGTAAATTCAAACACTTAGGTATGTTTACCAAATGTGTAAGGGGTTCAGGAAACAAGGCACTTTTATAACAGCCTTAGACTGTTCATTTTCCAGTCTATCAGCAGCAGGGGAAAAGTGCTATAACACATTTTCTTATGTGAGGAAATTATCTTTATTAAATTTTACATGTCATCAGTTCTTCTCAGATGACCTACTGTCTGTTTCCCTTGCAGAGTTTGTGATGATGCTCTCTGCGCGGTGACCTCTGATGAAAAGAGAAGCTGAGGGATCAAAAATTCATTTACGACGAGGTCCACTTCCTCCAAGTTTGATTTGAAGCTTTGTGTTAAGAAAAAACATGGAGTTTTAGGCATCTATGAACACAATCGGAAGATTAGGTTGAGTAAGTGCAGTGAGTTATACAATCAAAAGCAAAATGCTGTAAGGTTGCCCCCATGTGGGCAACAAATGCAAGGCTTCAAAGGAGAAAAAAAAAAGTTTAAAAAGTTAGTTTTTGCATTTTTTTGGTGAACAAATTTTCTATTTTTCCACTTTCCTTGCATGTATGAACTGTTTTGATGTATGACTTTAATCTAATGTCTCCTAATAAAGATATAAAGACATTAATAATAAGAATCCACTGGGGTTCATGTTTGAAAAAAAGTGCATTTATTGTTGAAAAATGATAACTTAAAACATTTTAGCAAAAAGCAAGATCTGTCTGAAAAGGCTTTGTACAAATGATTTACATTAAACACCATTAACTTAATATATATATATATATATATAGAGATTTTTTTTATTCTTTTTCTCACACATTTATTTATATTATGACATAAAAGCTTGAGAAAAAAAATAAAAAGCATTCATGCTGTGGCAAAAATAGGGAATGGTAACCAAGCTATTGCATAAAGGTAAAGATGTATGGTGTAAGGCAAATGTAGCTCCTCCACCTACCGAAGCCTCCTCTCTTTCCAAGCACTCAGCAGCATTTAATGAAGGTTTACATACAATTCTTTCATGTACACTTCTTTTTTTGTTTGGTTAAATTACTTCCAGATTCCCCATTTATTCATAGAATATTTTCAAAGTGATGATTAACACACTTGTAATCAAACAGGAGGTATTTTCGGGGGAAACCAATATGTAAACAATAATTGTGACGACTCCCACTTAAGAGCAACACCACAGATTCCAAATTTAGAGTTTATTACCCGGGAATTGTGTTTACAATTACATTGATTTAAATTATCGTCTTTATAATTTTAGTAATTGTGTTTAGCTGATCCTTTTTGCTGTTGGAAGCACATCTAGTCTAGCATTTCCTCTCCCCCCTTTAATAATTTATCTGTGCAGCAGGAGTAATGTCCGATTTTCCTTTTTTTTTTTGTACTTTTTATTAACACAATCTTCCAGCCACACTGTATGGGATCCAGACTTACAATGTTTGCCAAAGCTGTCAGGAAAAACAACTAAAAAGAGCAGAGCAGAAGGTAACTGCTTGGATTCACATCGGAAAACTTTGGGAGCACACTCAAACAAAACTGGAAGAAACTCTGAAGTAAAACAAACATAACATGGGAAAAAAAACACAGACGACCTCATTCTGTGAAAAAGTAGGTCCTTTGCTACTCTGGCGCAGCAATGGAAGTTTGTGCGTGTTAAGCGTGTGAAATAAGATAGCGACAACTTGAAGGGAGTAATACTTTCATCAGTGCTGGGAACGCAGACGGCAAACTGTAGATGCACTTGAGTTTGCACACATTTCTCCTCACAAAGGCTCCTCTGATGACATAATGAAGCCTTTATATGACAAATTTAAAGTGAGGTATAACAGTGTAATTACCTTTCTATTATTTTTCCAACTTTCAGCATTTGGGATTCTGTTTCCCCCTCCTAAGGATTAAAATGAATTGCATGGCCGTTCTTTACTCATCTAAAAAATAGACTTTCACCTCATTTATTCACATTATTAAAAAAAAATGAAATAAAACCCAGCGTCCAAACAGAAATACTACCCTTGCTGTCTTCATCTGGTTAAATAGCTTCTTCTTTCCACCTTTATGGAAGATCTGATAAGAACTGCATCAAATATTTGCATCACCTTTCTTTCATTTTTTTTTTTTACTTTTTTTTTCATAGCAAAAAGTGCATCCCTGAGGTGGTTTGGCCATATGTCTGTTTTTATTGATGGACACTGAGGGTTTCTCACAGAACCTTTATGATTTTATTACAGAATAGTAAATGAGGGGTGTTGTGCTGTAAAAAGAAAAACAATGAAGCCAGCTGGTAGTTGAGGATGTAGATTGTTGAGATGCTGATGAATGTTTGCCTAAATGTTACATTTTAAGTCCAGATGTTTGTTGTGGAGAACTCAAAAAAAGGTTTCTTAAAAAAAAGGACTTCAGTTTCTGTAGTTAAAAAAAATAAAAACTACAATAGCAACAACCTGAAGTCCACTATTTTTATTTATTTATTTATTTTTTCATTTAAACCTTTTTTGGAGTTCCTATGTCCTGGATGATTGAGAATGTTCCCCGACATGAGGTGGGGAAGCTCTTAATTGTTGGGGATGCTCTGCAGATATGTGAGGATGTGCTGGATCTTCACTAGGCGATCTTTGAGGCTGGTCATAGAGAGGACAGAGAGCTGGTACCGAGGGTCGATGGGGCAGAACGGCCAACAGCCACCAGCAGCAAGCAGGACCATTTGGAGTTGCCTGGAAAAGAGGACAAAAAAATTCAGATATGTTAAATAATTTAACTTTCTAGAAACATTTCTAACTACCTGACCGTACTAAAACTGAAATATTTTATTTAGATACAACTTCTGCTCTTCTTTTCTCATGTCCAGAAAACCACACAGGTTTGGTGAGGGAAGACTTCAACATAGACACTACAACTGTAGGTTAGTGTGGACTCTGTAAATGAGTGAAGAATAATCATCCTTCATTTCAGGCGATCAGTCCATACTAGGACTGGGTATTGTTCAAAAATTTTCGGTTCCGGTACCAATACCGATACCTTCACTTCGATACCGGTTCCTGAACGATACTTTTTTCGATACCAGTTTTATAATATCAATTCGAGGAAAAAAAGAAAATTACACAACATAAAAAAGTACAAATCTTGAGTTTTATTTTAAGCTCTGTTTTTCCATTTACATTTTTCCTCTTACATAAAAAAAAAATCAGTGTCTAATATTCACTGTTACATTGTAAGGACCTTTTTACTTAGCAGTTTTCCTTTAGAAAAATGACCATGTCTGACAAACAAGCCCGTTGAATGGGATCCTACTGACAGCGCACCGCTGGTATGGGGGGGTCTGAGCGGCTCCCACAGAAATAATATTGGAAGGCTGATATGGATGAACTGACTGCACCGATTAAGTTTTCAGGTGGATTTTCCCACTTAAAAACATAATAAAACTACTTTATTCCCACTGATCACAGCAAATATAACTGCCAGGCAAATAAAGGATAGAGTAGCTCCGCCCAACGCGCGTCAGAGCCACTTTTCTACCGCGCAGCCAGAGCAGCAAAGCTGCTTCAGCCGCGCGATAGAAGCTGGTACAAGCGGCAAAAGAGAAGCAGCAGACGTGATTTTGCAGCTCCTGCTGCGTCTAGTTTGAAAGCAGCATTTTCCATGAGTGTCTCGCATTATTCACTCCGCTCTGGCTTTGCTCTGCCCACGGGCTGCTGAGAGGAGGATGGTCGCGCTGGCTGCGGTCCGCTCTTCTTGCAGTCAAACACCGAGCGACTTTCTGCTCTTAAATTATTTCCGTGCACGATATATTGCATTGCGCACTATTGGCATCAGTCTTAATAAAGTGAAGCTGCACTTTTGACCTGGGGGGCATTTTAAAGGGGTTCCGCGACGCTCACAACCAGTTCACATGAACCCTGGCTGTAGGCGTGACCACCTGTGTATTTTTCCTGGATGACGCAATCACCTTAAGTGTTCCAGCCAATCACCGAAACTTGGTACCGAAAGACGAGGCATGTTTCGATACTCTGTAGAACCGAAGCATTTCGGTCGGTACCATAAAAGTACCGAAGTTCGGTACCCAGCCACAGTCCATACATGTGAAACATGTGCAATTAAGGTTTTAACTGGTACTCCGATTGGTGATCAATTGATCAACAAGAAAACTGCATCTCCAATTTCCACCAATCATGACGTGATTGAATTAAGTCAGAGTGCAAAAGGCTATAACATGTAGAAATCTGTTAAGGCTGTGTGAGTCAGATCATGGAGATCTGAGTTAAAAGATTTCTAAAGAAAAATGAAAGGCTTCACTTTTCTTATGTTGGCTCATAGATAGAAATCAGAAGCAAAGTTTTTGCATTAACCAGCAACAGTAAACTGACCATAGAGCTCTGTTGCATCTTTATAATTAGGTTTTCAAATCTTAACAAAGTCATTAAGTCTTACTGCAGCTCAGGGACAAACTGGTACAGATTTCATATTAAAGTGGCTGCACTCATCTGCCATAACATGACAAAGCCAGAATGAAATCCAGTCATCCACAACACCATCTCACGCTGATCTTAAATTACATGAGCATAGATTTTTGATTGAACTCTTATCTGGTATTATGGAAGCAGAAATATTATTTTAGCCCTAGCATGCCTTGTGTTCAGGGAGCTGCAGTTATATAAGTTTAGATTTAATGAAGTGATGAGCCCTACGACTGTGGGATGAGTTAACACTGGACAGACTGTTCCCGTAATCTGCAGCAGGAATGCCTTGCTGTGTCAGAGTACCAGAGATAAAAACAAGTAATGACTACTTCTCTGTGATCCTGAGTTACCAAAGGTGCCCCACACACATTCATAGCGCATACACATTTTACCATCACACCATCTGAAAGGATTTCAGCTCATTATAAACTCAGATTACACAACCAGCACCAAAACCCACTGTCCTTATTCTGCTTTTTTAGTAAATCTGTGTGTGTAGAGCTGGGGAATCTTTCCACGACACCTTTGTGATGCAACACGGCCAGAGAGATTAGCCATGAAGCACCCATTAAGCTCTTTAGCCCACATCGTCAAAAGACTCTGCAGTAGTTGTCCAAAGAAAGGAGCTGTAATCCCAGTGGGCGCTCAGAGTAAAGCTGGAGTCAGAGTGCAACACAAACAAAACAGCATTCTTCAGACCTTCTGAATATGTGCCGATGTGAGCTTAACCAAAAGGCCCTGCGTCACGAGATGATTCAATCCCGGAGGAGAAACTGAGGGATAGTGTGTTCTGTATTGGGATCCAAAAACTTTACAAACCTGAAGGCCTTCCTGCTGATTCCAATTAATACATTAAAAATATTCACTGCTTCATGATGAGTTTTCGCCTAAACCAACCAGTTAGCGAAGCAAAAAATTAACCCACTAAAATGAGTACAGAGTTGTTATAATAGTAAAAGCTAAACCTGATAACACCTCTTTAGTGTGATCACTGTTTTTACTCCGTCTCCATGCAAAGAGGAAGGACTGTACCTGGATGTCTGGTTCCCGCTCTGGCATTGGTCCAAAGTGCTGCAGGATCTGGTTGTGGAAGCGGATCTTTAGGTTTTGGAACCAGACCTGGGCCTGTTCATAAACTGCATCGTGGAGCTCTTGTAATTTTTCAAGTTCTTCCATGTTGTTCACCTGAGAGGTAAAAAAAATATAAAATAAAAAAATAGAGAAATGGATACAACTGCCTCCTTAATACTGGATGCATTTAATGGATATTTGCTAATTCAGCAGACTGGCTTTTATGAATGAACCTTAACAAAATACACTCATATTAAAAGTGCATTTTCTTCCTCTAATAAAGGAGAGAAGTAAAGCATGTTTAAATCCTGAGCCATTAGCAACAAAATTAGTGCTTTGATGCAGTGAAAACTGCCTTCAGGACAATGAGAGTTCTTTGAATCACAGCCTTCAGTAATGAAACACATTCTACATAAGTCAGGTGAGCACACTTCAATACGGCCGCTTAGGGATCAGTTTGGGAGGACAGAGCCTTCTAATGAAGCTGATCTGCTTTTCTTAAAGGAAACATTTAAATGCTTTGAAGGAATTGACTCTAACCCTGTTAGAATTGATGTGACTATAATTTAAATGTTTACTAGTGCATGAACTTCAGCAGACATGAAGCCCTGTGTTTTAGCAGACATCTGGCCCCAGATGATAAAAAACATATTTCTTCAGCCAGCTATCTTTTAAATGCTTTAAAGCATTATTTTTGAAAAATGAAAATGTTTTTATTTTCACTGGTACCAAGTTATCCTTTGTTAAGGTGTTAATGGTGGCTTACAATTGTTAAAAAGGCTGATTTCTGAGTCCACTTAAAACATCCTTTTTATCGCCTTGTCTTTTCCTTAATAAGGCAACTAAAGTTTCCTTTTAGTTCCCCCTTATAGTTTATCCAGACATGTAGGAAACATCTATTAATTTCCCTGAATTCTGCTTCACAAATGGTCAAATTCATCAGGTAAATGAAGCGTGTACTTCATTAATCATGTGGGGGATTTTTTTCCTTCTGTTGTAATAAAATCATCCTATAGACAGCAGTAATACTAGATGAGGAATTGAACCTCTTTGTGATTGAGGCATTTTTCTGGTCCTGGACTCCATTTTCCAGATTTCTCAATCTTTTTAAAAACTTATTTTATCTTAAAAAAGGGAAACTTATGAATGCATTTCGGTTATTCCTACAGGATTCAAGCTTCGATATAAAACCTGTAAAATCCAGAGGGGGTAGATGGAGACTACCTTTAGTGAATCAAAAACTAAATTCAGTTTTCAAAGACTGTTAACTTTCCAAAACTATTTCTTTTTTTAAATATATCCAGATTTGGAAAATGATTAAAAACATTTTTGATTTTCTAGACTGAAAATGAAGCCTTTATAATGAACTGCAAAAAAAGTTTCAAGCAGAACAACCCAAACAAAACCTTGGAATGATCAGTGTGCCTCTTACCCTGGTGTCCTCCAGATACTCGATGTCTGCCGTGTTGTAACCATCCTTCATTCCTCTAGAAAGAACCCGGAAGCGTTTTCCTCCAATGGTATCGACCACAGAACGACCGTCGGGGAGGAAATGGACGCTCCTGACAATCAGCATGCAGCCATAATCTGCAAACCTTCAAACAAGGACACAGCACGTTGTTATTCACAGCTGCCCCTATGTATTCAGTGGCTCAAAGCTTAATGAGAGTTGATGCTCAGACAGAAACAGGAGCATGTTTACCCTTTCTGAGGATCACTAATGCACATCCCAAACTGCCGAGTGCCTGTATCCATACAGCGGCGGATCATGAGGCGATAACGCGGCTCAAAGACGTGGAGGGGACAAGGCACAGTGGGGTACGCCATGGTACAGACAAAGATAGGCACATTCTTCGTCAGGCTACAGAAACAGGACAGAAACAAACAGTTAGATTAGCTGAACCTTCAGGAATCTTCTTTTTATTTTAATTAAAAAAGCAAAGAGAATAAGGAGAAACCGAGTGGCTTCTTACTCTGACAGCTCTCTGTTCTCCTCCAGGTGTGTTTTTGTCCTCTCTTCATACTCCTTACTGAAAAGCTGTTTAATAAGCACGTCCAAGATGGCCGTCACCACGTATTTCCTGCATGCTAGAAACTGAGGACGAGAAGGCAGAGGTCACAAAAAAAGGCAACATGGAAGTAAAAAGGCTCTTAAAGAGATTTCTGGTGTTTTAATAAAGCTCACCTCTCCTAGACTCTCTTTGCAGAGCGGACACTGGGGAGTGTGGTCCAAGCAGCGCTCCAAACAGTTTTTACAGAAAGTGTGGCCGCATGGAGTCGTCACCGGCTCGTAGAACAACCTATAGTGGTCAGTGAAATGTTATCAGCAGCTGGCCGATAGACAGGCGGTGTGTATGAGGTGTATGAGGCCCGCGGGTTGGTACTGACCTCATGCAGAGGGAGCATTCAAGGTCATTGGCATCCAGAAGATCCTTAGGAACACTTCTGCAGGTTTTTGCTTTGGCTGATTTATGCTTGGAGCCTTTTGAAACACCTTGAAGATAATTGAAAAGATCTTTATTCATCACAAATAAACAATGCATTACAATTATATTCATTCATTAAACCTTTTATATTTATTTTGTTTTTTTTTGAGTAGAATCACACTATGTAATTTATTTGTTTTCAGTAATCTGTTTTGTTACTAATGTTCCGTGGAAAAACAACAAACTCTGACAGCTTCACAGACCAGCTGGCAATATGGCAAATTCAAGATGCTCTACGTCAGGGGTAACCAATTAAAAATCAGCCGGGTCCGAACAAAAAAAAATAAAAAAATCAACCAGGTAAGGTCCGGAGACATTTTAATTATTTTTAAACAGAATTTAACACTGAAATAAAATCAGGTTTTTATGCATTTATGTTATACCTAGACTTTTTAAATAAATTTCCCGACCCACATATTTTATAAAACACCTGAACTGAGCGATTGTTTTGTTTTTTCCTTTATATGGCTTAATGAGAGCAGTGGCCTTTAGGTGACCTGCAATGCTTTAAACCTGGGTTTGAGTGGGGACAAAGCCATTCTCAAGCACATATCAAGGTGCTCATTTTGAGCCTGGATCCATATTCATTTGTGATTCTGTTCATGGTGGAGAATCCTGTTTCACAGCAGTAGGTTGAGCCAAACATACTCAAATTGTGCAGGGTCATCTTTGAGCACAGCATTTCATTTTTCTTTCACTAGTGCACTACAGTTCTTCAGGCAGTCCACACTTTATTCTGCTTTCTTTTTCTCATCTTCTTCTCCTTCTTTCCCATCACCCTGCTTGCCACAGGTTTGCCTGCTGTGTCTAAAATTAGCTAGCAGCAGCAACTCTGACTGACAGCAGCTCACTGGCTAATTTGTATCACGTGTAGCCTGGTGCCGGACGCTATGAATGGCTTTACCATATTAACAGGGGAACTGGCACAAGTGAAGTTGGGATACAGTCAAATCAGGTTGGGTCCAGATTAGCCTGCAGGTGGGTCCGGATACAGACTGCGGTCCGCTAATCTGTGACCGCTGCTCTAAGCATCCCTGTTTTACAGTGAATGAGAGTGAACAAAGAAATCGTTTCGGAACCAACCTTGTTTCTTATGTTTGCTACTTCCACTGTCCACCACATACGATTCAATGTCTGACACAGACAGCTTCCTCTTCAGCAGACTTCCCTTGTCCTGGTCGCCCAGCTGGGGAGCTGAGCTCACCCTCTTTAGCCCCTCTTCACTGCTGTTAGAGCCGTGCATTCGCAGCGACTGGGCTCGGCTCAGGCCGGGCCGCTCCAGGCTTTCACATCGTTTCTGGATGAACAAACACGACAGAGGGGAAGAGGAGACAGGGGTTCCTTTGTAAGGCCTTAGCGCAGGAACAGAAGATGGAAGTTAAGCAGCAGAATGATGGGGTTTGTGGGTACCTCCTGGCTGTCCACTTGGTGTGCAGATGCTCCACGGACCTGGTGTTGCTGTGGTTGCCTCTGTGGGAGGGTCTGCGGCTGAGCTGGGGCATCGTTTATTAAATGTTTACTGCGCAGGTGGGGCAGCGTGCTCTGAGTGGTTTCTCTCAGGCCCACCTTAACATTCTCATCAGCAGGTGAGAGGAGGTCACACAAGATCTGGAAGAAAGAATCAGATGATCAGTGGAGCTCAGAGTCACATCTAGAAGTTAACAAAAATCTAATGCAATTCCCAAACAGGGATTTGATGTGAAAAATAGTTCAGTAGTTATGATCCAACAGCATTTCTAGATGCTTTATTATTGCATTATGTATATTGCAGACCCTATTCAGCAATAATGATGCCCTAACAAGCAGGAGAACTTAAAATAATTAATGATTTCCTTAGATATGCGTTAAATTAAGCTTAAATATTTGTTAAAATGGGTTTTATTTAGGGATGAAACTTCAGACTTTTTTGCAAATCTATTAATCTGACAATGATTGTTTGATAAACCGATTAATAATCGGATAGCCAAAGGTTCCTTAAAAACGAAATTAAACAAGGTGAAACAAAAAATTTTGCACTTCAGTTCTGGAGAGAACATTTTGACTGACAAAAACCTTTTTCTTATATTAAATTCAAATGTTTATTTATTATTTTGGTATAATTCCTGCTCTAAGGGGGTGCTCTGTCAGCTAAAGGCATGTTTTAGAGTTTCTATACTCCATTTAATGGTTAACCAATTACTAAATTAGTTGGCGATTATTTCCATAATCGATTAATCTGATTAATCGTTTCAGTCCTAGTTTCATTTTATAACAATTTATTTTAAATAAAATCTTGGCAAATTAGAATTTGGGGTAAAAATGAAGCAATTGTTTATAGAATAAAAAAAAATTTTGTTTCATAAACTTTACTCAAAACAACTGACCATTTGTTTATAACTTTACAATCATCGGAGAGGAGAAGAGGAAATTGTAATTCATGCTGCTAAAAGCCATGCAGCGATGACTCTTCATTCCTGTCTATGAATCCATCAGGTTTGCCTCCTAAACAGTCGACCCTCTCAAACAGCAGGCCATTAGTTTGGTAAAAAGAAATAAAACACCATCTCTAACCTTTCAAACACCTGAACATCTAAAAATAGCATAAAATACAACTGCCAACTTTTAGTAGGCCTCATCGGGCTTGTTAACCTTTTCAAAAAAGGAAATAAAACAGTTGGATTTTTGTGAGGTGAGTTTATTATTATATAACTGCTGGTGGAAGAACTGAAATGGGAAAACGTTGGATTTAGGTCAAATGTGCTGCTCTGCAGATGGTCATTTCTAGTCCCGATGAAATTTAAGGCTATCTGTTTTTTTGCCTAAGCCCCACTGAAATTCTGCCTGATAGTTTCACTTAATGTCGTTAGACTGATGATTCTGCCAGAGAATAACTTTTTCTGTAAACCTTTGAGTCAAATGTGTGCCACTTATGCAACTTCAATGCTGTCTGTGTCCCCGTCAGTAAGTGCTACTAATGTCATTACAGGCAGTCACAAGATCAGACCCACTGACAACTTATGTAATTCCATGACTGATCGGAAAGGCTGAGGCCAATTTGTTAACATTTACAGCTTCGATCAAAACATTTAGACATAACTCCCTTCAAAGAAATGTGAAACTGAGTCTGAACTTGTGATGAACATCTTTTAAAAGACAATCAGCTAGAAAAACAGCAGCTGGTTTGTTGTTCTGATGCGTTAGCAACCTACTAATTCATGTGTTCTTAATAGCTGATTTTCTTAGTATTTATCATTGCTCTACATTAAAATAAAAAAATACTGCAAGTCTTTGGTTTAATTACACACAATTATAAAGATTTTGTCACTGATTGTGATGTACAGATGTAATTAAGCTTTTCTTACACTGTTAAACCAATTCAAAGTCATGGTAAGTGCAAAAAAAGCTAAGAGCAATTAGAGCAGTTTTAGCTAAGGCAGTACTAACCCCTGGGATAACGTCAAACTTAAATTATACTTTGGTAAATGCTGTTGGTTTTGCGTTTCTGCTTTGTGAAAGAAATCCTTTCATTAAAGGCAACTTTAAAAATCCAACATTCCTTTACTTCCAGCTAACTGTTTACTATCCAATTAATCTTGAAAAGAAATCTCAATGTTGACCCACAGAGTCAACCACACTGCCATAATCTTTTAGTAACTTTTGAAAGGGAGGATGCATGAATTAATAAAATCCTCCACTTTCCAGAGGAGGACAACCTCAACAAAAATATAGATTTCAATCCCTTTTAAAACCCTCAGCCTTGATGGCCAGCACTGATGCGTCATGTTCCAACACCCCCAGCAGACTCCTAAGAACTCTAACCTTTTCCACTTCTCTTTTAGCATCTGGGAAGTTCTCGTCGATAGTCAGGCAGTGGAGGAAGACTTGGAGAGACTCGTCTACCTGTCCCATCTCATACAGCACCACGGCTTTCCTGAACAGCGCCTAGAAGGTTGAGACGACACAGATACGTTATTACTGTTCCTTTATTCATAGTTAACCAGTCAGTTTATAGGATGGAAAGTGGAAGCCTCTGCACAAGCATCAAGACAACCACATATTAGAGGCTGTGGCCTCCTGTTTGGTTATAATTAGCTTAGACCTTAATTTTTTCTTTAGTTAGGAAATACCTTTATTGGCTAAAAGGCTCCTTTATAACATATTAGGACCCTCCAGGGACCTAACTATTATTGTGCTTTTGAAGGGTGGTTTATGTTTAGCTACATTGCTTTATTCAGCCAGCGGGGGCAGTAGCCAATGAAGGGGACTTTTCCAATGTTGTTTTTCATACCCAACGCTTGTTATAAAATACATTTAAAGTAGTTCTTAAGCAAAAAAGCACACCTCAATGCTTCATATGTGTATCAAGATAATGACTGAAATCTGAAATATGTTTTCAGGTTTGTGGTCAAAACCCACAAATGCCATATTATAAACACAATTATTTGTAAAAAAGTTTTGAGACTGTTGGGTAATGTAGATATTAATTCTTACCCGTTTTCACTGTTTACTAAATTAGGTCTACATGAAAAGCCTTTACAAGGAAAAATTTATCAGATCATTAGTCCAAATATTTAGTTTTTTTCAAGTGTTTGAATACACATTTTAAATTTTCATGATTCTATGCTGACGGGGCTACGTGTGCGGATCCTACCATCGCCTTATATCCACAGTCTAGAGCTTCTACTTGATATATTTATGTGCTGATTTAGACATGGACTTAAACAAATAACACGTTGACTAAAACCGTTTTTCTTTTTTCGGCTGTAGATATCTGAGATTTATCTGGTTATTAGAATAAAATAACTGTGAAAAATCGTTTTTAACAGTAATTTAAATGAATCAAAAAATTATAAAGCAGCTCTGACCAGATGCAGTTTGATAACAAAGATAAACTTTTTAGGCCTGGGGATTTACTTATACACTATATTGCCAAAAGTATTTGCTCACCCATCCAAATTATTGGAATCAGGTGTTCCAATCACTTCCATGGCCACAGGTGTATAAATTCAAGCACCTAGGCATGCAGACTGTTTTTACAAACATTTGTGAAAGAATGGGTCGCTCTCAGGAGCTCAGTGAATTCCAGCGTGGAACTGTGATAGGATGCCACCTGTGCAACAAATCCAGTCGTGAAATTTCCTCGCTCCTAAATATTCCACAGTCAACTGTCAGCTGTATTATAAGAAAATGGAAGTGTTTGGGAACGACAGCAACTCAGCCACGAAGTGGTAGGCCACGTAAACTGACGGAGCGGGGTCAGCGGATGCTGAAGCGCATAGTGCGAAGAGGTCGCCAACTTTCTGCAGAGTCAATCACTACAGACCTCCAAACTTCATGTGGCCTTCAGATTAGCTCAAGAACAGTGCGCAGAGAGCTTCATGGAATGGGTTTCCATGGTCGAGCAGCTGCATCCAAGCCATACATCACCAAGTGCAATGCAAAGCGTCGGATGCGGTGGTGTAAAGCACGCCGCCACTGGACTCTAGAGCAGTGGAGACGCGTTCTCTGGAGTGACGAATCGCGCTTCTCCATCTGGCAATCTGATGGACGGGTCTGGGTTTGGCGGTTGCCAGGAGAACGGTACTTGTCTGACTGCATTGTGCCAAGTGTAAAGTTTGGTGGAGGGGGGATTATGGTGTGAGGTTGTTTTTCAGGAGCTGGGCTTGGCCCCTTAGTTCCAGTGAAAGGAACTCTGAATGCTTCAGCATACCAAGACATTTTGGACAATTCCATGCTCCCAACTTTGTGGGAACAGTTTGGAGCTGGCCCCTTCCTCTTCCAACATGACTGTGCACCAGTGCACAAAGCAAGGTCCATAAAGACATGGATGACAGAGTCTGGTGTGGATGAACTTGACTGGCCTGCACAGAGTCCTGACCTCAACCCGATAGAACACCTTTGGGATGAATTAGAGCGGAGACTGAGAGCCAGGCCTTCTCGTCCAACATCAGTGTGCGACCTCACAAATGCGCTTCTGGAAGAATGGTCCAAAATTCCCATAAACACACTCCTAAACCTTGTGGACAGCCTTCCCAGAAGAGTTGAAGCTGTTCTAGCTGCAAAGGGTGGACCGACGTCATATTGAACCCTATGGATTAGGAACGGGATGTCACTTAAGCTCATATGTGAGTCAAGGCAGGTGAGCAAATACTTTTGGCAATATAGTGTATCTGGTCGACACTGGAGGTATAAGAAAAAACACTTCTATGTTCTTATTACTGCCACCCGCTGGACTGAAGTTGTAGTGCAGCTTTGACTGATTAATTGCGTTTCTTATTACCAGGGTGATACAAATCTTGGGGCTTTGAGTGGAAAAGTGACTTACGATAAGATTTAAACCCATTTTGTTTTATGGTGTGGCAAGAAAAAAAAAAAGAGGTCAAGAAGTTAATTGTTCATATAGTTCAGGATTTCTAAGTTCTGGTCCTCGAGGTCTGGTTTCTGGCTCCCTGCCACAACTGAATCAAATAGCTGATTTACCAGCTCAGCATGCAGACCAGTTCTCCAGAATCCTGCTAATTAGACGATTATTTGACTAAGTGCAGGACAGGAGCAAAGGACCCCTGATGTAATTATTTGTTTAAGTTATTAGTGGAATGCATACTTCAGCAGAATAGCTGGACCTGGAACAGAATTCAGCATCCTCCAAAGCCAGCTGGTACTGCTTGAGGGCTGCATACGCTTCTGCTCGGGAGAGACGAACCAAAGTCATGTGTGGATCTGTAACGAAAGGGGAAAAAAACACAACAACAGATCAGCATTTAGAAATGTTTCTCTATGTCAAATGCACAATCTTTACATTGATTTGAGAGAAAAACTGAGAACAGCAGGAGAATGGGTACGAACATCAAAATAAAACCTGGATCAGATGTTGCTTTGATCAGCTCTGACTGTTCTATAAAATATTCTGTTTTCTTTCTCACAGGGTTGTTAAACTGTGAGAATCTTCTACCAACCAGAACCTAATAATAATAAAGATATATTTCCCAACAAAAGCATAATGATAACATAAAGTAGTATGTTAAATTTTGCATTTTAGAAAGTGAACTGAGAATATAGTTCTATTCATTTACCTAAGAGGGCTTCCTACAAGACATATATTAGATAACCACTTTGTACGAATGAATTATCTGCAAACCTCGGAGGAAGAAAGACACCTACCGGTAAGTTGATGAGTTTCTGTGTAGTTGCCTCCTTATATATATATATATATATATATATATATATATATATATATATATGTCATCATTTTGTAAAGATATACAGATATGATTTATCCTACTAAAACAAAAAATATGAAAGACTAGCTTAGTTACTCATCTTGCTCAAATAGCATTTTTATCAAAATCCATTACAGCATAGATTTATAGTGGTTTTGCTCCTTTTACCTCATAAGCAGATGAAAACAGGTCTATTAACCATCATAATGTCAAGAGGCACTTTTTATCATGAGCACGGTTCTGGTCACTCTTTGTGTTTGCAGCAGTAAAAGGCAATTTTTAAAAGCTTAAGGTATCTATTCAATTAAAGCTAAAGTCAAAGACATATCTGTCAATCTCTATGAGCTAGAGAAAAAGTTAAGAGTAGCAGTGGCAAAAATATATTTATTTTTATTGATCAATTAATTAAATGGAATGTATTAAACATTCAGAAAGATTACCAATGAGAATGAAAAAAATAAAACGGTTTTAAACAATTTCAAGTACTACAGTGACTTAGGGCGGACATACAGTATATGATATCTTCAATCTTTGTACTCAGCTACAGCTCAGACTGTACGATGAGTTTAAAAGTTCACAGTTTACGATGTATATTCTTACACTGTATGGCCTGATGCAATCTACATGCTCACAATGCACGTCCAAAAGCCACAAGTCCGACTCAGCGCAGAGACATGGCACTGTTCGGACTGGTCAATCTCAAAGCCAGAAGTGGAATCCTCCTGTTTGTGCATGTGCAGTGCGTGAAGTTATGGTAAATCGGCTCGTAGCTCTGCTTCAACAGCAGGACTCGCTCACAAACACCTCACGACAGCCACGTGAATTACAAACATGTATGACTTTCTACCGATCTTATGATTCCTGATCGGGAAGTGGTCATGAGTGACTAATCGCCCCTTGCTACCCCCTGCACACTATACGATGCAGGACCTAAAATGAGGCTGAAACTTGGCCAGATCGGAAAAAACTGAGATCATTAACATGGAGGCGAGACTCCTAGTCAATCGCATTCCACCTGCTAAAACTAGATTGAATAATTTTGCTGTGTTACCATTACAAAGGTATTAAAAGTTTATAACTAGACCTCTTGACTGGAGTTATTTTTTTTTTGTATGTAAATGAGCTCTTAAAAATCCAATAGAAGTAATTAAGACTGCAAAATATTGAAAAAAAACCTTGTTCTAAACATTATTTCAAAGCATCTTAGGTATCACCTACAACCCTTCTCCAACATCCATTAAGTGGATCATTACCAGGCCTCTGCTGAGCTGAATGACCAGCTGAGGGACTTCAGATGTTAGATGATGGTGTGTTGGAGAGAGATGCGAAAAAAAAAAAAAAAAAAATAGTAGCAACATGTGCTTTAGTAATTACATTATGTACTGGTCCTTGATAAAAAAGAAATACATAAATAAATAAGACAAAACAACTTTAGGTTCAGGGCATTAACAGTCCGAAACAATATTGGACCCTTACTTGCAACAAAAGACAAATATTTATTCTTAGCAAGGTTTTATTTATTTGGGTTAATGACCAACTTTGACACCAGATGATGGGAGCCCCTCTTTATTTGTTTTACTTTTGAAGATGCTTTTGTATTATTCCTGCTATTTATTCAGAAAAAAGACCTAATCTTACCACTTTACCTGGTTAAACACATTTGTTGGGTTTTTATCTGTTTTTAGAGATGTAGCACTTGAAAGCACGTTACATATATGGTTACTTAACATTTATTGCAGCTAAGTTATGACAAAGGAGACAACCATGGCTAAAGAGTCAGTCAATGGCAAATTCCTTAAATAATAATTACTATTATATTGATCGATAGATGATAGATATAATAATTATCATTTAAGGAATTTGCCATTGATTAACTTGTGAGTTGTCTCCTTGAACCCCAGTCGGCCTCGGCAGATGGCAGCTCACACTGAGCCTGGTTCTGCTGAAGGTTTCTTCATGTGAAAAGGGAGTTTTTCCTCTCCACTGTCGCTACAAGCATTATCAGTGTGAGGGATTTCTTAAGAGTCAATGAGTCCATGCAATCAGCTGGTTTTCCTTAGATAGAAAACTTTGAATCAATTTGACTATGATTTGGTGAACTATAAAGTGCCTTGAAATGACATGTGTTGTGAATTGGTGCTATATAAATAAACTGAATTGAGCCATTGTCATCTCCTTTGTCATAAGTTAGCTTACGTGTTACATTTTTTTAACAATCATTGAATTTATATTACTCTTCATTTTAACAATATTAAACCATCAGTGGTTAAGAAAGGCTTTACCTTTTTTGATTTAGTTTCTATTTTTAACTTGATTCATCAGATGTTTATTGAACAAAAAAAAAAAGTTTCCAGTCTTGCATAATGTTCAACAGAAGCTTTATTTGCTACCTCTGTGTGTGTCCTCAAATTACTGCTGGACCTCGGCTTCATCCCTTTGGAAACCATTTCTGAATGTAACGCGGGAAAAAATAAAATGACCCCCCCCCCCCCCCAAGCAGAAGTTACAAAACCGAACCCATTCAAGTGTCACGACCTGCCTTATGCAACGTATTCCCGGCGCGCATGCGCACTGCGCTCCAATTTCGTAAGCAAGGCCATGCAGACTGGAGGCAGCAAAACACCAGTAGTCAGCTCCAAGTATTTTTCAAAAATATGTCAGTAGAACACTCACACTTTACCCCCCGCTAACAACACAATGTGTTTAGGTGCGAAACATACTAGTATGTTCAACTTTATGTAACTCAAATAACAATGTTTCTACCGAGACACACCTTTTTTTCTTTTCTGACTTCCAATGTTTTGAGAAAAAGCCACTCACTCACCTGAGCGGAGAGCACCACTCGCTAGCGACACGGCTTCGTTGTAGCGTTTCCTTTCGCACGACGTCTCCACTTCTTGTAACGTTTTCAACTTTTTCAGCTCGTCGGGGAACCATTTTTCTAAAAGTCCACAGAGAGCTACGTTGGCTTTCTCCTCGCCCCCAACGGGCTCGTCGCAGAGTTTACACTTGGAGACGAGTCGCCTCTGTAAACACCTTTTGCAGTACGAGTGTCCGCAGGCGACGGTCACAGGTTCGCCCAGAAAGCCGCGGCAGTTGGGGCAGTCGAACACCGAGGAGTCCCCAGGATCTTCAGCTCGGTCCGGACTTCGGCCCGCTGAGGACTCTGGCCCAGGGGTTTTCCTCTTGAAGTTACGGAGGATACAATCCACAAAAGTGCTTAACTGCTCGGGACGAACCGGGCCGTAGCGCATCGCGGCTGAAAACCAGTCGATGGCCTCTTTGAGACAGTCCTCAGATGCCAAAGCGTTACCTTTCTGTAGTATAAGTTCATGGTGGCCCTCCTCCTCCTCCTCAGCGCTGATGAAGAAAGCGCTTTTCTCCTCCGCCTGCGGTTTCAGCGCCATGACAGCATTGAATCGTTTTGTGAAATGCTATGTGAACCTGGCTTTTCTTCTGTGACCGTGTTTATACATTTCGATAGCTGCCGCGGTCCCTGGCAATGTAGTGAACGGCTTTTCCTCATAGATGCCCCGATTGTTACATAAAAAAATAGAGATCACGTGAGCAGAAAACTCGCTCCCTGATTGGTCAGGAGGGAGTGTGTTACAAAACCTGCGCAGGACAGTTTCATAACTGCGAAAGAGACGTATTGAAGATTTAAAGGCGTCTGCGCCATATATTAGATATTTTATCAACCTCAATATTTTTTAAATAAACTTGAAATGTTAACTAACAATCTGTGTAACGCTGATATTTTAGTTCCTTATTGACAATTCAGCCATCATTCGTTTTGTAATGTGATTTTATAACACCCACCTTTTTCTTTATTATTCTGTAATGTATGCAAATTTATCCTTATGTAACTTAATTGATATTCAACGGTCTGTGTAAAGCCCATCATATAATTTAACGTTTCTTTGGAAAAAAAAAAACTTATGTAACTTTGAAAAAAATCACACTGAGCTATGAATTTTCCCTCAATTTCATACATTTCATGCCTGCAATTTGATGGTTATCCTAAACAGTTCAACCAAAAATGCATGTAAGTCATAAAATATACATGGAAAAACTACAGTAACACAGTTCCATTGTTGTTCATCCTAATTTTATTGATGCATATTAATTTCAACTTTCACTCTTCTAGAAATATAACATATATCTCATCTTTGTTAACTCCATCTCCATGAAAATCAATCAAATTGTCCTTGGATTGCTCCATGGATTTTCTATAACAATTAGACCCAGAGTTTCCCAAAACACAGATTGTTTAACACTCAACACCGCCTTGTTGGTATGCTGGTGAAGATTCTCAGTCATCCAGGTCATTGTCATTCCAAAAAAAAAATAAAAATTAAAAGCAATCCACTGGACTTGGTTTCCAAAGACCCCTTCGTCTGCTCAAAATTTGCATGTTTTCATTAAAAAAAAACAAGGCTTTGTTGGGCTACTGTATAAAACCTTGAACTCAACACTATTCCTGACAATATGAGTTGAAAAAGCTTCTTGGATGGGAAGTGAAACATCTTCAAACTTGGAAACCAAGTCCAGTGGATTGTTTTTCATTTTTTTGGCACACCTTGTTGGTAGGATGTGCACTTGGACTAATAGTGTTAAAAGATCAAATTCAACTCTACTTTCTTGTTAAAACTTTTAAGGTTTAGGTCACAAGCATGGGCGTAGGTTTGCATAGGGACCATAGGGACATGTCCCTACCAAAATTTTGAACCGACCTAATTGTCCCGACCAATAATTGGATGTGAGTAACATGTTTATAATTTCCAGCAGTAATTGTTGCAGCAGTGGCTTCTTTTCCTCTCGCAGCTCCTCTGCCTGGTCTCTCCTGTCCCTTTCATGTAGCAGCGCATGGAACTGTGCTGCGCTGTTTAACTCCACTCTCATTGGTTGTTCGGCCTTAAGTTCCGCCTTCTCTCTCTCTGATTGGCTGTTTACTAGTCCGCGTGTGCTTGGAGCACAACATTGAAAATTTATTCACACTAGAATGCAGCGGTTACAACAATTAATATTAGGCTACAAAACTAGTCCCAATAAAAAAATGAATATCATGTACACTAAAAAACAAAAACCTTTTTTTTTCTTTTATAAAACGAAATATTCTGAGTCAGCCAGGAGTTCTGAAGACTGCTGGAAAAATGGGCAAATAAAGGCTGTAAGCCATCAACATTTCTGATTCTTAGCCACAGCCAACTAAAAAAGAAAATGTGAGGGTTTCCTTTTTACTGATATTTAGTTGATATTACTGTTTTCATTTTTTTGTTTTTATTTTTACAATTTTGCTTCATTACCAGTAAAGAGCGAGTATCCTTCTATCAAATGTGTTGTGGAGTGGGAGCTGAGAGATAAAGACAACAAAGACCTGTTCTGCATCCGATTCCCAGTTCAGATTGTGAGCTAAACCACCATAACAGAGAAGAACCTCAGATGAGCTGCTTTTAAGAAGGGATTCAGCTTTGAGTAAAAAAATAAAAAATCTAATATCCCTGGTTCTTGAGACTTTTATCTAAGTGGGTTGCTCTGTGGGGAAAGGCACATTTTACATTTATATTACTGTATGTTTTAAAGTCTCTATACTCCAGTTAATGATGAATCACTTACTAAATTAGTTGACGATTATTGAAATAATCAATTAATATGATTCATTTTTTTCAGCCCCAGATGAAATACATGAAATTGGCTACACAGAGTAACTACAGCCCAGATGTTCAACTTTTATAGTGAAGTTAATATTTTAATGAATGTATTATTTTGCTTGATACAGAGAGAGAATAGTAGGTACAAATATAAGAGTGGGGTTTAACTCTGCACAATTCTATATCTTCAAAAGAAAATACTGTATTTACCTTCTCTCTTAGTCGTTCAAATGAAACCGTTTTCAAAGTGGAAAACAGTCCTAATTCCACATTCATCAGAGCCGGTGATACTTCAAACATTGATAAACAGCATCTAATGAGTGTAGAGCTTATAACATTTTTATTAATGGAGCAAAATGTTGCTTTTCTCTTTTAACAATGAATTCCTCTTATCAGTACGGATGCTCACATCGAGCATAAAAAAGGGCATGCATATTGCATAGCACCAATGACACCAGACCAATAGTGTCCCTACCAAAGTTCAAATCAAACCTACGCCCTTGGTCACAAGTAACTGATATTGCTCCTTTTTAAATTCCTTGAAGGGATACAAACAAAAAAAAGGAGAAAAAAAAGTTTTTAATTAAGGAAAATAAGCGTAGATTCTTGATATAGTGATCTTAATAATATTTAACTTGAATCTACCGTCAAGCTACTGGCCTTTATGATGATTTTCTGCTTTGTTCCCAATCATTTTGTTCAAACCTGACAGAATATGGGTAAGGTTTATATCTTAACACTTTGGTAATGTGATATAAAAATATCTTAAAAGGAAACATTAAAAACACAAAAATGTGTGTACCTTTTCTGAAATAAAAAAAGGGCGAAAAACAAATCAAAACAAAGTCTTTCTTGTGGTAGTGAGTTTGGAGACGTCATAAATGAATGATAATCCCAGCTAAAAATTCTCCCAATGCAGCTTTTTTCTGGATTTTTTTCAAAAGAAAAATCTTCAAAATAATCAAGCAAAAATATAAAATAATAAAAAAATATATTAAATTCAATTAAATTTATTTATAAAGCACCAATTCACAACATCTCGAGGCACTTTACAATTCACCAGATCATGCAATCAAATTGATTGAAAGTTTTCTATCTAAGGGAAATAATCTTCAGAAGCCAGGCAGCAACCTGGCAGCCGCCTGGAACACTTTAGGATAGAGACATCAAGGGAGCATCCAGAAATACATATGGAGCTTAGGCGGAAGTTCAACTAAATAAACTGGTTATTCGCCTTCATTCGCCTACGACACATCCAATCAGCTTTGAACTGCGCCTCCACGAAGGTCGATCAGCATCCAAAGTTCATCTTAAAAGGCCCCTGATGTGCAGGCGGTGCTGGCGCCATGTGACTTCATTCAGATGTCCCCGTTTAGACCCACCCTCTTCACAATGGGGAGTTTTTCCTCTCCACTGTCGCTTCATGCTTGCTCATCACGGACAGGTTCTTTCAACCTGTATTATCCAAACTGGACTTCCATCTTCCAGGTCCCTGAGTGAAGCTCTAGTATGCACTGCAAAAATAGAAATCTCAATAAGTTATTTTTTTCTTAAAATAAGTGCATTTTCCTTGAATTGAGGAGGTAAGTGAGACAGTTTGCCAATGGAACAAGACGATATCCTTTTAAAATAAGAAAAAACAATGTTATCGTCTTATTTCAAGTGCATATTATCTAACTATCTTATTTTAAGAGTAAAAATACTTATGCCATTGGCAGATCATCTTATTTACCTGCTCAAATTAAGGCTAAATATACTTAATTTAAGAATTTTTTACTTATTTCTGGATCGTTTTTGCAGTGTGAGCTCACACAGTCCGCTGGATCTCCCCATAAAGCTCAGCAGACCGTCTCGCTAACCAGCAGTCTAAAGACTGACCAACTTCATCTATCTCCACTCCACCACCAGTTTCAGGCCTGGGGGGAAAAAGCCCTGTTCTTTGCTCTGTCCATGCATATCTATTAAAATTCAGCGATATGTTTCCTGCCGAGGTCTGAGTGCCAAATACTAAGTAATTGTATCAGTACATTTCTTCTAAATGTCTTTTTCTCCGTGTGAGTTTTTCAGATTTCCATAAACTAAGTTTGGAGTAAGACAGAACTGAATATATATATATATATATATATATATATATATATATATATATATATATATATATATATATATATATATATATACGTATATATATATATATATATATATATATATACAGTATATATATATATATATATATATATATATATATATATATATATATATATATATATATATAATAAATTTTTTTTAACTTTTAGAAATAAAATGTAAAAATTAAACAAGCTCATGAAAATGCACTTTATATTTATTTGTAAGGACTGCTAAATTGATAAATATTATTTTGAATGTAATCTATTCAAAAGGCTAGATACGTCTTATCAATGGGACTTTGGCACATTCCATGCCTCTAAATAAAACACCAAAAAACGTCCATCCTGGTAGTGTTTACATAGTTATTTTTGATACTGAAAACAATTGCTGAGTTCCAATGCAGGGGGCTGCGTCCTTCGAAGGTTTATGTCGTAGCGCGGCGGCGATGCCTTTGCAATGAAAAAGTTTGTATTCATTCTTTTCTTGCTTTGTGTGTCAACTGTCATGTTTGTTAGGCGACAGAGCATACCGGCAGTGAAAGCAGGAAAGGCTGGACCTGTTTGAATTCACAGCCAAAACTCTTCCTGTCATGATGGGTTCACTAAAAGCGACCCAAGAATGCAGAACACCACTAACGGACACTGGGATGAAAGTTTAACAAGTTTATTATGCACAAGCACACAGAATGTACTGGTTCTGGTTCGGGGCCTGGATACTGGTTCACCGGAGTCTGCGTGAGAGACAGTTCAGTTAGTGTTGCCAACAGAGGTTTGATTTCCAGAGGATCACTGATTGTACCTTGAGGGTTCTTGAGGTTAGCTTTGGGAGAGTCACTGTTGAGTCTGGAGAGGAGTTCATCAGCAGAGTCCGATTGCTGCTTCAGCGTCTCACGTCTATAATGAACAGACCTTGGTTTGGGTTTTCCAGCTCTAGTCCAGAGCTGCTTGGAGGTTCTCTGAGATTCTTCAGGTTTGGCTCTGAGGGTCGGCTCGGCAGGTTAGCTCTTCCAGAGCTTTCACAGAGGGGACACAAGTTTCCTGGAAGACAGAGACAATAATTAGAATCCAGGCTGGATTCAAAGTCAAAGAGTTTCTCTGAGGATCTAGGCTTAAGCACTGACCAACTGGAACAACACTGCGGCGTTGAGGCAAGGTCTGAAGACAGCTTAAGTAGTGGATCCTCGACTTCCGGTTATGGCGTCTCAGTGAACGGTGCATGTGCTGATGGCTCGCTACTGAATCCTTTAAACTAATCCGTAAGATAGACCAATATTGACAATTTCGCCTGTTTTGCTAACGGGTAAACGCTTGCTGGGGATTATGCCACCGAAAAATGCCAAGCCGGTCCAACAACCGACTAGAACGGCCCCACAAGTGAGTGCGGCTAACGTAGCACATGCGGCTATTGTGGCAGATGCTAACGTGGCAGCGCCGCTTCACCTGGATGAGGCTCAGGATGCGCCAACCAACCGTGATATTCTCGGAGCAATTAGTTTGTTGAAGGAGGATATGAATAAGCATTCTGCTGATATGCTGAAAGCAATTAAGGATATCAAAGGGGATATACAATCGCTCACTGAAAGAATTGGGGAAGCAGAGGCGCGAGTTTCGCAAGCAGAGGACGATGTTACTTCCCTTCAAAACAGAGTTAAATCATTGGAGAAGACAGTGGAGGTGCTTTGTGACAAAGTGGCAGAGCAAGAGGACAGGAGCAGACGCTGTAACCTGAGGTTGGTCGGGCTCCCCGAAAAATCCGAGGGATCGGACCTGTGTGGCTTCTTGGAGAAGTGGCTCCGAGGGACGCTAGGTGAGGACTTCACTTTGTCCCGCTGCGTGGAGAGAGCCCATAGGATCGGGCCCCTTACCTCCAGTCCTGCAGCTCCAAGGGTTATTTTAATTAAGTTTCTGAGCTACCGGGACCGGGAAGCAACTCTGAAAGCCGTCAGGAAAATGAAGGAGGTGCGCTATGAGAACCACCGCGTCACCTTCTTCCCTGATCTCTTGGCCGAGACTCGCAAGCTGCCAAGGCGCTTTGATGGAGTGAAGATCCGGCTTCGTTCCCTTAAAATTCGGTATGGCATTCTGTACCCAGCCCACTTGATCATCACACATAATGACAAACGCCGGATCTTCAAATCCGTGGAAGAAGCCGAAAAGTATATTGATGGAATAGGCTCGCAGGCTGAGGACAATTCCAAGACTTAGTATGTATTCGCTACTCTTATTCTGGCATAGTTCCTAAAAATAACGTTTTGTCTTAAAAAAGGGAAGCATGAACACTGTTAATATTTTTCTATTACTCCTTTGCAATGTTAGCAAACCTTGCCTTAATTACTGTTATTTTGGTCAGAGCACTTTTTGTTTATGCCGGCCAACCTATACATGACCATCGTTATGCGTGCAGTTTTTTACGTTATCCACTTGGTGGCTGCAACGTTTCATATAACCCAAGTTCAATATTCAGAAGGGGTTACCGCCACATTTCGTTTGGGGAAATATGTGGAGATTTGGGTTACAGGGCTCTCTCTGGACACTGTTTTTTTGTGGACTTTACACTACTTGAATGAGAGAATAGGAAGGGACCAATGTATTTCATTTGTTTACATCTCCAATTACACAACTTATGTCTGTTTGTCCTGTAATTAATATATCTAGTTGGAATGTCAGAGGTCTGAATAAAATTGTCAAGCTTAAACAAGTGATGGGCAGAATCAAACAGATGAAAACTACAATATGCTTTTTGCAAGAGACACATTTGACTGGAAAAGATGTGAATAAAATTAGATCTAGGTGGCCTGGCCAGGTATTCTCCTCTAGTTTTACAACTCATGCCAGGGGAGTCATAATACTGATTCACAAATCAATTCCATTTGAACTAAAAAATAAATACTTCGACCCATCAGGGAGATTTATCATTCTTAGTGGGACTATAGTCTCTACAATGGTCAACTTTGTGTGTCTATATGCCCCTAATGGTGATGATCCTGCTTTTTACCAAAATTGTTTTTAACCATGGCAGCCTATAACGGTCCATTTATAATTGGTGGAGATTTCAATTGTGTTTTAAATCCTGCAGTAGACCGTTCAAACAGTTCTGTCTTGTCCCACCAACAAGCTAGGAAAACTATCAAGAAATATATGAAAGATCTGAATTTAGTGGAGGTTTGGAGACAACTTTTTCCAAATAAAACAGAGTACTCTTGCTTTTCAAGCACCTTTAAAACTTACTCACGAATAGACTTTTTTCCGGTCTCTTCTAGTCTATTATCTACTGTTCAAAAATGTTGGTATGAAGCTATTCTACTCTCTGATCACGCTCCAGTTATTCTATCTATAAAATTACCAAATTATTGTCGGTCTTCAATCCCATTTTGATTTCAAGCTAAATGGTTTAGGTCTGAAGGGTTTGAAGAATTTCTTGAAGGGAAAATAACTGAGTATTTTAATTTTAATACAAACCAAACCAGTGCATCAATAAAATGGGAAGCATTTAAAGCTTATATAAGGGGGGAAATAATGAGCTATACTAGGCATAAATCAAGAATACATCTAAATAAACTAAAAAACATTGAAAAACAAATCAAAGAATTGCAGGAACAGATGTATTATTGCAATGATACTGACAAATATAGGAGACTTCTTTTATTAAAATCAGAATATAACGAGCTCACTACCAGCAAAATAGCAACAAATCTATTGTGGTTAAAACAATCATATTACGATCAGGGTGAGAAGGCAGGAAAACTCCTAGCTTGGAGGCTCAAAAAGTTACAGACAAATCGGGCCATAAATTTAATCAAATTAAATAATGGTGAGAATCTGGTGGATCCAGTAAGTATAAATGAGGCATTTGCAAAATATTATGAAAATTTATATACTTCACAATATCCAGATAATACAAATAAACAAAAGCATTTTCTAGACCAACTTCAATTTCCAACCCTGTCAGAAGAGAGAAGGAAAGATTTGGATGAAAAATTAAGTGTTGAAGAACTCAAAGTGGCTCTAAGCCACATGAATTCTGGTAAAGCTCCCGGCCCCGATGGCCTACCAATTGAACTTTACAAGAAATTTCCAGATAAATTACTGCCCCCTCTACTCGAAGCGTTCAATGAATCTTATGAAAAAGGCACCCTACCCCCATCCTTACGATTGGCAACTATTTCTCTTTTGTTGAAGCCAGGTAAACCCCCAACAGAAATGGACTCGTATAGACCCATTTCTTTAATGTCCTGTGACACAAAAATTTTGTGCAAAGCTTTGGCTCGAAGGATTGAAACACACATCCCCAATTTAATCTCAAATGACCAAAATGGATTTGTAATTGGACGTCAAGCCTTTCATAATACCCCCCGATTACTTAATATATTGTATGAAAAACAGTTTGCTATGGACCATGCCTTTTTGTCATTAGATGCTGAAAAAGCTTTTGACAGGATTGAATGGAGTTACCTCTTTGATATCCTTAAGAGATTCGGCCTAGGAGGAAAATATTTAAAATGGATTCAGTTACTGTACACTGAGCCAGTGGCTAAAGTTGCCACAAACAATCAATTGTCAAGATGTATAAACCTCTGTAGATCGACACGACAGGGATGCCCATTGTCCCCTCTTCTTTTCTTGTTTGCAATTGAACCGCTTGCCATGGCAATACGTAAATCCCCCGAGATCACTGGCATTCAAATTGGGGATGTAGAGCACCGGTTGTCTCTCTTTGCAGATGACATTGTTTTGTATTTAGCTAATTTGGAAGAATCTGTTCAAGCTGTTGATAAACTACTAAAGGAATTTGGAGAATTCTCAGGATATAAAGTTAACCAAAAGAAAAGCTCCTTATTAATGCTGAACAGAAATAACCCTCCAATACAAACACAATTTGCATGTACCGAAGAGGGCTTTACTTACCTAGGAATTAAGATTGACAGAGATTTAGAGAAAATGGTTTCTATAAATTATGATCCTTTAGTGCAGAAAATATTAGATTCCCTAGAAAGATGGAACGAAATGCCAGTCTCAATGATAGGGCGTATTAATATTATTAAAATGTCCATTCTTCCAAAGTTCTTATACCTTTTCCAGTCCATTCCTTTACACATTCCAGCTTCTTTCTTTTCTTCTATGGATAAAGCTTTTAACAAATTTATATGGAACAATAAGCGCTCCAGATTGCGACTCTCTCTTCTTTATTTGCCCTATGATCGAGGTGGGCTTAGAGTGCCAAACATTAAATTGTACTATCGTGCTGCACAACTCTGTGCTGCTTCCTGTTATTTTTCAACCGGTGACATACCTTGTTGGGTACAAATAGAAAACAACTCTGTAACATTACCTTTGTCATCCTATCTTTACTCAGCGGAACTTAAATATTTATTAAAAAACACCAAAAATCCTTTTCTCAAAAACACCATATCAGTTTGGCACCACTCCCATAAGGATTTAGATGAGGTGTCCAAAATCTCATATCTGTCACCTATTTGGGGAAACAATAATTTCAAACCAGGAAGAGCAGACAGGGGGTTTAAAATATGGATGAATAGAGGCTTAAATAAAATAGGGGACCTTTATAGTGAAGGAGTTTTGATGACTTTTGAACAACTGGTAAATAAGTATAGTCTGCCCCAAAAGCATTTTTTTAAGTATTTACAGATTAGAAGTTTTGTCTTCGCCTCACTGAAATCTACGTCTGAACCTCCACTCACAACCATAGAGAATATAGCCTTTCACCATAATCAGAGTAGAGGCCTACTTTCCAAATTTTATAATATTTTACTTTTGGCTTCAAAAGAAAATAGTCTTGCATATTTACAAGCTTGGAAAGCTGATCTGCGAACTGAAATCCCTGAGGATGATTGGAATAACTCATGTCTATTGGCGCAAACGCAAACTATTAACACAAGGTTTAGATTATTACAATACAAATGGTTATTTAGAACGTATATCACTCCTGTAAAACTTCACCATTTTAATTCAAATATTCCTGATATCGGTGTTAAATGTAATATAGATAAGGGCACTCTTTTCCATTGTATGTGGCAATGTATAGAGATTCAAACTTTCTGGAAGGAGGTTACCATGTTCATCTCCCGTTTGATCGAACAGGATGTTCCAATGGACAGTAAACTTTGCTTATTGCACATTTTTCCAGATGGACTTAAAGGACTTATGAAGAGAGGGAAGCTTTTGAGTTTTTGCCTTTTGCAGGCTAAACATTTGATTGCTCTGAAGTGGAAGAACACAGAAAGACCAAAGATAAATGAATGGATTAAACTATTGACCAACAACCTGGCAATGGAAAAGCTGACATATATAACAAAAGGAAAGCTTGAAGACTTTAAGGATATTTGGTTTCCCTTCCTACATCTTATAAAATACTGTGACATGTAAAGCTATTTTTTCCTCGTTTTTTGAGTGTGTAGATAGAGTGAGCCCTGGGGTTTAGTGTTCTTTTTGGGTGGGGGGTGGGGGGAGGGAATTCACCTTGCTCTGTTTTGTTTTTTTGTTTTTAGTCTATTTTGCTTTATTTTTCATGTTTCAGCGTGTGTGTATGTTTGTTTTGTATGTCTAACAGAAAATTCTAATAAAAATATCTTTGGAAAAAAAAAAAAAAAGTAGTGGATCCTCTGATGGTCTTGATGAGCTGCAGCTGTGCAGGAGGCTCCCTCAGAGGATCCACGGCTGGAGAAAGGTGGAATTTCTCCAGCTCCCAACACTTCCGGTCTCCTTATTTTCAACGGACCTCGAAGGATCCAGTCCAGATAGACCGGGTCCTTGGAGGATGCAACCTTTAAAATCGAACACCCCCTATAATTCCACCGAGCATGATCCTAATTCATGTATGTACGCCATTGCCATCTGCTGGAAGTACTTCCTCATGAAAATCACATAGCCAACTTTGAGGTCTAACCTCCTGCTTCAGTGAACATCGAACATTCATGTTGTATTCCCAGTGCCAATGCTCTTATCTCTTTTGGCATTAGTTATGTGCTGTGTTTTTCATTCTCATTGACTCTTCCTTTTTATCCACACATTTTTACCAAACTACACAAACCACAGAGCTTCTGGGAGAATATCCTATGGACAAATGAACAAAAATGAAGCATTTTGCCAAGGCACATCAGCTCTAAGTTCACAGACGTAAAATGAAGCATATTAGAAAAAACACTTTCCCTACTGTGAAACATGGATTATGAACATTTGATTTATCTGGTACACTGTATATATTAAGGTTACCCTCTGTAAGAAACCATGAATCTCAGTACTATGAAGGGATTCCAGAGAGAAATGTGCCAACTAGAGTCAGCCAACTTGGGCTCAGTCACAGGTCATGGTTTTGCGACAGGTTAATGACACAGCTAGAAATAGCCAAGAAAGGGTAAGAGGAAAGCATCAGACTATTCTGAAGTGGCCTTCTATGAGCCCTGACCTAAATCCTATTGAGCACATTTTTAAGGAGCTGAAACATGTCGCCTGGAAAAAGGCACCCCTTAAACCTTCAACACGTGAAGAGGTGTGGACCAAAAAAACCTGCTGAGAGGAGCTAATTGAAAGTTACAGGAATCGATTGATTGCGGTGATTTACTCAAAAGGGTGTGCAAAAATTATTAAGTTAAAGGTATCATTATTTTATCCATTATTTAACTAGATATGTTTAAATCATTCTTTTGAAGTATGGTTAAAAAGCTTTATTTGACTTTCATTTGTTCATTTTTTATATATAACTTGTATTTATTATATGTGTTTGTCATTGTCCAGGTGTAAATGTGCCTTCTTTTTTTGAAAAGCTAGACTCCGACAAGTAGGTTTTTCACAAAGGAAGAAGGTTCTCATTTATTCAATTCAATTCAGTTTATTTATATAACACCAATTCAAAACATGTGTCATCTCAAGGCACTTTATAGAGTGCATAAGGGCTTGATTTACATTTTGCATTGTTAAAAATGGAAAAAGTAAAATCTTAAATTCCCAAAGATGACAATCTTTGGGAACTATATAGAAGAACCAAAAAATACTTATAGAATAATTATTCTTATAGTTATTCTATAAGAAAAATCCAGTTTAATGTTTAATGGTAATGATAGGAATAAATTCATTATTTCTAGTTTACATATCTTTTATTTGAGCTACAGCATTTAACATAAATTTGATGTTTAAAAAAAGTATTTATGAATTGCATTACCTTGGAATTGATTATGCACAATGTATGAAAAACAAAAGGAAGCTCCAGTAGTAGAAAGAAGTCATGATATGTGCGGCATGAAGAATGATTTTGCTAAACTGGAAGAAAAAAAGAGTTCCATCACATTTACAACTAAGGTATGAAATCTTGAAACACCTAGGGATGTAAAAGATAAAGTTATCTCTTAAAAGTCAGGAAGAATGGTTTGAAAACCTGTCATTGATCATTGTGGGGTCAGAACTTGATTAAGATCAGATGATGTCAGATAATGTTTATCTCTTCCCCATCCCTGTCTCCAAAGTTAATTTCTCTTTTTTTTTCTTTTGTGATGGGGTTTGTGTGTATGCATTTATACAAAGATTGTGATATTTGCACGTATAGACAAGTTTGTATGTATTTTTATAAACCTGTTCTCTTTGTTCCCATGGGTATATTCCAGCAGTGCATCTCTCTCAGTTGCCATCTTGTTATATTTAAACAATGAAAGACCAAATAAACTGCTATATTGCAACAGACTGAATGTGTGCTAATGGGTACTGAATCGAGCATTTTATTTCCTTTTATTTCACTGCTATTATTGAAAAGTATAATAAAATACAGTTTTCAGAACAAACTCAACTGAGGCACAGCTTTATTTAGTAGAAGAATGGAAACATGATTGGCTGGCAAAAGTTCACCAAAATAGGGGAGAACATCTAAGTTGTGACAATGGAAGTAAAAAGAAGCATGCCATTTAAAAGCACTTTGTTTGAAGTGGTACTGCAATTTTGTTTATATACAAGCCGAAAAACAAAACAGATCAACAACAAAGCATGGAGAGATACTAAAGCCTCTGAGCATCTAGCTCTTTAGTTAATAGTCCCATATTTTGCTACATTTGACAATAAAAACTGTTAACACTGAGGCTCCCAGAGCATGATTTTGCTGTTTTTGCAGAAAAAAATCATCTCAGATTAGCAGACCTTAACAAAAATCTCCTTATTCAGCTCTCCTTTGGACAAGGTGTTTTGGCTTTACATGCTTCTGTCATCCATAAGGCCGTGCCCCCACAACCCGTAACCAGGACAACCAGGAAGACTTAGTAAAATTAGCGACTTGGAGCCCTGAACAATTGATTAGATAAAGGCTGTAGCTTGACCGATGACATACACGCTGCTCTGTAAAGCTTATTTCCCCATATGACATCATAAAGGGAAGGGTTTTTAATATTCAACTGATCTCATGCAGCCAGAGGTATATACATTTTTGGGTCATATTCTTGTATTACTGCAAATGGGTGGTCCGCTTGAAAATCATGGAAGTCTTTCCTGGTGAAAAAAATAAATAAACAAAAACAAGGTTTAGCAGTTTTTATGTAACACCATCCTGGAGGGAGGGATCAGTTGGGTTGCTGCCATCAAAAACTGCTGATGACTGATGATAGACTTGGACCTGTTTTTAAGTGTATGGTCCTGTTTGTCGCCTAGACTTCCCACTGTATAAGCGGAGTTATCTCCTCTCCACTCTCGAATGTATGAGGGATTGCTACAGTGTCAACAACATTATCCAAACAAATGTCTACTGTTGTTACATGCTCACCCAGGAGGAACGGATTCTGAGATGACATTTAGTGAATTTGCACTCTCTCTTTCTCTCTCTCTCTCTCTCTCTCTCTCTCTCTCTCATATATATATATATATATATATATATATATATATATATATATATATATATATATATATATATATATATATATATATATATATATATATATATATATATATATATATAAACTAAGTCAAATCAAATTTAATTAGTGGTCAGTCTATATCAAATATTTAAGACTTGCAAGTGATTAACTCTAAGAAGCATGATACATTATGTAGAGCTTATTCTTAAAAACAATGAGAGTCTCATAACAGAAATACAATTACTCCTAAACTCCCTTAAATTTTGGGATGTGTAAAGGAACACAAGAATTAATAGCTATATTTGCGATAATCATCAATAATTGTGTGGTAGAGTTTTATGTAGCATCTGATACGTGATGTCTAGCACTGGAGACCTTGGTTATGGAGAGATTCTTCCATCTAGTGGTCTATTATTTCCTTACAATACACTTGTGCTCTCCTGAACAAATAAAATTATCTTTTGAGATATCTTAACCACAAGAGGGCAGTGTTGAGCTGTGTAAAAAATATACCGTAGCATGTAACATCAGGTCAGTAACTCAGATTTGTTTTTCTTGAAACAAAAATAAAGAGAAAGCTTTTAAGCTTGTTATATCATTTTTTTTTTCATAAAAATAATTCATTTTGTCAAGGAAAAATTTTGATTCTTGGACAGCCATGTAACCTTCCAAACATTTCTCAAGTTACAGTAGATAGCTACTTATTTATTAAAAAAAATTTTGGTTGTTGTTTTCCTTTCCATTGCTTTTTTATCTATGCATAATTATCCCTCTTTCCAACTGCATATTCTCTGTTAGACGTAGAGCTGAACATGCATCGTTTGACCAGCAAGGAAGCAATAATAGTGAACTTTTCACTCTAATGTGAAGGTGTTTTTTTTGTTGTTGTTGTTGTTGATACACTGATATATAGTCTTTTTTTGTGGGGGGCCAAACAGATCCATCTTCCTTAGCACAGACACTTTCCACCTTTGGAAATGTCTGAAACATGGAGCCATGAGTCCAACACTGCAAACACTGGAATGAAATTTAATGAATTCCTGTGTTGACTCTTAAAATATAGCCTTATCACAATGGCATACCGTTCCTGTTGCCACAACACTACTACAGCTCATCCATCAGAATGTCTATGGATATGGAACAAGTCATGATTTGCCACCTTTTTCAGATTCAAAGTGTCATGGAAATGCATATGTGCTCATATTTCTTTTTTTTTTTTTTTTGCTATTTTGTCCAACTTTCATGCATCAAACCTATATGTCTGATCTTTCTGACCCAAAGCTCACATTAGAAGGGGAAATCTTGTACACACGTCTGTTGAAATCATTTTGTGTGTGTGTGTGTGTTCACAAAAATATATAAACAGAGGATAAATAAATCAGTCACTTTTGCTCTCTGATTTAAAACACGAAAGCTCAAACTACAGGAAAAGCAGCACAGACTGAAGAATGCACACATTCATAAGTATTTATCAATGTGGGAACCTTCCTGTGGTGGATTCTCAAACAGCAGGGTGGGAATGCAGCCTTGGCGCTGACTCCTGCTTATCTGGAGCTGCATAATCTCTGTGAGGTGTTTGGACCACTTGGGGCGGAGGGTTGGGGGTGGACACATACTCAAGCCCAAGGGGGGAAAACAGTCAAGGGGGAGTACAGCACTGTCTGTAGATGTTTACATAATACAAACTGATTCAATTCAAAAGTCACGCAGAAGGACAATTTGTTAATTTTAGTTGTCACTATGATACTGATAATGACAAAACCCTTACCAAACATGATGCTGTGTGCAGTGGCGCCTCCAGAAATGTTTCATAGGGGTGACCAGATGGGGCCACTAAAAATCTTGGGGTGGCACAATGAAACTAAAAGCCATAATTTCAGGGTTTCAATCTACTATTATGGTAAACCTGTCTGAAGATATAAAGATATAAGTAAACACCCACTCATATCTTGGTTTATTGTGTGATTTTTTTAATGTTATGTCGCTGACTGAGCATATTGGAATGAAATGCTAACCTGATGCTACTACAATTTACACTGGCAAGTGGGTTGGTCAGCGGGGTGGCCAGGGCATTGCACACCCTGTGGCTGTGTGTAACCTGATTAAGAAGGCTACTAATAAAATCATACCACAACTTTTAGAGCAATGGCAAGAAAGCTGCTTTTCGGACATCCCAAGGTCAAGCTTTGCTGCAGACCGAATGCAGGCTGGGATGTAAACAGAATAATCAAGCTGAAATTCAGTTTTAGCTTATTTCTATCTTAGCCATTTCTTTCGCTTTCTCTTTTTCAATACGGATACTAGTAAACATGGCCACCAGTAAGGCAAATTAAATTATATTCTATGGTATCACATTTAAAGACAATAAAAAATAATCTTTAGATCTACCGCAATCCTCGGTTTTTCAGATTTAAAGATGCAGTGTCCAGATAAAATAGATCATTTATATTAAGTTGCTCTTTTCCAATAGGTTAATAAAATAATAAAGTGCCTGCTCACACCTAGAGGCTCCCTTGTCTTTGCCTCGTGACTCCTATTAAACTTCTTTGCTACAGAACAGTAGACCCCACAGTGTTGTGATAACAGAAACATGTTTAAGAATAATAATTAGCAGTGAGATCATTATCCTCCTGGCTTTTCTAGTTCCATCAAAGATTTACTCGTGTGGAATGAAGTCAAATCAGTTGAGATTTACGGTGGTTAGGGTCAGGATGAGGGGAAAAGCTGCAGTTGGGACGAACTCGATCCAAATGAGTGACCACAGCGTTTTAGAGAGGGAGGTGTGGGAAAAACCAAGGTCATGTTGAAAGTTTTAGAAATATTTTTGTGAAAAAAAATTAATAAATAAACAAAGCTAATATTTTAATACATTTAATAGTGCACTTTGATTAACCTGTACAGCAATAATATTAATAAAAAAGATAAAACACATTATCTGTAACACAAAGCTTACCATGTACAATAAAATAACAAATGATACAAAACAAAACATATCTGAGGTATAAATATATTTACTTTAAATTAACTGTCATTGTCATGCGTTATATTTTGGCAGAGACACTGTTACAGGTATAAACTTGTAGAATATAAACAAATGGCTTAGTGAATTAATTACACACTCCACATGAACAGTCTGTGATAGAAGAGCGTCAAAGCTAGAAGTTACGTGGACCCAACTCTATATAATTACTTTTTAAACACTGTGAGATAAGAGAGATAGACGCTTACGCAAAAAGATTTGTATCCTTCTATAGAAAAACACATTCATTCTCCCCTCTTTACAGTAAAACCTGTAAAATCCCCGCCTTTATAAAAGGGCTTTTTTCTCTCATCTTTTCTTGTAGCTGGAGGTTTATGTTGCAGGTTTGAACAGTGTCTTCTGTTCTTTTGTGCACAAAGTATTGAATATGTATAGTATGTAATATATTTTAATAAAACAGAAATGCAAACAACAAACCGTAATTCAATCAACAAAACAGTGACGTGTTTGAGACTAAAACGAACATTGACACCTTCTAGGTTTAGCTTTCAGCTTTTTCTCCATTTGGTCCATTACACCTGGTTTTTATTTCCCTGCTGTTCTCTGTAAAGTCGCTAAAGATCTGGCTTTTGGCACTAGCTTGGAGGCTAAACCCATCGGTTGGATCTTTGCAAACAAAAATCGGCTTCTATATAAAACCCCTGACTCATTCAAATCCTTCTGTAGGGATTGGAGTGACTTTTATCTGTCAGTGAATGAGGCCCTGACTGATCAGTCCTTTCATTTTGGTGAGCCAGCCACCAGCCCTCCTCTGTCTACATCTAAACACTAAAACCCTGCTTGCAATCGCCCACCTGTCATCTCACCATATCCTATCTATTGTTCCAACTCAGTCTGTGGATTTGCATCTTTCTTCACCCACAGATTCATTCAGCAGCTCTCTATAATAACGTCTACCGCTCCTCCTGTGCTTTGCTGTAACAGAAATGTTGGTCAGAGGTAGCATGAGGTGGATGGTCAAAGCTACTTTTCTGACCCAAAATAGTTTGTATGTACACGGTTTCTTCTGCCTGTAAACCGACATGAGTAAATATGCATTCACCATTTGCTGCTTTGAACACATCCCGCACACACAAGTTCATGCATACCTTGAATCTTCTTTGCTTCTCAGAAGCAGTATCATCCCTTTAGATAAAGTCTAAACCACATGTCTTGAACTGACAACAAAAAGTTAAATCTGTGTGCGAATCCTTTTCAGCAGTCCCAACACGATCAGTTAACTCTTTCGACCCGGGACAAGCAAGTCCTTGAAACCAGGTTACAAACTTTGTCTTTTGTTTGTGGAAATAATGACAGTCTGACTGCTCCTTGAGTATTTTTTGCAGTCCAAGAATCTGTTTTGGTCCGAATTGCATCCTTCCTGCTTATTTGTCCATGGAAACCGTAAAGGAGTCTCTTATTCTTGCCACCTCAGCGGCACACAACTGTCCGTGGAGTTTGTTGTACCACTCTGGAAAACGACCCCTGAAAAAGGAGAAATAGAGATGGTCTTAGGAGGATTCAACTTTATGAAATGTTTGCATATTTATTTTCTAGTTATAAGATGCAGCTTTTTAAAATTATTTTATCATGTCAATATAGTGCATGAATCAGGAATAAATAAGTGGCATGCTCCTTGATAGGGGTAGCAGATCCAAATACATCAGATGTGAAAGCATTCTATTAAAGCCATTACGTAAATTCATGCCAATCAAATTGATCTGATTTGCACTCAACTCATAAAGCCCATCAAACTACATGCAAGTGTTTTTGGAATAAAGTAGTAAGATGTTGGATTGAATTCACCAAATCAATATGGATCAAATAGGCTGTCTGTCTCTATCGTCTAGCTACTTTCCAAAAAAAGTAAAAAAAAAAACAAAAACAATCCACTGGACTCTGTTTTCAAGTTTTTCAAGATTTTTCAGTTCAAAATGTCAGAATTAGTGTTGAAAAAAACTTGTTTTGGCTTAGAAAACATGCAAATTGAACCAGAAGAATGGGTCCGCCCCTCAGGAATTGATTTGGATTCTTTGTTAGCTTGCAAAACTCCTCTAGCTACATTCATCCTGGGTTCTGTGCAATTCACCAACCTGAGGTCGATTCTGGAAATGTGCGTGAGTCTGGATTTGTTGGCTCCACAGGGTTCTACATAGTAGCGTGAGGTGAGCACATTGGCACGGACACCCACCACTGGAACCCCTTCATGGTCCACAGACGTAGAAACAAGTGCGCACGCACCCTTCGGCAGGTCTGTGATCCATGTTCTGTTAACAAGCATCAAGATACTATTAATTAATTGACAATATTAAGAAAGCAGAGATGCACTGAAACAGGAACAACAAAATAGCAAGAGAACCCACGATGAGGAGAAAAGAGTCTACCTTAGCACCAGGTGGTCTCTAGTGGGATGTGGTGCCATGGCGTTTCGGACATACTGGTAGATCTCCGTCCGCTCATCCAGGGTCTCCACCACTCTGCTTTCCAGTAGGTCCTCATCCCAATGCCCTTGCTCTCGTAGTACTCGTGTCAGAACCTCATCGGGACTTGCTGGAATCTCTACTGTTACTTTCCAGAGTCTGAGTGGAAATCCATCGTGCACCTACAGGAAAAGGCCAGATGACATTACACCAAGAACACCCAGTCATTTATGATGGATCTTCTATCTACTTGTTAGCAAACATACAGTGACTTCTAACAGCATTCAGCTCTTCAGTTTATTGGCATACTTCAACCACAAGCTAGAAATGTTTCCTTTGTATTTCATGTGGTAAACCAACAGATGACACGTGGTTTTCTATTTTTAACAGATAAAGAATCTGAAAAGTAGGAATCAATTGTCTGTCTGTAGCCTCCTTGGAACCATAGTTTGTAAAAACCACCTCTCTACCTTTACAGATGGAAAGCCTTTGTTATATTTCTCTGTAGGTTTTAAAATTAAAAGACTGCACATAGCCAATTCACAATAAATAAGAGAGGCAGGTACAGACGTTATTAGCAGTATTCTACCAGATGGATATGCTTCGATCTAAACCAATCATTGATAGCTCTAGCTGTCAAGTAGGGATGTCCTGATCCAGTTTCCGATACAATGCCATTTTGAAAAATAAGCTAAAATACCAATATTAACATGAATTATGCATACTTTTATGACTTAATTTATACTGTATAATGTTAGAAAAGCTTTATCAAGTGAACAGAGAACCGTAATCAACAACAAATCTACCATAATCTACTACTATCAGCATGAAAAGATGCTGGCCGATAAAATCGGATATTCGGATAGTGGTTTTTGGGCTAATATCAGACCAATATCCGATATTCATATCAGATCAGAAAATCCCTAATATTTAGGTAATTCTCCTGTTTGTTCAAAGCCCCCACTAAAGTCTAAACACAGCCTTTGTGTTTTCTTTAACTCCCTCAACTCTAAGCAGCTTCCCCACGGCATGATGTTTCACCACCATGTTTCACCATAGGAATAGTACAGGGTGATTCTTTTTGTTTTATCTTGTTTTGAAGGCACAACCTTCTGCTTGTGTGCAGAATCCCTTAATGTTTTTTCTCAGCTATCCAGATTCGCTACATGATGTCAGTCAAACTGCAAGCAGGATTTTTCAATGTCTTTTAACAAAAGCTTTCTTTGCCACTTTCCTATAGAGGTCAAGGTTGTTGAGCACATCTTAACGTTTTCTTGTCAGATAATTATTTAATCAAAGCTGTAGGTAAAGATCCCCTAGATATATCATGGCCTTCTGGGTTGCTTCTCTGATTAAAGCCATAGTGTTTTAATCTTCTGGTGATGATTTGATAGTAAATAGGAATGAGCATATTTCACCTATTTATATAAAATTTTAAAGACCCTGAATTTTTCCTTTTTCACTTCTGTCTTGTCCTACTTTGAGTCGGTCAATCACAGAAATAAATAAAAAATTGAAGTTTGTGGTTGCTAAGATACAAAAGGTGAAAAGGTGAGAGTGGAAATCCAGTGTCAATCATTTTCCATCTGAGAGTAAAACATGCAGCTGCTGTGCTGCTGCGACTTTCAAACTGGAGAAAAGATAAGCCTACCCAGGCCTTTAAGCATGTTCAGCACAGGAAACGCAGGCCTAGGAGAATGAAAAAGTTGTGTTTGTGTGTGTTGGGTGCTGAGGCTGATGTCATTCTGGGACAGAGTCCAGAGCAGATGGGATGGTAGCGAGAAGCCAAGAGCACAGCCGTTTTCACACGGATTCCTTTCTAGACAGGAAACCCTAACTGCTGTTTTTCCACTCACTATTTAAAGTTGCAAGGCGAACGGGAAGGCGAAAGGAAACAGAGGTGGCAGCTTGTTTACACACCTCAGACAAAATAACTCATCTTTCTTTATTTTTCAGGATTTTCATAGGTTAATTGTGTGGGCTTACCTTCCTGTAGGCCAGCTCTGCATGCTCAGGCGTGGAGCAGCTGTCGTAACCTTTGAACTTGTCTTTGGCCTCCTTCAGGAGCTGGTCCAAGCTGTCCTGAAGGCAGGCTCTGTAGCCCCCCTGTCCTGCCTCCTCACCAGCCAGCTCCTCAAAGCGCTGCGGCAGCAGAGCCTGCTCCACGTAGGAGTTCCTGCAACGGTTCATCTCTTCGGGGATCTAAGAGGAGGAACCCAGTAAACGCAGGGTCAGGGCGTAACAAACTGATGTAGTAACAGATTTTGTTCCACAGTAGCTTTTGAGAGAGGCTGAAATAAAGTTCTGCTACAACAGTGTAGTATTTTAGAACTTGTAATTAGCGCTACCTGGTTAAGCATCTGAAATTAAAGCAGAATATGGTTTCTTTCTATTTATAGGCCTGTGGTTCTCATTCTTGTTCAGCTTTAGTGCTCAAATTAACTCCCGACAATGCAGATAAATAAGATCCTCTTAAAGGTGAGCTCATATCTTGATAAATATATGTTCATTTCACCCGTCCTTCCTTCTGAGTACCGTACAATATAAATCTAATTAGAGAGCTTCCTCCCTCATTTAGAGGCTTTATTGAGTTTACTTGCTGGATATGAGCCTGATGGGAAGGCAGGAAGTTGGTCCTAAATTGAATCAAGCTTTAAATTATAGTGATAACTCAGTGTGTGCCTTTTTAGCTTTTACATGTCTGAGGTGAGGGTATAAGGCAGAATATGGTTCAGATAACGTTTTTATATCGGATTATTTGAGACCTTGCAGAGCGAACATATAGTTCTCACAGGTATGTTCTGTGCAAATAATTGTTTAGGGATAAACTGAAGATAAACAAAATAAATTAGACTGGATGAAGTTAGTCGGGACATTCGTCACCAAGCTACTTGCACAACGTCAGCATGATTTGCAGGAATGAGTTGTACAACTCGGAGTGTTTACACAACATATGCATGGATGAAAGGCATGTGACAATGACATTAGGTTTGCTCTCTAAAGACTTTGGAATTGAGGGTCACTGTAACTCATGCTGTGAAAAAAAAAAATCTGTAATCTGTCATTAAGAGAGAAAACCATAACAGTTTATTTCTTCTAGTATGCCTTTTGGACGTGGGGTGCTTCAGGGGCCTATATTAGGACCCGACCTTGGGTTTATTTTGAAATGTAGAATTTAATTTTAATGTTTTGTAGGTGATTGCCAATGCTAACATTCCTCTAAAATAAAAACTAAAACTAAACAGGATACTCATGCTGTTCATTATTGCTCTGAGTTCCTACATGAATTAAAGTTTGAATGGCCTGGATTGATTGATTTTAATCTTAGATTAATTAAGCTTAAAGTTTATTTCCTGCTGTTTTGCAGAACTGACCCTGAAGAGTTTTCTGCAGTCCTGGATCATGTGGGCCAGTCCATGAGTGGCAGCCAGGTTCTCATTCAGATCCCTCTGGTCAGGTTTGCCCAGCGTCTGCTTCCGGTTCATTACCCTGTCACAAGCCAGGAGAGAGAGAGAAAAGGGTTATTCATCATGAAAGAGTAGAAAAAAAACAATCTAACTGTAACCGGCTAATGTTGGTTTCTGTATGTGAAACAACATAAGTTTGTTAAAAGGTTTACGCAAACTTTCCGAGCTTCCTTTCCATCTCAGCCCTCCACCTAAAGGATTATACCCTTTTGTTTTCGTGAAGTGGCCTCTTCCTGTTTTTAGAACCTAAAGCATGTTAAATGTTATGTAACCAAAATAGAAAAATGGAGAGAGCTTGTCAATCGCCAACAAGATCCCTACCAGCATCATTACAACAGTCTACAGAGATGTGCATAAGAGTTTTTGGATGCGATTCATCTCCAAAATGTAGACAGGAGAAGTTCTGCAATGATTAGTGCGGGAAGCTGAGGGTGTTACTGGGGTGTAGGGTAAGCTGCATGAACAGCTTCTAGAGCCAGAAACTCTATCACCGTTTTTAACAGGCGTTACATCTGACTTTTTGCAAAACTGGCTGTTTTCTAGATTTCTTTAAGGTATTTTTATATATCCATTTCATTAATTTAAAGAAAACAACATAATAAAAGCTGTGCACGTGACAGATGAAATCATGACTGAAAGAAAAGGAGCAGAAAGAAGTAAAAAAAAAAAAAAAAAAAACATCTGCCCCCATTTTCATTAAATACTCATTAAAATTTGATAATAACAACCATACAAAAAAAACAACAAAAAAACAACTGAAATTGTTGATATCTGTTAGATTTGAATAGATAGAAATACATTTAACAAGAACAAGTGATCACAGATCAAAGCAACCCCCCCACCCCCCAAAAAACTGTCCCATTCTAATCTTTTGATGATTAATGAGTCCATCTGTAGGCAAACAGTACCATGGTTTACAACCTGACATATTTTAAAAGGATAAACTTATCAATACAATATGGTGGTGAAGACTCTCAGTCATCCAGGTCATAGTCATTCCAAGAAAAAAAAAAGTTAAAAATAAAACACTGGACTTTGTTTCCAAGTTTGAAGATGTTTCGCATCCCACCCAGGAAGTTTTATTTCCTATTTAAAGTGTTATCAATACAATACATCTGTCATTTTCACCATTCCACTTTTTTCTCTTTTTCGTTGAAATAGTCTGTCTAAATAGCTGCCACATTTAACACGCTTTGCATTAATATCTACTGGACAATAAGAGGCACATATCATTTTAAACCTTCTATACAATAAATTTGAAACAGCATGGTAACCTTAATGCACCATATTGTTCGACTGAGCTGCAGAGACAAAATAAATGCAATATATGGTATTAAACTAACTAATTAACAATTTAATGACCCTCCCAGAGAACGGGTGTCTACTACTTTAGAGGCTTCTCTAGGATCTGACAAAGTGAGGCTGTCTGGAATCACACACCTGGGAGAAGAGCTCTCCTTGCGGCGCAGGGTGTTAAGATGGAAGAGTGACGGCGCTAAGCACACGGCCAGGTTGGTGGGCGTCATCTGGTTCTCAGCCACACACGCCGTCACGTCACTAAGCAGGCACAGCAGTGTGCGCAGCGCCTCCCTGTTCTCATCTGGCAGCAGCAGCACAGCGGCACGGGTAGCCTGGAGGCGGAGCTCTTTGGGCATGTCTGCAGGAAGGAGGAGGAGGCATTTTTTGTTACATCTTCTTATTAATTCAGTTACCCGCAGTCATGCTGCATCATGTCATCGATTTATGCAGAAACTGGTTAATTCAATAAGGATATTGTGTTGGGAGCCACTTTGGCTACAGAACAGTTGAATATCTGTTATGTAAGGCACAAAGTCTATAATATATTTCTTTGTTTTTGTATGACTTTATTAGCTTAATTCCATTTAAATACTTCAGAGACCAGAGGTTAAGAGACTCATTTTGCTAAACAGGATCATACAGAAGAGGGAAAACTGCTATCATGTGATTTAAAGACTGATTTTTTGTTTTCTTACATTGATAAATCTGCAGGAAGGTCTCAGACAGCTTGCTTGTGAGCAGTGGCTCGGGCAAATCCCTGAAATACTGCTTCAGCATATCAGCTACATCATAGGCCGACTGGCCCTCATAGCTGACCCCTCCACCATCGGCGCCGCTGGCCTCGTTCATTTGGCGAAGAGCTTGGATGCGAGATTTAACTCCAGATTTTCTGAAAAGGCCCACCTTTGAGGAGGAGGAGGAGCAAAGGGAGAAAGAAGAACATCATACATCCAGTAAAAATAAACCCTGAAGTAAGCCCTTAACTGATTGCACTGGATTAGCTGTGAGAGTATAAGAGTGTATTGAGCTGGCTTCCCAACTATGCAATACTTTGTGGGGAACTAAATTAAAGTTTGTGGTTGGAACATGACTATGCTATAACAAAGCACACAAAGAAAACCTAAAGTCCAAATCCCTTATCAGCCTTTGCAATAAAACTGATTTAAATGTTTTGATCTCATAATTAGGTGTATCTAAAGTGATTCATGCTAAGCTCATCTTTTCAATGGATAATTTGCTTTGTAAAAAAAAACAAAAAACAAATAAGTACATTCTTGAATCATCCAGTAATCTGGAATTTAGAGTTAATTGGAGTTACATCACAACAGAAAATGTTGACTGTTTTTTGCCAGACGCTTCCATGACACCCTTCCTAACATGCATTCTTGAACAAAAATTAGAAAAATAAAGCATTAAAATGCTTTTGGGAGAAAAACGGGGACTAAATGTCCAGGCTGAGTGTTTTCCAGCAGCTTTTGCCACCTCTTAACAGAGGCGCCTTGTCCTGCTTTGAGAAGAAAGCCATCGTGCTTAAACAGCTATTTTCTACACATAGGCCCATTCTGCCCCTCATGAATGCACACACACACTTTTGATCTTTTACTAAAGGAAACAAAGCCATAACGCATGGCCTGTGCCTTACATAGTATTAAAAACCTTTTGACTTTTACACATTTTCTTCCACACAGTATTCAGGCATATGAATGCTGTATGTTTAAGATGCAAGGAAAACAACATTGGGAAGGTTTTGGGATCTATATTTCTCATTTAACTAAGTTCATAAACTGATATAGAGTAAATAATAGTGATTGGAAATTTGATCAACATGATTTTAATGAACAAAAATACAATTTGCACATATCTATCTACAAGTGTACATCTGTGAAAATAGCATACCTGGTCAAGACATTGATTGCGCAAATAGCGCATGGCCTGCTGGATACCCTGAGGGAGGGGCTGACCAGTCCGCTGGACGATGACCTGGAGTGGCACGCCAAACACGTTCCGGTCTTTGTAGTCGCGCACTTTGATTCGCTTCATAAACTTTGGCACAGCCCTGAAACATAAAATGGCACAAAGGAAAATAACAGTAATGTATATTAATTCAGATTTAAGCTAAGGACATTCCCATCTCTTTACAGAAAAAAAAACAGTTAAGGTTTCTATAGAAATAACCAAAAGCACGCCTTAGAGCTTAACGTGAGCTGCTCTGCATTTTTCCGTCCAGTGAGATGGAGATTTTAAATGGAGTTGCTTTTAGTGCCTGGTACTTTGTGTCCAGAGATATTGATGCTTGTACCCAGCATGCCTAAAGCCACGATCAGATCATACAGAACCGTTTTGTTTCACGCAAAACTGCCCACAGATTTATGGATGTGTTCCTGCATGGGTGTAAGTGTGTTTAGCAAAGTGCCTGTGTGCGTGACTCAGGACAAGTATATCTTTGTAGGACCAGCTCACAAGACTGGAGTACTTCTGAGAACCCCAGTTTGTGAAAAACAAAAAAGAAGAAGCTTTTTATGATCTTGGACGGAATTCTGAATATGTAGTGAGCAACAATCGGACTCTGTTTTTCAGAAAGACCCTGACCCGTCATATGACTGTCAAGACGCCTTCTGTTCCTAGAGGAAGAATGGCATCGAGTGAGAGAAAAACATGAAAACAATCCCAACTGCTTTCGTTCAAGTTTTCATCAGAAAATATATAAAAACTGGAGCCTGGAATCCGTTGTTAGATTTCAATTTTAAGGTACCACTAACACTATTGGTCGCCCCAACTGTGAAGACATTTTAGGGCCCCCTGGGCTCTCTTTTTTTTCTATAGAGATGCATGGACAGCTGGGCTGGAGACCATAATCACCTGATTTTCCTCTTCATCAGACCTGACCCATAACCAATGGGTCAGAAGCTTCAAAATGAAATCTTTTCCTGTGAGTATATAAACCACAACAGTCTTCAGTTTGGCTGCTGTTACTTTTGAACAAGACCCAATTTGAACTATGTTCAGTGTCAATGAGTTTAACAAAGAAAAAAAAAGCCAGAAAAGTACAGAAGTTGTGAAAGAATATTTAGGAGAAACCCATTATTTTCTGTTTTCTAATGCAAGTCTCAGAGGCAGCAGGAGAGTTACCCTTTAGCAGATAACAGAAAGGTCAGGACAGTTTAAAGCTGCCATTTTTTTTGAGCATCTACTCCATCTGTTTTAACAGATTCTCACTTAAGGTAAATTAAAGTAAGAAATGTAATGCTAACTGCACTGAGTTCTAATATGAGAACCAGCGTTCACTTTTAACTCTGTTTTTTTGTCAGTTATCCCTTTATCATAAAAAAAAAACTTTTAAGAAGACAAAGGCTAGACAGAATGTGTCTGGCATTCCCTGTTGCAAATCATATTATATAGCTTCTATAGAGAAATCAGAATTAAATTAATACCTTAAATTATTTTTCATCTTTCAGGTTTAATATGACTTTTAAAAAAAAAAAAAACAGAGATATTAGGTTGAAATGGGTCAGAACAAAGAAAAAAAAAAAATACAACATACGCACAAAAAAAACAAACTGCAGCAGTTGTCTGAGACAGACTTATCCACCACTGATATTTTATAAAAGCGAATTATGCGCCTCAGCCTTTTAACTTAAAGGGCATTTTGGAAAAGATAAGTTAAGAAGGGGGCAGATTTTTCGTGCCTCCAGCACAGCACCTTGCGTGTGAACAGCCATAATTGCGCCGTTAAAAAGAAGACAATATGCACCCCTTCCCAGCAATTATGGGCCTGGGAAAAGAATGTGAAACCCAACCTCTGCGGACAGCCGTCACAGCACCATACAACAACTTGCAGATGGACTGGACTCGGGTGGGGGGATTGTATGGAGTGGATTATATTTTGGGGACTGGGAGTGGTGGGGGCATAAGTTACATGAACAAATGTGACCAGATGCAGGCAGAGAGAAAACAAGTTAAGACTCCTCTAAAGGGCTTTATCAATTTCAGTGCAGCCACTCACCAACTGAAGCCATGCTTGTTTGTTGGAGTGTGTTTCTCCAGCAGAGCAGTGAGCTGCAGAAGGGAGAGTTTCTGCAAAAGATTCATCTGCAGAACAGACTGGCAGCTGATCTGGAGCTGGGCTGAAGCCAGGCTTGGCCGATGAGAGTTCTGGAAGCTCGGCCAGCGGAGCTTCTGCGGTCTGGAAAACAAGAGGAAGGCATAAATTGAGAACTCAGAACGTAAAGCTGTGTTTAACAGACAAAGGAGTTAACCCCCTTGGACTTGTGTCATGCTTTTGTGTGTACAGGAATGCTTAATAAAAAACAAAAAAAATAAAACAAAACACACTCTGTATACAAATACTGTGTGTGGTCGAGTGATCCCTGTAGGGATTACGAAGACGTATGCATGCAGCAATTATGAGATTATCCTAAAGAAACCAAGAGTAATTCTGTTGGTAAATTCCCTAGAGTGTAGAAACAGTTCCCATGGAGACAAGGCGGCATTCCTAAGAACCCAGCACCATCATGTAAGAGGAGGAGAAGTCTCAGCTTGTTCCTCTGTTTATTTAGTGCCAATTTTTTTTTTTGGAAAAACGCTTTAGTTATTGGTAACTAAGTGTCAGCAACATGTAGTATATCAGTTAAGAAAAAGCAATACTATTTTTGAAGAACTTGGTTTGTTTTACTGACCTGCTAGTTCGAGTCAGAGATGCTCCCACGCCTGAATCTCTTCGCTCCCTCATCCCATCCTCAGCATCTCCCAGTGGGTTTCCTGTGCTGTCCTGGTCACTTCCGTTCTCTGTCTCTTCCAGCCTGTTCTGCATAGGGGAGGATGGGCATGGTGACGCAGAGTCTAGAGCAGAATCCGAGTCCCCCTCTTCCTCTTCATCCTCCTCTTCCTCCTCCTCACCGGCCACGGCCTCTGACCAGGCATTGACGAAGCCTGTGACATGTTGAAGCACCTCGTCCAGTTTGTGTTCGTCTCCTTCCTCCTCCTCTCCCTCATCTCTTTCGTCATATGGAACGTTGTCGTAGAAACTAAGCCGGCTGTCGACTGACCCTGAAGAAGCGCTGCGCTGGCGCCTGCTCTGCCGACCCCTTAGGATCACAGAATTCCCGTTGTCGTTTCCGTTGTTGTTACGCAGACTCCCATCCTGCAGGGCTTTGGGGAACGTTCCAGGCTTGTGGCCCTCTGGCAAATAAAAGAAGATCATGCCACCTTCTTCATCCTCCTCCTCTTCCTCTTCTTCTTCTTGTCTGCTTTTGGGTTGAGCTCTGCATTTGTTTCTGCGGTTCTGCTCATTGATGCACATCCCATCACTTGACTGGCAGGGGATGGGCGGTGCCGATTTGGGCATGGGCGGCTGGTGATTCACCTCCTGCTGGAGAAGGCTAAATGGATCAAAGCCTTCCAGATACATCCCTCCTCTCTTACTGGAACCTGCTGCCGTGCTATGACTGCGCGCTCGAGTCACCGGACTGGGCGTGCTCACGGCGCTGCCACTGCTGGCCTCGGACTGGCTGCTTCCAGTACTTCCTGTGCTCCCGTTGCTGGTCTGAGTGGAGTACGATACAGAGCGGTTCCGGTTGAGAGTCATGGTCTGAGTGGGGTTGTGTTGGTGATTTAGATTCATGCTTGAGATGTCCACGCAGTTCAGCCTCCTCAGTTTGTCGTCATCGAAGCCTTGTTTCATGACAGGTCCGCTGATTTCTATTTTCCCTAAACCAGTGCTCCCCTTCTTCTTCCTCTTGGAAGAAACGCTGCCGCGAAGTCGCAAACTCTCCATCCTCTTCAGGAAGCTTTTAGCTCTTGAACGAGTGTTTTTGCCACCATCTCCTCCTCTGTCCAAACCACCTCCAACTGTCCCTGATTTGACATCAAAGGTGAAGTGCCCGAGGGTCTCCAAGGGTGACGGAGGCAACCCATCAGACAGAGAGTCTTCATTATGGCCTGCTGATCCTCCTGTGCCTGAGGATGAACACATGCTAGCTACTGAGCTGGCCCTGGTGGCACCAGCAGGTACCGCCTCATTTACAGAGGCGGCGCCATTGATCTTCTCCTCTCCTCTTCCTCCACTCCCGCTGCTGTGGATGGAGCCCACCTCGGGCTGTTCGCTGAGGTCAGTCAACACACTCTCTGAACTGTTCCCTTCACGCAGGGTGAGCTTGCCCTTCTGGGTTACTTGGTCTTTGGGAAAAGAGCTTTGTGCTGCATCTGTAGAGAATGACGAAAAAACATCCAGCTCCTCCATGCGGGACCATCGCTTGCTGTCCCTCTGGAATGTCCAGCGGCCACTGATGGCACAAGGCTCATCCTCATCCGAATCCTCACTCTGAATAGGAAGCAAAGGAGGGGACATGAAAGTGAGGAAGCAGCATAGAGGAAGGGGGGCATAAAGGAGCGGGAGGGGTAGATGGTTAGGGGACATTTTCCATTTCTTTCACAACATTCCTCACTGCAATCCAGGAAACTATCTGGAGTTATGGATTCTTTTTTCCACAAGACATCTAAATTTAACCTAACTGGAATATAATTATATACAATCGCTGACAAATCCTGTCATAACACAGGAAACTTTACTAAAAGTTAGAGGATTTATCAACTAACAATGATCTAAGTTCAGGATATGATAAGTTGACTCAATTTCACATTGATTGACAAACACATATTAGATAACAAAGGTGGTGCCTTTGCTAAGCTTCAATTAATATAGCAGCATCAGGTCCAAAAAAGTGTATATCCCCCCCTCCAGTTTAGTTAATCTATCGCAGACCCTGAAGGGAGTTCAGGAAATTCCATTATGACCCCCATAGCTCACAATGTAGCCAGCCAGACTGGGGTCACCACCCCCATCCCGTTGTCAGATAGAGACAGACTTATCCACCACGAATGTCATTTAGAAAAAAAAAATCTGATAAAGAGCATTGATGTATCTGCAAACACAAAGCTGAGGGGCCACATTTAAAATAAACTCTAGAGCTTTTAAAATAAGGCTATAAGCAATTTATACCTTAGCTTTAGAAGATGGTTATCTTGGTATCTTCATACAATATAAATTCATATTGGTTAAACATGCACGATGAAGTTGGTGATCTAAGACAGGCCAGACAGAATTACACTTCTGGGGTTATACATATCGAAAAAAAACACGTTCAAATATTCTATATTTAAAGCTGGAATTCAAATATTTGCAGGTTTTCTCTTTTACTTTGGTTAAAAACTCTAATCTAAGCTTCATTTTCAACTTTAATATATTAAAAAAAATAAATAAAATACAGCAGAAGCTGACAAGTTTTGCCGACTTACTGTTAAGCTAAATTATGTCAGCCAAATAATTGTCAAAGTATATATTTACAGGTCCTCCATCAAATTTTGAAAACATATCACTAAAAGATACATTTATAGCTAAAAGATACATAATACAGAAAAAGAAAAGATATAAATTTAAACAATGCCTCTACAGTCAAGTTGGGCGTTGTTTTAAAGAAAATAAGTCAAGCTTTCTTTCATCTTTCCAGAGATCTAATTTGTTTTTCTCTTACTTTTAAACTCTTTACTTGGTCATTTATTAGTGGAAATCTGAGCTAATCTGTTTTCTAATAAAAATAATGGTGGTGCGGTTCAACTTGATCATTTTTATTATATAATAAAGATTTAATGGCTTCTTTTGTTTGATAAGATATATACCGTAATTACCCAAATTTCCATGGATCATAAACAGTGTTTTAACTGTCATCACATTATTTTGGAAGTTTATCTTATCCTTATCCTATTTTCCTTTTCACCCCCTGTCTAATCTAAAACTGAGGTAAAAAAAAGAGGTATAAAAGCAAAAATATTTTAGTATTATATACAAACACGGATTTCTTTATATTTAAACTGTGTTAATTCTATTACGTGTAGGCGATTCATTTTAATTTGATACGAAATAAGCCATTAAAGGTAATTAATCCCACTAGTTGTTACTACTAGTTATTGAGTAAATACCTACCAAGAGCAAATAAAATGAAAGCTTGTTGTAGTATGTTTTAGGTTATAGCATAAACATAATCAGCATAAACAGCGATAAAGTTTGAATGCTGGAATATTTTTAAGATGGCGGAAGTCTGATTAAGTCTGTTACCCTTCTCCTTGGATTAGACATTGTCTTCATCTTTTAAAACCCAACTAATATGGATTTAGACTGAACAAAGAAGAGAGTTTTATACTGCAGGTTAAACATGAACTGCTTATAATCTTTAACTGAATCAGCTTAAAAATCGAGATTTTTCTTTTTAGGCAGCAATTTAGCCATGCTGCTCTGATATTGGCCAATTAAGCAAAAAGATCTAAGTATCCAAATACCTGTAGGTGTAATTCAACATAAACATACCTCTCTGTGATGGTTTAGTTAAGCTAGGCAATCTCAAATAAATAAATTAAAAAAGCAAACAACATATCGATGGCTTGGGTGTCTAGTTATACTCGCAGAAATGAGAGATAATCATGTTTGAATTGTTGCACACAGAAAGAAGCAACTCCTCTGTAGAACTGAGCCATTTGTCAAAGTTTAGTAGAAATCTTATCCACAGACATCAACTTAAAGCATCTGCTGCAACAGTGACCAATTTGAAGTTTGCAGAGTGAAAATGATTTTCTCCCCACCAATAAATCTAACATGGAGCAGAAAACCACAAAACTCGGGAGACGGGGAGGTGATTTTAAAGGAACGGGGAATGTGAAGACGTGAAGAGATCAATGCATTCCTAAGTAGTCTGGGCAGGGGGTGGGGGGGGGTTGGAGGGGTGCAGCGTCTCATAAGTGTAGAAGGAGTCAAAGAGGTTATTTGCCTCCTTGGCTCCTCTACCTTTCTGTTGGCTCCTGAAATGAAAGGTGACACAGGGAGGGTCATCCTAATGAATACCACCACCCACCAAAAAAAAAAAAAAAAAGGATGTTACTATGCAGCCCTTCAGGCTGTTATGGTTGATTTGAAACTGGGTAATTACTGTCACAAACTGTCAGTGTTTTTGTCAAGATTTTTAAACTGAACACTGACTGGACTTTCTGTTGAAGAGGGTCCTGGAGTTTTTAAGACAAAGTCTCTAAATACTTCTAAACAAAGACTTTCATTTATAATTTATGAAAAACAATTGAACTTTATTGATCTCAAATAGGACAGATTTACCATTTCATTAAACGCATCCCCTTGGGGAGCAGTGGACTGCCATTGTTTAAAGGTTTATGAGTGTTTTATTTGTGGACGTATATATTCTGATACCACCAAATGAAATCTGGTGCAAATGCGTTTATTTCACAGATACTGCTATATCAATCCCATGAAAATGGAGAGGGTATGGCCCATCTTCAAACCTATAAGGACAGCTATATATTCAGCTATAATGATCAACCAAGTAGATGTGGCATTAATCAAATTAGAGGCTGAGATGTCCTCTCACGTTTTGGAGTGTGACCAACAGAAAAGAAAAGTTTCTGACCTATATATAAAAGTCAGTGTGTGTCAGGAAATAAACACTGGACAGCCCCCTGAGCACCCCCCACCCCAACTGTGAAAGATTGTGGTTACAACATTAAGCCATAGGGATGCTTTCCTTCAGCTCAGACAGGAAAGCTGGTCAGAGTTGAGTGGAAGATGGATGGGGTTGATCACATGGTAAACACAGGACTATGAGCATCTACTAGAACTGTGACCCTAAATGTGTGACTAGAGCAAAAAAGTCAAGGTCTAGGTCAAAATGCAATTAAAAATCTGTGAATCTGTTGAGAATTTATGTTGTTTCATATTCTCTTCCAATCTGACCAAGACAGAGCTATTTTGTATAGGATATTAAACAACCATTTCAGTCTTCAGATGTACAAAGGTAGTTAAGATTTCGGAAAAACTGCAGATCACCTTTAAATATGCAGCTGTATTTTAAGTGAAGGAACTTTACATACAACCTATAAAATACGTTGAGGTTTGTGCTTGTAACTTAAAATCAGTCACATCTCACATGTGTTTACATAACTGCTTTGTTCTTGATTTTTCAGATGTACAAGAACAGAAGACATTAGGTTGTGTTAATGTGACCCCTTGAAGTTCCTCCCTCTCCCCTTAGGGTCCCTGCAGTCTAGATGTAGAAATGTATTCAACAGGTGTCTCTGCTTTAAAGATGAGAGAGAACTTAACCCTCCCCTGTGGCCAGCGACCAAACTGACAGTCAAGGTGAGGAAATGCCATTGTATTTCTAAAGAGGTTGTCTGAGCGGTTATGCGTGTGTACTTACTCTCTTTCTTTGGGGGGAGATCTCCAGTCTCATTAAAGCGCACTTGTTGAGAGTGTTCAGCCTCCTGCAAGCACAAACAAACGTTCAAAATAGGCCGGCTTTAAAAGTTCAAGCTCATTGACCTTTGCTGGAAAGTGCAACAACCAGAACGAACGGAAAAAGTGAGAAACATGAGGAAAAACTGAGCTGGTGGAAGAAAAAGAAAAAAAACGAGGAAGCTGAGGTGCAACCAGTCTGGCTAATGAGCTGCTGAAGGATAATCCTCTAGAACAACGGGAAGAGCCTGATAAGTAGTGAAATCTGCAGGAGTGGAGGAGAAAATGTGGGGAGGGGACAGAAAGCTTATCCCTGCTGCCACCTGGAGAAGGGTGCTGGGGTTGAGGTCCACCCTCTGCTCAGCTCTTAGAGCATATCATGTAACAATGGAGAGATGAAGCGATGGGAACTGAGGGATAGTTATGAGGTGGAGGATGGGGGTAAAAGCCCTCTAAGACAGGAGATACTGAGATGATAGCTTTCAGATGCATAGATAGACACCGGCTGGGTTTTATGACCAGGAGTTGGAATTTAATTAGCTGGTTGACTTAATTAAAGGAGCATCACCCAACTGCTAATGGATGCTTTAATACGACAGAGCGAACAAATGGTTTTTAAAGGGAATGCTCCTGCTGTTCAAGGCTCTTTTTCAGTGCAAAAACATATTCAAGATAGCAACCTCCCACTAAGTCCTATTTAGAGAAAAATCAAGTACTTATTCAAAATTTGAACAATTGCAAAGGATGTTTCAAAAACACAAAAGTGTTTTTTTTTTTTTTTTTTTTTAGGAAATTGTCCAAATTCATTCCTACACTGACTGAACTCCAGCTGAAGATGCTTTGCTAAAGTGCTATGCTACTATGCTTATCCTGTTTTCTTATGTGGTATCTGTGAACAAAACATTTCAAACAAAGTTGTTCATCTGTTTTACAAATTTTGCTACTTGGTAATGAGATGCATTTGGGGCTCTCTCTGGGCACATATGGTTCCATCGACTCATTTAAGAAAAAAAATACTGTCATGCATGACATATAAAAAAAAAAAAAAAAAAAGAATAACAATTAGTGCAGTTGTGTTTTGTTATCCGTTTGTGATCAGTGATTTTTTTGAAATAGAAAACAAATAGAATGTTACTCTGTTTTGCACTAAAAACCAAACCAAGCAACCTTGGGTCAACTTAAATGGGGGGGAAGGGGAGTAAAAGATTAATAGAGTTCAACAGTGAAAAACTGTCTCTCTTTACGTTACTAAAACACTGTGTATATCTGTTCGGGACTCAAAAGCAAAATAATTAAAGACTATAATCAAAAATTTATTGAAATATTTAGCAAATAAGAGAAAAAAGAGAAATAGGTTAAAATAATCAAATTATAAGGACCACTGTTTCTCATCTGAGCATGACACTGAGCAGCTTCACACTGTATAAACTGGAAGCTGCAGCATAAAAAAAAAACTATCATCCTTAAATCCTAATTTTTTTTTACATGATTTAATAATCTTTGTAGCCTTAAATAAAGTTTTGTTAAATCTTTTTTCACTGCTTATGCAGGCTACTGGAGATACAGTTAAAAAGATCAAACCAATAACCGACATGGGGTACCTGTTATTGTGAGTCATAATGCTTATAAATTCAAGACACCCCAACTAAAAACCTTTACTCCCACAATGCTGTTGCCAATCTAAAGCATTAGAACAATGTGAAATTCTGTGGAACGATGGATGAACCTCATTAAAAACCGAAAGGCAGGAGTGAAAAATCTGCATGCTGGATGCAAAAGCTGATTCCTTCTTATCCTACATTTCCTTTATCTAATAAGGAACATTCTGAAGCAAGTCTCCCTTTGAAGTTATCTGCTTCAGACTTTAAATAAGGGCCATAACATAACATCACAGAAACATAAAAAGCACCTATACCATCAGGGAAAAGGCTTAGGTAGGGGTTATCTCACCTGCAGAGAGCCTCAATAGCATCTCGATCAAGGAAGTCGTGGTCTCTGGTGACTGAGGATATGTTAATCGGAAACTGGGAATCTGAAAGAAAAATAAAGGAGGTGGGAGTTTCTTTTCAGTGTTGGCATTTCTCTGCTCCTGATTCAATCAGCATGTTGAGATAAAACTGAAGTTACCGTCCCAAAGACAGCCACCTGCTCAAACACCTAGCTACTCCCACCCCCCCGGCCAACCTTGATGAAAAGCTAAAAAAAGGAAGTGGCGTCTTAGCCGACCAAACAAACACAGCTGCAGCTTTCAGGCCGTGCAGGCAGGGGGGATGTGGAGCTCAGGGGGAGCGAACAGGGGATTGATTGAAGAATGACAATAGGTACTTCATTGCTGCTACTTCCCTCTCTGCTCCTCAGTAACAGGACCACTTCTTCAAGTAAGCAGTCCACTGGTACAGTATAAGCACAATGCCTTAGAACTGAAAACACTTGTTTTCTTTTAGTTAACGAGTTCTGCTGAGGATGGAAGGCATCTTAAGTTGTTGATGATGGAATGTGTTGTCAATACTTTGCAAAAATAATCTAAAAATGAGTAAAAATGTCTTAAATTAAGTGTATTTACCCTTAATTTGAGATTTGAGATCTCTAATTTCAGTTAAATAACATGATCTGCCAATGGAATTAGCATTTTTACTTACCGGTACTAAAATAAGCATAAAATAAGATGGATATCGTGCAGTTGACTGCCAATGGAATAAGGCAATTTACATTTAAAATAAGAAAAAAAAACCCCGCTAAGAATCTCACTTACCTGTTTTAATCAAGAGAAATGGTTCATATTTTAAGAAGATTTACTTTTTTTTTTTTTTTTTTTTGTAGTGCAACCCAAACAGGGTTTTTGGATCTACATTCTTCAGGGCCATGATAGGAAAGTGCCAGACATTTAAGACTAGAATCTTTAACCTACTGGTGCTGATTGAAGCTGCTCTATCAGTCTGTTTATCTTTAGTGGGGCAATACTCATGACCGCACAGATAATCCAGATCCTTCCACACAGACACAAGGGGACAAAAATGAGCACTGCATGATGAGTACTGTTGTTCCTCTTAAGTAAAGATGACAGCAACATATGAGGTGACTCTACCCTAAAATGTTTGTTTTTTCTGTTAATTAATGCATAAAAAGGTCCCCAACAGCTGCATAGAAACACAATAGCCATTCAATTCAAATAGAAACCCTTTCACGGTTAGGTGCAAACTTGCAGCGACCCGTTGATAGGCGAAGCTTAGCTCTTCTGTCATCATTATGTAATTACATAAAGGCAAATGGTATGCTACATAAACTGCTGGATATGCTTTGGTTAGGCTGTATTTTAAAGCTCAACCGGAGCCGGCAATGGGGCCGTTTGTTCGATTTTGGGTGTGTTTACGAGGCAAGTGTTTTGGTTCTCAGCAGTAACTGTACACAATATGTTTGAAATGTGGAGCACACTAATGTATGGATGGAATTCCTTCCTTTCATTTGTACGTTAGGAGAGAAAAGAGCTGCTGCTAGGAAACACTGAGGAGGAATGTTATACTATGCAAAGAGTGTGTGTCTGCACAGATGCATATGTGAATGCTGATCCTTTGTGTTTCAAACAAAGAACACGTAGAAGGGTGTGTGAGTGCTGTACGATTACATAAAAATAAAACACTCTGGACTGAGCAAGGGGCGGTTTTTCTTATCAAGGAAAACCAAGGCGTTTCTACTGTTCCAACATTCCATCCATTCAATTAAAATGACAGAGAGAGAAAATGACAGAAATATGAGATTATCACAGAAAGGACAACTGATTGCATCCGTTTAGCATGCTTTGGGTGTTTTAAGTTTCTCAACGTGTTTTTTACCTTCATAAAGCTGGGCATATTGTGGGAACCCCGCAGCTCTGAGCCAGGTGCAGGCCTCTTTGGCTTCGATCTCTAAAAAACAGAGGCACAGGACCAGTAGAAATACGTCAGAATAGAACAATAATGGATAATATAACAAAGATGATAAGAAAACACATAATATCAACATAAAAAAGGTAAAAAAAAAATAAATAAACCAAGCCTGACCATGATTATTTTATTAAATGTTAGATTTGGACGATTTACGGAAAAACATCTCCACCCCATCCCATCAGGCCTCCTTAAGTAGTATTTGATACAAATCTGAAATCGCAACAGAAAAATGCCATGCCTATGTTTAGCATGTCCTTGTTAGTAGTTGATAAACCAGTTGGATTTGCCTATTTGTGCGGCGCTGACTATCATAAGCAATAACAGCTGACTTCCTGTGTCACAGAATGGAACAAACTACATACGGATATTTAGTAGCTATAATAACTGTAGGGAATTGTAGTAATGTGACTCCAATATATGAAATCCACCAGACGGTTGTTTCTTAAAGTTATTTTGTTTCTTCAGAGGTCATGAGGGAGAAAAAAAGGGATAATTCAAAATAAACTATTAAATTAAGTTAGCCATGACAATTTCTGTAAGTACTTGAGTGAAACAAGACTCTGCATTTACAAGCACAGAAAGGAGATAGAAATGGAAAAAAATTAGGTATAAAATGGGAAAATTACTTTGAAAACATGTAACTGTGCTGCTTACAAGCCTCTGATGATGAAGCCATGGAAGAAAGAAAGAATAAAGACTTTAAAGACTTCCCTCTATTGAAAAGAATTATAATATACTAAATAAATTATATAAAATCAGGCATGTTGCTTTTAACTCTCTTTCTGCTACCTAGCGTATTTACCACACTGCCAAACAAACTCTTTCAAAAGTGCCTTTAAAGACAGGGTGTGACATTCAGACTCGCTATGCTAAGTGATGTGACTGAATGCAGAGGTTCTCTGTGTGTCAGAGGAGCCTGGGACAGTCTCCCAATTATGTGCGAAAGCCTTTTAAATGATATATGCCAAATGGCCACCAACACCCCATCAGGTCTGTATAGGCAAGCTCTTGGAGAAAGAGAAAAAAAAAAACAGCTTTAAGGCCTTTGAACACTGACTTTACGTAAATTATCACTGTGGCGACTGGACAGAGAGCACAAATGTGGCACAACAAAGGCAGGAAAACAAAAATGATGACCGACAGTAGAAAGTTAGGCTTTGTTTGCATTTAGCTTCTGCAGTTTTTTTAAGCATGGCTTATATATTATTTTTCAGTTTTCTTACCGTGTTAACAACTTTCTACTAGGAATAATAAAGAAATGAATTCAGAAAACAGTGGCAGACAGGTGTGTTTACAAATCAGCATTAACATTTGTTTCTTGTAAACAAATGATTTAACTATAAAACCCTCAGACAGACAGAGAGGAATCCTGTGAAAGGTCTAGTCTACACATTATGCTAGCATTTACATACCAACAACAAGCCTAGACGGCAGATAACCTCTATAACAACAAGGTGTGACACGACCACAACAAATTTTCTCCTCTGTCACTGCAGGGGCAGACAGCTTCTGGAACGTTCAACAAACTGACCGTTTGAGAACCTTCCTCTGTTCCCTTATGACCATAAAATGACATGTCTCAAAAAAAAAAAAAGAATGTGTGCCTGCTTAGTTCTGTATTTTTAGAGCATAGTAAACTCAAAGAAAAATAGAAACCAAGCAGTAATTATACCCATATTCCTCAAAATGATGGCTAGAGATTCCTGTGCTTGTGAATCGGTTGCCATTTATGTGTGCAAAAGCCAATCCCTATGTTTGCAAAAACCAACCACATGTTTAGGGACAAATCACTGTGAACGCAGGAAGGCTACTGAAATGCAAATTAGACATTCAAACAAACTGAAAACGTCCTAACCAAAAGATCCAGAATAAAATAAACAAATATGGGATCCAGTGAGCTGTTTTTGTGGCTACCTATCCGCAGACATCTGCTGGCTTAGCATGTATATCAAATCTATTTCAAGTAATATTACATGATTTTCCAAGCTGAGGAGACATTAAGCTGAATAATCTGTCAAGAAAACTTCCAAATATGAAGCAGAGCTTTGTGTTTAGTTTTTGTTTGGCCCCAGGAACTAGACGGGGCTATGAGGCATCTGGAACAAACAACTAAACAATAGAGCTGCTCTACGCATGCTTGAAAAGCACCTAGCGAAGCAAGACTCATCACTGCAACCAAAGGACCTTCCACCACCCTTACCAACTACCCCAGCCAACTGTCTGACATGTTGCTTTTAATTTTATTTTGCTACCAAATATCCATCCCAAGCCCTCACCAGGGAAACTACTTCACTTCCCCTTCCCGCTTCCCACACAGGAAGAGAACTGCTATGAAGTGCCACGGCCACTGACCGACCACTTGGCTGGAAGGGCCCTGCCTTCATTTGTTCCTGGCCAGATAATAGGTGGAGAGGCAGCCAAGGCAAACATGAGCTCCGGTGATTGTGTGCACAAAAAGAAAACCTCGTTGCGGTTAAAGACAGAAACAAAGCCACACCGGACGAATGTGTTAGAGCACACACTTAGAGCTTAAACTGTGACGGCAATGAGGGTCAAACACTGGGCTAATCCACAATTAGAGCGAAGCTTTAGCAACTCCTGTTCATCTTTAGAAGCATAGTAAATCCAGATTACAAAAAGAAATCAGTACTGAATCAAGTCCTGAAACCAATTGTAATGGAGTATTCAATATGCCGTGGATATTAAAACCACATTCTTTTTCTGTCAAACAGCACAATTAGATACATCTTAACAAACGATTTTACATCCTTGACTTCAAGTTTTTTGTTAAAGGAGGAAAATCAGTGGTGTGAAACTTCCAAATCACAAAAGCAACATGACAAACTTTTCTTCAGAATCTAAAGTTAAAAAACAAATCTAGACCAAAAAATTTTAAGTTACAGACCACAAAACAGCCTGTGTTTCTGAGGGGCCAAACAGGATGCCTGGAACCTCCCTGTCAGCCAGCGGATATTTGGCCACAACTGAAGAGCCTACAGCACCATGTCAGCAGCAATAAGGTCATTGTTAACAATGTTTATACAATTTTGGCAGATTGCTTCATCAAACCTCTATTCTGCAAAGACTGATCTAGAAAAACCCTTTTAGTTGGAGTTTTTTCCAGCCTTAAATCACCTCAGGTTGATATGCCTAGGAGAATCAGCTGAGAAGGATCATTATTATAAAATATGCAAACAACTCATATGAGAGGTGTTTATTCAAACACTGCAGACAGAGATCGTATATCAAATTCAAAACATCCACTGCTGATGACTGTATCAACTTCTAAAATTATCCATTGTGGTTGCTCTTTCTTTTTGCCTCCTCTTACCCTGTGTTGTCTTTTGCTTATTTCGACTCTGCTGGCCCCTTCTCCTCTCTTGTCTCCCTTCCGGAGGCAGGAAATTCTCACAATTGCCGGCCACAGCTTCCCTCTATCGCGGGAGGCAATGGGGTCTGGCTAGACTGGCTCTGAATGCTCAGCTCCAGAGGGAGTTTGTCAGCAATGCGCAAACAAAGGATGCTGCTCACAGTCCCCCACCTTAAAAGGCTCTGCCATGGCAAACTGGAGGTCAAGAGTCTGAATACAGTTATCTTTACCACTAGTCCTTTGAAGCTGCAGATTGAGGAGAATGTTTTAGGTGACCTCTGTTGTGAACTGCGGTAGCTTATCTGAAATTGCTTGATCATTGGCGGGTTTCCGAAGGGGCGACTGTAAAGAAACCCCGAAGGGCAGTCGTAAGCGTTCTTATCAACATCAGGTCTGAGTAGGTCATTTTGAAAGAGCTGCAAAGTGGGTCTGGGCAGGTAGGGTGATAAACGTGTCTCTGACAGAGGTGTTGCAAGCAAAAAGAAAAGCCACAAGGAGGCCAGTTTGTTTGTCTGGATTTACAGGTGCTGGTCATAAAATTAGAATATCATGAAAAAGTAGATTGATTTCAGTAATTCCATTTAAAAAGTGAAACTTGTATATTATATTCATACATTACATACAAACTCATATATTTCAGATGTTTATTTTGTTTAATTTTGATGATTACAAATGACAACAAATGAAATCTCAAATTCATCATATCAGAAAATTAGAATATTACTGAAGACCAATAAAAACAAAGGATTTCTAGAAATGTTGGCCAACTGAAAAGTATGAACATGAAAAGTATGAGCATGTACAGCACTCAGTATTTAGTTGGGCCTCCTTTGGCCTGTATTACTGCAGCAATGCGGCGTGGCATGGAGTCGATCAGTCTGTGGCACTGCTCAGGTGTTATGATAGCCCAGGTTGCTCTAATAGTGGCTTTTAGCTCTTCTGAATTGTTGGGTCTGGTGTATTGCATCTTCTTCTTCACAATACCCCATAGATTTTCTATGGGGTTAAGGTCAGGAGAGTTTGCTGGCCAATTAAGAACAGGGATACCATGGTCCTTCAACCAGGTACTGGTAGCTTTGGCACTGTGTGCAGGTGCCAAGTCCTGTTGGAAAATGAAATCTGCATCTCCAAAAAGTTGGTCAGCTGCAGGAAGCATGAAGTGCTCTAAAACTTCCTGGTATGTGGCTGCGTTGACCCTGGACCTCAGAAAACACAATGGACCAACACCAGCAGATGACATGGCACCCCAAACCATCACTGACTGTGGAAACTTTACACTGGACTTCAAGCAACGTGGATGAAGTGCCTCTCTTCTTTTCCTCCAGACTCTGGGACCTTGATTTCCAAAGGAAATGCAAAATTTACTTTCATCAGAGAACATGACTTTGGACCACTCACCAGCAGTCCAGTCCTGTTTCTCTTTAGCCCAGGCAAGACGCTTCTGACGCTGTCTGTGGTTCAAGAGTGGCTTGACACAAGGAATGCGACAGCAGAAACCCATGTCTTTCATACGTCTGTGTGTGGTGGTTCTTGAAGCACTCACTCCAGCTGCAGTCCACTCTTTGTGAATCTCCCCCACATTTTTGAATGGGTTTTGTTTCACAATCCTCTCCAGGGTGCGGTTATCTCTCTTGCTTGTACACTTTTTTCGACCACATCTTTTCCTTCCCTTCGCCTCTCTATTAATGTGCTTGGACACTGAGCTCTGTGAACAGCCAGCCTCTTTAGCGATGACCTTTTGTGTCTTGCCCTCCTTGTGCAAGGTGTCGATGGTCGTCTTTTGGACAACTGTCAAGTCAGCAGTCTTCCCCATGATTGTGTAGCCTCTAGAACTAGACTGAAAGACCATTTAAAGGCTTTTGCAGGTGGTTTGAGTTAATTAGCTGATTAGAGTGTGGCACCAGGGGCCATCAATTTTGAACCTTTTCACAATATTCTAATTTTCTGATATGATGAATTTGAGATTTTCATTTGTTGTCATTTGTAATCATCAAAATTAAACAAAATAAACATCTGAAATATATGAGTTTGTATGTAATGTATGAATATAATATACAAGTTTCACTTTTTAAATGGAATTACTGAAATCAATCTACTTTTTCATGATATTCTAATTTTATGACCAGCACCTGTATGTTTTATAGTAGAAAGAATGAAACCTATGACTTGGAGTCTCAACCACTGGGTGCAAGAAAGGAAGGCACAGCTGGACACTGGAGTTGATGTAAGCAAGATGTGCACTGAAATCTAAATATGTACAACAGATTTTCTCTCTCCTGCTGGGTATCATGTTTTGTGATTTCCATTCAGAGACAGTTGGTGTTCATGGAGAGGGTCTGCTTGTCAGCTAAGTGATATGGTGGCAGAGAAATCACCATCTGGTTGGCCTCAAGCGTTGCCTCTTCAACACACATGGACAAAGCGAAGAAAAAAATTAGGTTACTCACATCAACCATTTAAGTTATTTACCACCAGCTGTTGCAGGAACGCAGGCGTAGATCCACAGGAACATACACATGCAAACCACACAGCTGGCCCAGATGGATCATCGCTTCGCTAACCCCAAAGGCCCCTGTGGCCCTGATGACAGATTTATGCTCTCAAAGAAGCCCTTGGTCCCTAGATCAGGTGACCAGGCCTTCTCCAAACCCTCAGCAGAGCTTTCTCCTGCCAGATGATGATCTTCCATCCCATAAACATTCAAAGACGTTCACAAGGAAAGTAAAAGCTGAACATATGGTTACACTCGCCTGGCACACAGACCCAAGCAGGATGTAAATATCCCAGATAAGGTAACAGCTCACTTCCTGTTTCACAGAGTGCAGATGAGGCGTGCTTCCTACTTCAGCTTCTCTTAGAAACTAAATTCTCTTCAGATTTTAGTTAAATCTCCCGAGTCAATTAAGCCAAAACTAAACAATCAAACCATTGATATCTTCAGTATCTCTACATTGGATCAGGATAGATGGACCTGTGTTGGTGTGGTGTGTGTGCCTCAGAGCACGTTCCTAACGGCTTTATGGTTTAAGTGAACCTTTCTGAGCTCATATCTGACCCTGACGTTCGTGACTGATAAGAAGCTGTTATCCTGGAACAGACACAACTGTTGGGACAAAAGTAAAGACCGGAGAAAAGTAAAAAAAAAAAAAAAAAATTCCAGTCAGGAGAAAAGAAAAAACTGAAAACAGGATTCCATACAGCTGTGACACAAGGTCAAAAGGCACAACCAGCTGAGAGAGCTATAAGCACTGAGAACAAAGATTTCTACTATAATTTAAGGGACGTATTGTGCCTAACATAGAACAATGAGAAGAGATTGTGTATCAGGTTATTGAAGAACTAAATCTTTACCATCAGCTAAACCAAGTGCTTTTCTGTTAAACTAAACATGGTTTGAACAGAACATATCATTGCCATTGTAGTTTATTTTAATTATCAAATCAAGCAAAATCTATGCAACAAAAGAAAAGATAAACATATTTTAATGAGTTTATTTGGGATAGGTTCCTATTCTTCTTCAGGACTTTCCACTTCATTGCTTTGCTGTCAGTCAAATTACTGATTTCATGCCTGATTATTGTCTTTCTTGTGATATAATCTCAAAGAGGCAGGATATTTATTTTTCTTTAGGACACTTGCTTAAAAAAAAAAAAAGCTTTTTGTGTGAAATCATACAGTGAATTACGTAGTTCGTTCCGTTTTTGTATAAATGTATTGGTAAATGGAAAAATTACAGCATCTTTAAGGCAGAAACTTCCAACTGAACTCAGTGGCGCTGATCTCTGCTGGAAACTTATTTTCTGGCTGCTGTGTGTATTAAAAAAAAGAAAGAAAGGGAGGACCTGGAGAAGATTTCTATCAGGGTAGAGAGGCATCTCTGACATGTGTGTTTCTGCTTATGTTTGTGTGTCTTTGTGTAGGTTGGAAAAGGTTATCAGGTAAACAAAACCCCAGGATATTCAGTGGATTGTAAACAGGACTGGGGACGTGAAGGTATGCGACAAGAAGGGGGCAGATTTCTTATCTGACAGCCTGCAGCGTAATGCGCCTTCTAGACGGCAAGAAGGAAACTTATGCGCAAGGGTCGGATTCTAGAAAACTGTGACATAGACATAACTGTAAATATGTATAGAAAGGTCACATTTCAATGACAGAAAACACAGGAAACTGGGAAATGGCAAAAAGTAATACAAGTTAAAAATGTAAAGGTAAGCCATTAGAACCGTTGGTTTCACCGACTTACGTGTTAATATCATGTTGAAACGTCAGGGTCCTGATATCCGCTCAGATCCACCCGCTCTCAGTACAAAGTCCGCATAATAAATCCAGAATGGGCAAAAAAAAAAAGTAAAAGAAAAAAAAAACGCTATACAGTTGTTCGGAAATGTCCTTTTTTCATTTTGCAAAGCAATATATCCATTTGTATATCTGGTTATATTCAAAGTTTTCCCAACTTCCAGCTCCTTCCGACGCGCAGGACGCAGCTCCCAGCAGGAATGTGAATGGAGAGCTGTGTGATTCAAGCTTTAGGAATGGGTAACTCTGAGGTGGCTCCACCCCCCATCCACATCCACTCTGCTGCGCTTCCCCACCTGATAAGGAGCAGCTGCAGACTCATGGAGTTACTAACAAGTAAAGGAGGGGGGGTTACAGATCTTTCTAAGCGCAGAAAGTGGTGCGCTCATCTCTTTAGACTCCATCAAAGTGATGAACTTCCCTCCAACTAATTCCTCTGTGCTCACTTTCAACTCTACCACTCCCCTAATGAGCTGCATTTGACTCCTGGGTTGAAACCCAGTTTGCATATCATTAGGAATGAGTGGAGACAACTGTGAGACGCTCCTTTGTGTTGCCAGATTAGTCTGAAAAGCGCAAGTGGTGCCGTGAAAGGACTGTGGCTGCAGGTATGACAATGCGTTAATAGCGACCGCCCTTCACCGTGACGCGCACCCTGCGCACGTACGCGCACACCACACTGACCCCAGCCTGATCTAAAAGCCTGATCTTCAGTCTTAGATTAAATAAATTTTTTAGATTCTCCTGATTCTTTACATTCTGTTCGACTTTGATTAGGAGGCCCACCACTGCAGCACCCTCATTGTTTCGATGTTGAACCCTTATCACAAAAAACAAAAAACAGTCTCAACAAAATAAGTTAAAATATCATTTGCAGAGTTGGAAACAATATTAGACAACAATTTCAAAACCCTCAGGCAACCACAACTCCATTAACACACACCTATTCACTAATTGGAATTAAAATACAAAATACCATCCATCCATCTTCTTTCACTGATTCTATCAGGGTCAGGTGGGTGGGGGGCAGTGCCTACGTCCGGCACCAGTCTGCCCCAGGGCAACTCAGAGACCCATAACCATGCACACACACACCTAAGGAGTATTTAGAGAAGCCAATTAACTCAACAATGTTTCTGAACTGTGGGAGGAAGCCAGAGTTCCTACAGAGAACCCACACATGAAAAGGGAGAACATCCAAGCTTCTTGCAGAAACATCCCCAACTAGAACCTGGAACTTCCTTGCTGCAAGGCAACATCACTGCTCCACCATGGAGCCCTAATCTATATTTGTAAAGTTGATAGTATACAGATCACCATGAGTAAATTACACATTATTCTAAAAGTATTGTCCTGAAACCTTTCAGAACACTCTAAGTTTGAGATAATGCTAAAGATGCTGACCAGAGCCCAGAAACTATTAGCAGCATCTCTAAATAGCAACATGAATTGCTCTTGCCTCTGAGGTCAACTAAGAAGCTATAAAGTCTGCAGAGCGAAATAGCTATGTTCCACCACAGGTTCATCCCTTATGGAATGAGATTGTTTGATTTAAACAAAAACCCCAGGCCCCACCTCTAACTCTCTTCAACATCATCTTCAACATTCTTCTTCAAGGCGGCTCTGAGTGCTGCTTCAGTTATGGGAGGTTATAGAAAGGGGCCAGTGCCTGTTTGACGGGGCAGTTTGACAGGCACTGGCCGTCAGGCACTGGCCCTTGTTGTGACGGCTTTACTAAAAAATAAATAAAAATAAAATAAATAAATTAACAGAATAGACTAACTGACTGGTTGCTTGATCCAATATAATCTTTTACCTTTACTGTTTACTTCAACTGTTGTTTAGAAACGAAGGCGTGTCACTTTAAGCTTTAGTAATATTATGATCGAATCCCAGATTTAATCTGCTAGATCAGTGGTCTACAACCTTAGCTTGGTGGCTAACTTAATATACTTAACTATGATCTGTGTTTTTGTATTTATCGTTTCATAATCAGCCCCTATGAAAACAACACTGCGCCCCCTTTGAAAATCTGTATAATGAAATGATGTTGTGCACTGAAAGTGTACCTGAAGATTCCCATTGTCCATCCATGGGCCTGACAGCCGGAGCTCCTGCTATGCTTCTCACTATCCTCACTCTGCTTTCTTCTCCAACTTTGTTAATAAAAAAAAAGCCATCCAGAATTTCCCCTCGGCTTAAATTCACAATTGACTTTTTATTTTTACTGGTAATGTTCATATAACACATATTTTCTAAATCTTTACAGAATCTTACCTGGTTTAGTCGAAATTAATACCGTATTTTGATATTCATATAATATTTTCAGTGGAGTTCATGTAGTGTACAAAACAATCCCAACTCTGTAGCATTAAACAGATTTTGTATACTTTTTTAAAGATCCTGCACTTTAATCACATTCTAATATCCGCATTATGCTTTGTAAAAACAAGGTATTTGTTAGATAAAAGTTAGTTTTGGACTCCTTTGGTTGTTTTAAAGGAAACTAACCTTTGTTGTTCTTGATAGGCTGTGTACTTGTTTTCAATTTTAATGCTAGTTTTTATTTCATACCCAACAGACAGTCTCAGAGGAGGAAAGAAAAGGGCAAAGGTGTGTCTTTTTCCTAATCTTTTCTGCTCAGACTGTGTGGGATTCAGCAAGCAAGATGCAAGAGTAATTGCATAAATGGCATTGATTATTTGTTTTAAAAAATCGTATTTTAAATAACTCAAACACAGCCATTTGTGCTGCCTGATCTGCAGCCACTGAGAATTGTCACGGTGCTCCTGATAGCCAGTCATCCCCTTAATATTACTAAAAGTTAATCTAGTTTTATCACTTAATAGAACATTCGGTACTGGCTGAACAAAAGAATTCAGCAGCAGAAGGGTACATCACTGTGTGCGGCAGCTTTTAAAAGTGAGAGAAACCTTTGGTATCCTCCCAAAGCTGCAGTTATCCCTGTGACTATTCTTTTAACATGCTATGACAGAGAACACAGTGAATAGCTCTAAGATAACATTTCTGTTTTCATAATCTTGTTTTGTTAAAGATGATGTATCATTTCACATTTTTCTAAGAAACCGGATTATATGTTTTATTAACTGTAAACTGGGCTCATTATAGTCACAGGAATCAATGTTTGACATGCATCTCTGATTATACTGTAACTATATGTTAAAATTTTACATTTTGTGCTGACAGAAATGTACATTTGCTGAAAAAAGGGCATTGCATAGTGACATACACAAAGTATTACTGTAGTAGTTTTAAATTGACCCTATCAACTGAATTTAAGACATAAAGTTATCTATGATTATGTTAACTGGTAATATTTTCATACATTTTTGATGCTTTAAAGATAAAGTTCTTTCATCTTACTCAAAAATCTAGCTAATTAAAATGTCCCTTTAATTCATGATCTTGGCACTGATCTTGGCTCATTCCATTCACATGTCTAACTCTGCCTGGTTTCTCATCACTGCTCATCTGATCCACCTGCTCCTGCCTCTATTTAAGGGGCTTGTACCGAGTCATCAGAGCCAGATTATTCTTGTTCTCTCTAGCCAGTGGTTAGAGTGTTTTTTGAGTTTCTTAGTGTTTCTGATTTCTGATCCTGCATCTCAACCATAGAGTATGTTCATGTTCTGATCTGTTTGCCTGACCTGGCTTCAGACTCCTGGACCTCTGAGCCTTCCTGTTCCTGTTCTGATCTGTTTGCCTGACCTGGCTTCAGACTCCTGGACCTCTGGGCCTTCCTGTTCCTGTTCTGATCTGTTTGTCTGACCTGTGTCCGGACTCCTGCCTGGGAGGCGCTTGCTGCACTAACCAGGTTTGTGACTCATGTTCATAATATTCCCCCATTAGATTTACGTGGTCACTAACCCGTGTTTCCTCTCCCCAAAGTTTCCTGCCTCTGACGCCCTAGCTGCAGCCACTGCAGATCTGCAGAACCATTGTTTTTGAATAAATGCTTTTGAAGTTATTACATTGTCTGTCTGGCCAGAATATTGGGTTCTCTGTTCTGAGTCGTGACAGCTTTGTCTCGATGAATATGAATGCAAACAACAGATTAGGAATCCAATAGTGTCTTGGAGAAGAAATTTGGCTCCTTAAGAAGCAGCTCAGTTTGCTTATACTTTAGAGAGGCTCTTAGTATCACTTTGGCTCCTTCCATTTTTCTTCACACCACATCCTTTTTTCCACGATCTCACAGTGTTAAGGTGGGGCAAGAAAAAGGGAAAGCTGGTAGAGTCGCCGTGTGCCAGGAAATGTCTGTTTTCCAAAAGTTGGAAAGCGAATGAATGGGGTGGAAAGGATGATGCAGAAAATCCTGGATAGCTGTGTAGTTTGTTGTTGGCTGCCATCGCAACCCCAGCTGACGCTTTTGTCAGAGTCGATTCAGTTCACTCTGGGTTTTTTTTCCCCCTCTTACAGAGGGAAATTTGGTCAGTCAAAGACAGTCATAGCATAATCCACACACATCAAGATGATTTCCACATTTATTGATGATCAAAGGTATCATAAAGGAAACGAAAACAAACCCAACATAATAAAACAGCTTAAATGTAGCCAGAAACAGAGATCCTGCCAACTGAATTAAAGAGTGTGTGTGTATGAAGCAATGTAAAAGGTTGCATATATGTATATAATATGAAAAGTGATTTCTATTTTTTAGCGATAAATTGTTTTTGACTTGTTCCAAGTAAACACTGGATACTGAGACAGCGTAAAAATCGAACCTCAATATTTTATATGAATCTCAATTATCCGTTAAAAACCTGGAAAATAATTACATTTGCTTTTTCAGTAGCATAGATTTGATTGACGCCATATTTTCATGCACTTATGTCATTTCAAAAATCTTTCGTTTTTAGGACAGAAATGTTACCATATGTTCAGTCTGTTTATTTTATTTTATTTTTTGGCAAAACCACTTAGCTCCCTAAACCTACATTAAAATGATTATATGTGATCTATTAACAAAAAGTAGTGATAGTTGTAAAGCAGAAAGAAAATTTTATATTTTTTTTATGATGCTGTTGTATGCCTATATCAGCTTCACACATAAAGTAATAGAGTTGTAGTAGAGTAGTAATTTTTCCTTTTCTTTCTTTGAAAACATCTCGCTTAGTCAGACTGTATTAGTCCGGACTTTGACTGGGCCATTCCGACACACAACCTTTAATCTAATCCATTCCATTTGAATTGTGTCTTTATTTTTTCCTCTCCTACTGGAAGGTTAACCTCTGTCAAATCTCTGCTCTTTTTTCTAACAGGTTTATCTCCACAGTTGTCCACTATTTAGCGTCATACATCTTCCTATCAACTCTCAACTGCTTCCATGGGTTTTTTCAAGAAAAGCATGATGCTGCTAAGATCATTTTTCACGCTGGAATATGTGCTGTGCTATTTTTTCACAGCTTTCCACATATTGACCTAAAATAATTAATTGATCTTGCTTTGGAATGTGTCAAGATGAGAAAAAAGGCAGAGGGATGCTCTTGCATGATGCTATGTCTTCACATTTTCCGAAATTACCACTGCAGGATAATTTGCAATATCTCAAGTCCAGATCTGTCTGGAACTATACCTATATCTGTATTTTTCTATTGGATATAAGTATTTACTGCTATCTGCTTCAGAAGCATCAAAGGTTTAAACAAAAGACTCACTTTGACAACAATGCACAATCCTATCACCAAAACAAAATGAAGAAGGTGTCATTTTTATGAGCTCATTAAATTAAGAAAACTTCTGCAAAATTCGTACCTGCCAGAAGAAGAAGAAAGGTAATTGCCTTTTGTGGGGGTGCAAGTTGCAAAGAGAGAGAGAAAAAGAGAGGAAGTGCAGATGAAGAGAGATTACCAAACAAGGCCAAATCTTGGAGCTTAAAAAAAAAAACGACCACCCAGAGTCTGCACCCAAAAGACCCAACCCTAAAACCTCTCTCTTCTAAGATGCGTCCACAGCGCCTTTGAGGAGACGAGGAGGCTCTTGCTCTCCAAGATGTTTTCTGGTGATAATTGCGCAAGAATAGCCACGACTGTTGATGAATGCGTGTGGTAAAGTGTGAGACATCACACAAGGAGTCGGGCCGCTGCTGCCAGTAGCTGCAGGGCAAATGGTCGTGTGTCTTCTAGGGAGTCTACAGTTTCCATTCATCAAAGCTCATTGGAGTGCTTGGCTTATGATTCAGATTAAAGTCAAATACAAGTATAATAAGGGCGCGGGACAAAGAAAGGAAATGACGAAAGGCAGTGATGTTAGAGGGATTAAAACCAGAACTCCATGAAACTGTTCCCCAGAAAGGGAATTAGAAATACAGACTAATTTAATACGCTTGGTTTATTGGATTATTTTAGGTTACACCTCTAAGTTAAGCACAATCTGGCATTTCATTTTTTTATTTCTTCAGGTGCTGAACGTTAAGCAAAGCTACTGTTGCGAGCAGTAAACTTTACAGTCACCTCTGACCTCTAAACATAAACTGAGAAGAAACCCAAGCAAATCAGCACTAGAAATGATAAATCAATAACTTAGTAAAGATCGAGGGAATAATAATAGGAGGAAGCATAAGAAGTGAAAGAAAATGTCTTGCAGCTTCAAAGAGCCATCCTCTGAGTTACAGCCCTGGGCTTTACCAGCCCTAACCCCAAGCAGAGGGGCCAAGTGAAGGTCAGTGGATGAAGGACTCAGTCCAACACACACACACCCAAGGCTGTGTCAACAAACATTCCCAGTGGAGATAATGTAAAGGTTATAGCCATCTTTAGGGAAAAAAAAAAAAAAAGATTGGGTTGTCTGTTCTCTGTGTATAAACAGTAGTAAACCATTTTACTCTCACTTAGTTGCAGAAAAAAGAAAGAAAAACCTCCAAAAATATAATTGCTTATTTGTTAAAATGATTCTTTAGACTCTATGTGAACAGCACCTTGCAAAAAATAAAACAAACAATAAAAAACTTCAAATTATCCTGCATGTTGTCATGATTAGTGTACTTGACTGACCAACAAAATATGCTGCAGGGAAAAATACTGCATATCTACCTGAACATAGTTGGTCGGCCACTCAAAGATGGCGGGATGAGCAAGGAGAGAATTACTCAAAGAAGCAGCGAGCATCTCCTATTGTATGTGTGGAAAAGCTGCAGAGATCAACAGCTTGGATGGAGGAATTTATTCAAAGGCACAAGTTTGGTTATTAATTAATTAATGGAAACTTTTGTCAAGAACAAAACTTTTATTTATCTTGTTTTGATTTTTGAGGAATATTATAGAAAGAAAAGAACAGATGACTAAAAAGATTACTGATAATTTTGTTTTCATTCTGTTTTCCAAAATTCATGCAATAATTACGGTACACGAAATGGATGGATAAAAACAAAAAAATAAGCAAAATTACATAAAAAAAAGGCCAAAGTTCTTGATAACTTGTGGCTCCAAAGCAACAGTTTGATGACCTGTAGTCTATCCAATGAAATTGTAATAAAATACATTTAACACTTTGTTTAGGAGTAAGTTAAAGGTATATAAAGTATAAAGTCCATGTACTTTTCCTTTCAATGATGTAGGTTAAAATAATGTGTGAAACTATGGAGACATAAATAGAAAGGGTGGAGGCAGTGTTCATAATCTTTTCATAACAGGAATCTTCAGAAATAGCCCATCTATAGTCTCTGGGATCAGTCCAATAAGACACTGATTAGAGGTAGAGAGGGAGAGAACATGCTCGCAAACGCACAATGGTGAGGAGGAAGTGCAAGCAGGGAAAGGCTCTCTCTGTCTCACACACACAAGCACACCCAGAGGATGTTTGAATCTGACAGACGACCAAGCGTCTCACCAATAGTCTCTCCGGGCCCTGATGGACTGACCGTGATCACAATAGAGGCAGAAGCCTGACACGCAGTCTTTACACAAACAATTAGGCGGTGTGTTTCTGTCAAAGCTAGTGTTTTAAATTGGATTTATTTATCATAATATTCTCTTACATCCCCCCGGGAGTAAAGGCTCTATGGAACAAGGGGCTGTTAAAACATCCAGCTTTAGCAGGAGCTTTAATTGACATTAATTTTGCCTGCACATCTACTTATAAAGTTGAAACCTAAATCGTTGCATCTATGCAATAACTTCCTGGCACGTTCAACGTCTCATTTTTCTTTTACTGCTTCCCTTCAGGCTCCTTGTTGGTAGTGTTCAAGCAATTTTCTCTAATATTGGTCTTTAATCAATCGTCCAATAAATTATAAAACCACACAAATTTACATAGTAGTGAGATCCTGTCCTGACGCTTCCACTTGGTTCCATATGTGTAGACCAGATTCAAAGCTTGACAACTATTACTTAGAATATTTAGCGTTAGAGGGGATCCTTCAGCTTAGAATAATAACTGAGGAGTGGAAGATGGAATATGTGTTTAACTGATTTGGGTAATATCAGGGATTAGGTAGAATCTGTACCACCTGAGAAAAATATTATTTACATTAAAGAAAAAAGCTACCGGCAATGGTATGCCAATAAATTTCTTTTAGACCAAACAGTTCTGGGGGCTCCCTCAGGAAACAGTTAACAGGCCAACTTCCTGAAAACCTATTTTTTTACCTCCTCTGTTTGCTTTTATCCTGTTCATGCTAAAGTAGTCAACTGAAGACACGAATAAGGCCTCAGTTTTGAACAGAATAGAACATAAGTTTATTGATCTCCAATGCCGAAATTCACTTTTGACATCGGCTCTTTGACTTGTGCTCATTCAGCAGACAGTTATGTGATCTAGATCAGTCTGGACACATTTTGAACTACGTTGGTACTCAGAGAGTCCTAATTGATGGAATAAAATGTAATTTATAAAAATGAAATTGGGATTGTTTGTAGTTCTGAATATTTTTTTGGTTCAAACCACTAGAAGGATAGAAAAAAAGATTTGCAGTATATTAGATATGCATCACTTAATCAATCAGACATCACAAAAAGCCAATTTTCCCCTTCTTTGGCTCCAGTTAGAAATCAACAGCTGAAATTATAAAAAAAGACAAGAAAAAAACAAATAAAATGACTGCAGGTCCACCTTTGTAGTTTTATATATTTATATTTTATGTTTATTAAAAACATTTGCATCTGTAGAAAAATAAATCTACATCACAATCCTGAAAGATTATTTGAATTTTTTTGCTGTGATAACTGATTAGTTTATCTCTTTTTATTATAAAATACTTAATTAAAAATACATTTATAACACTGACTGTTTATAGCCCGGAGATATAACAAAACAAGGCCCCTTTCTGCTATCCAAACTTCAAAATAGGAAAGACGAGCACATGGGATTAGGTTAAGCCAGATGTGCGTTGATCTTCTAAAGTCGGAAAATAGATACTCACTTAAATGTTGCCCCTATTATAGTCTGAACAATAATGAAAGAGTTTAAAATAACAGGAAATCTCACAAACAAAGCGGGATTAGGATCCAGGTTTATGTTAGCATACAGGGAGCAGGATAGTCTGTTGGTAAAACAATCTATGAACCGTGAACTGGAGCATTATTTCCCAAGTTTGACCTTTTGTTAATTCAAAAACATAGATAATTAATTTAAGGTATTTTTACATTTCTTTAACAGGGTGCCAGTGATTAAACCTTTGAGTATAATATTATATTTACAGTTCTGTCCTCTCAAACATCAGCAAGTTAGCAGTATGGTGGGTCAGAAAAAGCCTTGTTGACATGACAAGAAGATAAATTGTTCTGAAAATGCAGGTGTTTTTTCAATCTTATTACATTTTTAAAAGCATAAATTGTGAGTCTGGGTCTGCCAGCACAAATAAAGACCTTATGATTCATGGTAAAACATGTTTCATTTTAGTTTAATGTATAACCCTGAGCAAAGACCCTTAGCCCCACACTGCTCCCCGGGCGCCACACAATGGCAACCCACTGCTCCCCAAGGGGATGGGTTAAATGCAGAGATTTAATTTTATTGCTCTGTACTTGTGACAGTGTAATAACAAAAAAAGCTGTTATTACACTATTATGAGAAAAAATATTTTGTTTTTGAGAATCCTCCTAAACTCGACATGTTGGGATAAAAACCAGATCTTCTTAAGCCTGGTTTATGCTTAGAAACCAGGTTGTCTGCTTGTGTGTCGCAGTAAACGCGGATATATCTCCCCAAAATTGTAGGTGACCACAGACAGTGTTGCAGATAGTGTCGCAGAGAGGAGAGAAAGGAGGCCTCTGATTGGCCAGCTAGAACAACGATTCTGCAAAGAAGTGAACAACTCTAATTTTCCACGCCACAAGGACAGCACATATACAAGCAATTCACGGAAGAGAAACATGGCACCCACCACACCCACAATCCTAGCTGGTCCCTCTTGTGTTTTGGCGTGGAATAACATAGCGTAGATCATACTTCAAAATTGGGCATAAATTAAAAATATCTGAGTCACACCTGCGTCACACTGCTGCGGGAGTATACACAGCCCTTAAGAACACTCAGGTTTTACTTGTCTTCCCTCATGCTTCCTTGTGTACAGCTGTTTTGACTTTGCCGGTGGTAGGTTTTGCTCCTCTGAAGCTTTGAACACCATCGTAATGAGAGTGATACATGTGTAAAAATTCAGACTGTCAAACAGAGGTTTATAAGTGCCTTGGGTTTGCCAAGAGGAGATTTTCTGTACCTCAGCTGTCTGTAAATGATTCCCTTAAGCATGCCTAATGCAGCTAGATCAACTCTCTTTGTAAAATGCTACCATATGACTGTCGACTTTGCACATGTACACAGCAAATTCAACTTTTTTGCCTGGAGTTGCAAGATTCTCTAGGAAACTCTTAAAATGCACTTCTTCCTTCTTCCCTACCTGTTAAGAAGGTGAAACTACAAACAAACTCATAGAAATCATTGTTTTAATGGGAACTTTTACTTATTTCACTGAATGAGTTGATTGGTATCTCAACAAATATAAATGTCCAGGGATCTATTTTATTGCTCAGATTTCTTCTATTAGTCATGGTTAAGGAAAGCAGAGGAGGGGAGAGTTTGCTTTAGGGTGAGAAGGAGATGACAGAGGAAGGAAGAGCAAACCCAGAAGGCATTTTTAAGAGCTTAAAGAAAAAGGCAGACACATGCTATGAATTAGAAAAAAAAAATATCTTTGAAAAAGGCAAACAAAACAAGAAGTTGCCAACAATTTGGACTACCGGATAAAGCTAATAATATAAAAATGCATTTAGAATATTTTAAGTATCAAACATTTTAAAAAGTCACAAAAAAAAAAGATTGTGTTCCCAGAAACACCAGATGACTGCGAAGGTTTATATCACCAAGACTGACAATGTTAAAAGGGAACATCTTAAGACTGACAGAAGGAAACGATTTGGTTGGATATTTCTACAGGCTCAGAGAGAAGAGGAACAGCTTTTCATTAGCCAAAGAGTTTGGCCACATTTTCCAAGAATTACAAGAGGTAGCGGTCTGCTTCGGAAACCAACATGAATATTTGGGGAGAGGTTAATGATAGCAGCCATATGGCTGTGAATGGAGGAGCGTTCAGAGCTTTCCCACTGTGCCTGGAAACTTCCAGCTTTCCTGTTCCAGACCAAGTGACATATGATAATTGCATTTTTTTTTAATTAACATGTGTTGCACATTGCTCCATTTTCCAAACACCCCTGTTTATCAGACACATGAAAGGAAACCTACAAGAATGCTGGTGTTTATCGCTCTATATGGTTTTAACATTAATAAAAAAAAGGAAGTTATATATTTATATTTGATGCTGTTTTATATATCAAAAGATTCTTTTTGTAATATCATGGCATACAAGCTTTGTATTTTTAAGTAATCCATGCCTTCATCCTTTACTGTTTTATTTTTCAACTGTGTATAACTGTATTATATAGATTTCATATCGAATTATTTTGTTGAACAAATACTATATATATATATATATATATATATATATATATATATATATATATATATACATACATATATATATATATATATAAATAATCAAAGTGGCTTCACACTTAAAATGACATAAATTAACATTCCTCCCGTGTCCACATGTTGTTGCTATACTGCTGCTATACTGCTGGGGAGCAGATGAAACTATGGTTTATGAAGCAGGAGAATAATCCCTTAAGTGATTTTTGTCCACACATGATTAACTGTAATTTCATTCTAATATGTTAGGAGCCAGCTTGTAATAAAATTTTAAAACAGAAAGTCAGTGATTTGTTTGTCTCTTTTCAATGAAGATGGGGCATTTCTGTCCCTCCTCTAAGCACTCACAGATGGGCCTGTGGAAGATGTTTATCAATCCAAATCTAGATTACAGATTAATCTAACAAGCAGGAAATCTCTACTGCCTGGGCAGCTGTTGTTTAAATCTTTGATATTGTCAGTTATTGCCATTTTTTGACAGTCCCAAATCTGGGTAAAAAATGGTGGAAGGAATTGGGACAAGATATATCCAAAAAAATTGAGAATCAAAAAGATAAGGTTAATTTGTAGTTTTAAATATATTAATTGCATTTTCACCCTATTTTTGTTTCTCACAATGTAATTTCACTTGCAACATATAAAAACATATAAAACATATAAAAATACCAATTACGCATTGTAGTCAATTCTGACCCCTTGGACCCCTTTCTACAGAAAGGGGTCGAATAAACTGGCCCTATGGTACTTACTGGGTGTGCCTTTAAAAATCTTTCATAACAATCTTTTGCATTGCTTTTAACAGAGTATTAGATTAGGAATTAATATCCATACAAGCTATTTCCATACAACCAATATTAGTAATGCAGAAAAAAAAACCCTGATTGAGATATATGCCTACCTTTCAATGTTTATTTCATTCATATGCCACTTGTGTAAATCCATTGTATTTTCATAACATTTCATAAAATCTGAGAACTCAAATGTGCCCCACAAGGCAAGAAACCTACATTTCATTTGAATAAATATTGCCCAAAAGGTGCAGTACGGCAATATTTATTACAAAGCCAAACAATAATGAAAGGTAAAAATATATATTGAAGAATATCATCCAGGTTTTGATATTTTTATAATAAAACTACTTCTCTGACTTTGTTTTTTTTTTTCTTTTTTTTTTTTTAATAGAATAGAATTAAATAGAAAATCCCTTTATTGCCCCACAAGGGGGGAATTCTGGTGTTTACAGCAGCAAAATGAATATAGAAAAAATGGTGAAATAATATGGACCTTGGAAAAATGTATAAGAATAAAATAATAGTGAAGAGTTTAAAACTAAACAATAAAATACTGTAAGTGTTTTAACAATTTAGAATTGTGCACCTGGAGAATAAATAACCAATATACAGCTATGGACATTTTTACAGTAATAGATATTTGAAAATAGTAGCAACATCAGAGATGTAATAAATGACAGCAGCATGTTATTTAACTGACTATGATAGAAACTGTGAAAAATCAGCATGAATGTTACAACTTATTGAGGTTGTTGGGAAAAGTGGTGGTTATAGATTCCTACAGCTGTTGGGAGGAAGGATCTGTGATAACGCTCCCTGGTGCATTTAGGGTGCAGCAGTCTATCACTGATGGAGCTCGCCAGTTCTGCAATAGCTTCATGCACGGGGTGGGAGACATTATCCAACAGAAATGTTAGATCATTTGTCAGGTAATGGTATATTTATGCAGCCCCATTATACTCATCAGACAGCTGTTTGGGTTCTAAAGTACCAATGGACTTCTTTCCAAAAGCAGAAAAGGGTGTATGCATGTTAGGATCATGTTTTATTGCCAAAAGGCATTCTACAGGTTCAGCTACCGTTTTAGCATAAAGCAACAAGTGCAAAATTGTAAAGATTCAGAAAACCTGATTAGTTAAAAACGTAAGCTGTCATTTCTTTTTTTTTTAACCTTCCATTTTCATGCTACAAAACAGTTTCCTCAATTATATAAACTGTTAAGTAGCCTGGATTTTAGATCTGGTTGTTATTATTATTATTATTATTATTATTATTATTATTATTATTATTATTATTATTATTATTATTATTATTATTATTATTATTATTATTATTATTATGCCTCAATTGAGGCAAAGACAGCAGCTAAGTTAGGTTCCAATGTATATAGAACATAGAGCATGTGCTCCTGCTCACTTTGCAGTTTTGTTCCTGAAACCAGGCCACCTAAGCTTTAAAGGAAATACAGGTGTGAAGTACTTCTTTAATGTGCATCACAAAAATAGAGTGACAGTGATCTGTAAGAATGTAGAGTCTGCTGATAGCATCTGCCACTGTGATGATTTGTTTGGAATGAAAGCAGAGTTGGCGAAGGCATAGAGGAGCTGGCATTGGGGAACATCGGTCAGTGCCAAGTGGCTTTCAGCAGCAGTGAATCACACAGACTTGGGTGCAAGTTGTGAGCTGCAAAAGGTCTGGAATGAACCCTGCGGCAAAGTTTCTGTAAATTCTGTAGCTGGACGTGTGAGTGTTAGCATTACAGAGGAGCAGAGGAAAAAATACAATGAAGGTAGAAATTATTGAGTTACATTGTTTCTAGTGTCCTTTTTTTTTTTTTTTTTACAGGAATTCTGTTTGAAAATTGAAATTCTCCAGTTAGTTTTTCTTCCTGTTTGCATTATCTAGCAGCAGACAGGGCAGGAAGTTGAAGCTTTAGTGTTCTCCGCTTTGACCTGTGACCTCGTTCCAACCTCTGACCTCCTTAAAAGTCACATGACAGACTGTGCAGATGTGAATCCTGTCATGTCGAACACAAACCAGGTTCACCTGGGAGACTGCTTCCTGATCCTTCAAGTCAAAGTACCCCGAACAGGATCTGAATTTCAGATGGATCTCTGCAAGCATCTAACATCTAAAGACTTGGAATGAAATTCAGAGCTTTGGACAAGAGTGAGTGATGCATATCAAAGTAAGATATTGAAAATGACAGGACGAGTAAAGAAACCTACAGATTTAACGGCTTAGTATCTCTTTAGATGTCTGGATTTACATCCCTGTCTGTATTTATTGGTTGTTTATGTATGGTGGAAATATTTAAGAGAGGAAGAGAAAGTGAAGGAGATGGACTCGTCTAAATACAGGGAAAGTTGAGATACAGATTTTAAAGCTGTGAATAACGTTATTTACTTCAGAATTATTTGTGTTGGTCTAAAATCACAATAAAAACCTTGACATTCATGATTCTAATGTGACAATTTGAGAAATCATTCAAGAAGTATAAAGCCTTTAATAAGGCAAAGAGACTAACTTTGGGATTTTTACAGTTGCAACTTTGATTATTGCATAAAATAACATAAATATAAAAGGTATGTCAAAATCTATTTTCAAAAACACAGGCATATGTCACTATTGCATGTATGCCAGTATTTTGGAAACTTTCATATCCACCAAAAATTCCCAGCACTGGATCACTTGAAATAATTGCTCCTCAGTCCTTTCACAAGTGCCTGTTCTCTTATTTGCTTCAAGCACACTTCAGTTTTAAGCTGTCAAAACACAACAGGAAAGAAGAGAAGAGCCAGCCATCATTGCTTGGTTCCTCGTGAGACAACATTCAGCTACTAACCTTGGGATAGATATAGTATTCCCAAGGCAAATGCCTCCAGTATTCAGAAATCACAAAAACTCAATAAGAAATAGTTTCTTTTTTCAGTTTCTGTCAGCCACCCCTGGCAAGAGCAAATTATTTTCAGGAACTCCGGCGAAAGTCAACAAAAAGGGGTTTTGATATGATCATGAAGGCGCTTCCTTGTGCTTGAATATCTAAATATTTATTCATATGCATACCTGACCCAAATCCAGCATGATGGAATGCAGGGAATCTGATGAACTGGGCTAAATGTAAATAAAGAGACTGAACTTAGGATAAGTGAGCCACTGCTTAAAGGGATGGTATCCTGATGCATGGATCATTTTTAGCTGTTTCTTTTTTATTATGCCTTTAGCATCTTATTGAAGTAGTACATCTTCCAATCCTTGTATAGAGTATTGAAACAATATGAATGCCTCATTTAAAACTCAATGCCTTATTTTAGTCCATTTTTAAGGTTTTGTCCTACAGACAGACATCACTAGTTTATTTATTCAGGAAGCTAATGGATGGCACTGGCTTGTTTTTGGGTGGAGACACTGGGTGATGAACAGGAGCCACAGTCAGACTTGTGGCTCCTCCTCATCCTTCTGCTTCCTATTGGTCCCAGGAGGATATCTCAGCCCCTGAGTGCGGAGGAGGACTAATCCTGTCCAGCTGGAGTTTTGGGCTAGAGAAATCAGAGCAGCAGTATTTCTAACTCTCTGGAGTCTGGATTGCATCACTGACTCTCCTCCATTTGTTCAGTGCCTTTATTTTCTAAATTCAATAGGTGTATGATCATAGTAAGTTACAGTATTAGCATTAAATGCAATGTATGTATGTAGATGTAATTAAAATGATCTTGAGAAGCAGAATTATAATGGGTAAAAAAAAGTTTTTTTTATAGGTGAAACCAAACACAACATAAACAAAACAGACCAACATGGACACCCCCAAAGGTCAGAAGTCCAAATTGAAAAGTGAAAGTAGACTATAAAAACAGCAAACAATCCACAAGAAAGGCCTTATGGGTAACTATAATCAGTTATAGAAATACACTTGGAGGTAAAGTAACAAAAACATTGTAAAATAATTTGTACATTTTATCCCATGTTTATTCACTCAAAAAGTATCTACCGCTGAAGGCTCAACCAAAGGGAGAAATATGTTTACTTAATTATGTGTAGCACCTCATCATCAGTTAGGTAGTAAACCTTACTTGGCAATAAAAGCACTTTTAAATCTGATTCTAGAAAAGAATGAAAGATTTGACAATTTGGAACAAACTTGAAATTCCTCACCTTTTGAAATTACAAATCAGAATATGTTTTTTTAAGGATTCTTTTAGCTGATGATTCGTTGTTTATATTAAAACAGTCACAAAAGTGTCCCATTTGGCAGGCTGCAGAAAGACAGACACAAAGGGGGAAAGACCCAACATGTTTACTCATAATTATGTTTTAAATGGACTCTGTCTGAAAGAAGGGATACTGTCAAGAAATGTCTAAAAGACATTTTAAAATTGACATGTGGTCAACTTTAATTCATTGGGAATTGGCCGTCGAATATGATGTCTCAGGTAGTGAAGGGGAAATGTGTGATCTGTCAGAGCGGTTAGACTAATTAATGCTGGACGTGTATAAAGTTTGCTGACCCTGACCTCACCCACACATGCACAAAACACATTAAGTTGTCAAAGTGTCACTTTGCCGACAAGCAAGTGCTAAGTGCCCCAGCACTTCTATTATTCCTGGCTGTAAAGAGCTAAATTAGAGGCTGGCCGAGACATGGAGGGTGACAACGCTCAGCCAGTTGCTTTGTATCCACCTATTTAAAGAGCCAAAGGGGTTAGTATCTCAGAATGACTCTAAGGTAAAGGGTCACTGCCACCACCTCTAATTCTGCAGGAGAAACAAACATTTAATTGCTGACTAGTCAAGATTATACTCAACCAGTATTAAGGTGTGTGCTTTGACTAAATTCTAAGAAGTTAGAAATTCATCAGCAGTAGCCTCATATAGAAAGTGGCAGCTAAACTTTTGTCATGTTTGTGTTTCCTCTTCCAAATTGTAAGAGTTCTATACATAATCACTAACAAAAAAAATTATCACAAAACAGATTTAGACAATAAGTGGTTCTAAAATATGCTTGTTTTTTGTCATGAAAATAATTTATTTTTTTATATTATCCCTTTCCGTCTTCTTAGCAGTCAATTGAAGGATTTGGGGTAAAAGTAGAAATTATTTAGAACTATTTCTGTCAGTTCACATTGCTAAAATTAGACAAAAGGTAACATTTGAGACCAGGCCAGCTGACAGCTTTTCTAGGGTCACAGTCATTTTGGACCGACCCTGCCAATTGTGTTATTGTGTTGCATGTCAGGATTATTCAAGATCATGACCTGACTTTGGGGACATAAAATGTGAGGACATACATTGAAAGCTGAGAACTCTGTGAAGGATTCGGACAGCTTCAGTTGGGGCTGCGAGCATCAGTTGTAAATATGGCACAGTGAACCCCAAACTTAACAAAGCATCAAAACTCTCATTCTGTTTTTATGTATGTTGTATGTTTAAGGTTCAACCTAGACCTTTCTTACAATTCTCCTAGAGAAGAAGCGATTTTTTTAGACTATAGACCTGTTTCCATCATGTTTTGTGTCCATTTGATGTATAGCCTTAGAAGAGCAAATATTTGACTGGAACTTGAATAACTGTGATTGAAAATGGGTCAGTATGTTGATGTTTCTGTTACATCTGAGGCTCTGTACCTACTGTCTGACTATTCCTGATGACAGCACGCTAACTGTAGAAGCTTTCACTAACAAGCAGTTCTAACACCAAAAATTAATCATATTTTGGCTGTTATTGAGCTTTCTTTCCCATATACAACAGACCCAGGAAGTAAGGAAGCATCTGTCATGTTATACATCTAGTTCATTTGACATGAATGATTGTAAAAAGATACTGCTTTAGCTCTTCTGTTGCCCATTTGAGAGTCTTTGCGATTGCTTTTGGTTTCTTTTCTACAGTCATATGTATTGCTCCTATCACTGACATTTGCATGATCAAAAACATCACCCTAAGGATTAGCCTGTCATGTCCGGTAGGCTAACTCAGTAAATTAAAAATGGCTCACCCACTGACTGCTTAGAGTCCCTAAAAGCAGCAGGCATGCAGGAAATGAAGGCGCACCGGAGAGTAAACAAACCATGAGATCAGGAACCCAGAGAGGCATTTAAGTCACCAGAGATGATAATGTTTTAATGGGGCTCTATAAGTTGGCTTAAGCACCCATCTGGAATAGATTGTGTCAGAATGTGCTTGTTTCACAGCTAATGATGAGTGACGAGTCACGCTATCACACCACCCCTCATCATTATGCTTACAACCAACCCAAATACTCACACTCTCTGCTTCTTACACAGAACCTTAAAAACAATACATGTGTCCTTTACTTTCTCACAATTATTCAAGTTACAGCCTCAAACTCTAATGTAATTAATTGGGGGTTGTGACATTGACATGTTGCATAACTTTGTAGTTAAGGGGAAAAGTAAAAAATCTTTTTGAAAAGTGTGGTTTACATTAGTATTCCCCTGTACATTCCTATAAAAGACAATGCAACCAATAACCTTCAGATGTCACCTTATTTAGTAAAGAGATTCTACCTGTCTGTAGTTTAACCTTTGCATAAATCAAGACGTTATGTGAAAGCCCCAGAGGTTTGTTAAAGAAGATGAATCAACAAACTTATGAAGACTGGGAACACAGCTGACATGTCAGGGATAAAGTTGTGAATGGCAGGGTTAGATTCTAAAACACTATCCTAAACCTTGAACATCCCACAGAAAGTGGTAAAATCCATCACCTGATAATGAAAAGAGCCTAGCATTACTGCAATCCCACCAAGGCATGACCGTCGACCTAAAGTGACAGGGGTGCAAGGAGAGCATTAATCAGAGAAGCAGCCGAGAGGCCCCTGGAGCTGTACACATCTCTAGCTAAGGCGGGGGAAATCTGTTGTAGGGACAAGGCCATGCAAAAACCTGGAAGAGTTAGAGAAGGTAAGTAATTAAAAAGGCCATGACAGGTCCCCATTTGCAATTTGGCGGAACCCATGAGGATTCAGAAAACACGTGAATAAAGGCAGTTTACCAAATTGTATTAGGTATTTACACCTTCCAATATGACAGCATCCCCTCAATATACAGCCATGGCTGCAATACTGGTGAAGACTCTCAGTCATCCAGGTCATAGTCATTCCAAAAAAAGTTAATAAAAACAAACCACTGGACTTGGTACGAAGTTTGAAGACATTTTGCTTTCCACCCAGAAAGCTTTCTCAATTCAAAATGTCTTGAGTAGAGTTGAGTTCCAGACTTATAGAGTGGCCCAAACAAAAGCCTTATTATGGCTTAGAAAACATGCCAATGTAACTGAAAAACAGGTCCACCCCTCAGTAACGGGGAGTTGTTGAGGTTGTTGTTCGTCTGAAAAATCGGATACTGGCCCATGCCTCTTTATAGAGGAGTCTTTAGGATCGTTGTTTTGGCCTGGCTAAACAGGCGAGATGTTGAAGGAAGTCATTTATGTTAAGAGAGAAAAAACAACTTTAAACAGAGTGGGTGGACTCAGATTTCAGCTCTCAAAAACTTATAACGTAGGGATAGAGTTGATTCCTTTCTGCCATCATCTCAATCATCTTTACCATGCAAGGGATCAAAAAATCTCACCTGTTTAGCCAGGCCAACAACAACCCTAACGATTCCCCTTTACAGAGGCACGGACCAGTATCAGGTTTTTCATGCCAACAATGACCTCAACAACTCCCCATTACTAAGGGGTGGACCGTTCAATTTGCATCTTTTCTAAGTCATAAGAAGGTTTTTGTTTGGCATGGCTATAATTGCATGGTTTGATCAGTAGTTTTTATTCGTGGTCCTCATGTTCCACTGCCCCACATATTTTAGATTTTTTTTTTTTCTCACTGCCACACACCTGACTTCTATAAAAGAATGACTGAGGGTCTTCTGAAGCGCTTGAAGCTGCTGAGGAGGTCATGCGATCATTTGAATCAGATGTGTTCCAACAGAGAGACATCTAAAACATGCAGGGCACTGGTGTTTGAAGAACAGGCTTGGGAACTACTGGTTTAGATCAAAAAATATTTATGTGTTGGAATGGCCCAGTCAAAGGCTAGAAAACAAAATAAGAATCATTTTCCAGAAGACTTAAAAACAGGTGTTCAACAATGCTCTCCCATAACTGTGACAAAGTTAAAGCTTGTAGCAAGAACAAGAGGTCTCCAGATGTGTAAATGTGGTAGATATTTGAATGAATGAATGAATGAATGAATGAATGAATGAATGAATGAATGAATGAATGAATGAATTAATTAATTAATTAATTAATTAATCAATTGCTATCTCAAGTAAAAACTTTAAGATACAAATATTAAAATGAATGATGTCTTTAACTGGATGTTAGTGCCCATGTGTGGAAAAAAAATCATACGCCTCACAGTTGTAATGCAGCTAAAGGTGATTCCTTAAAGTATTGTCTCTGAAACATTTATTAATTTATTTAATTATTATTTTCTTTCACCATAAACTACTTGTGTGTTAATCTTTCTATAAAATACCACAAAACAATAACTGGTGTATATACTATCAATAACAATGCAAAAGCGTGGAGGTTTCTTGGCTTCTCACAACCACTGCTGAACATTTTTTTGATATATTTAAAACTGCACACATACCCACACCTGTAGGGTTTCACTATTCCAGTATGGATTTTCCACTGACCTCCATTCATTTGTGGGTTAGTTAGACAGCCTAACCGTTACCCTTACCATGAACTAACCATTACAGGTACATACCTAACCCTAAGCAGAACTCAATTCACACCTTAGTGTTACCAGCCAACCTGAAGAATGGCTGGTCCCCATGATGTGGCAGTATAGGAAAAATCTGTCCTCGCCTTGTAGGAAAAACAACTACAAACCCCCACACACACACACACACACACACACACACACACACACACACACACACACACACACACACACACACACACACACACACACACACACACACACACACACACACACACACAGGTGTTTAGATAAAGGTGTTTACAGACAAACAAACTTAAAATATATTTCCAAATGGGGCTGCCACAAGATACATCTTTTAAGTAGTACTGCTTATCTTTTTAGTGATATTTTGCTTATATATAGGTTAGTTGTTTGTCCCTGAGACACTTTACCTGTTTGTTCTTTGTTATTTTCTCTCTCACTCTCCCTACATGTATAAAAGCGGACTTGTAGTCACTTCACGCCTCTTTCTATCCTCTATTCTTGTCTCCTTCCTAACTTTTACTCGCCTCTCTTCCTTTCCTTTTCACTTTTTTTCTGTTTACATTGCTTTTAAAATATCCCCCAGTCAATAAAATATCTACTAACATATATATCCACATGCATATAGATCTTTCTTTCTTTCTTTCTTTCTTTCTTTCTTTCTTTCTTTCTTTCTTTCTTTCTTTCTTTCTTTCTTTCTTTCTTTCTTTCTTTCTTTCTTTCTTTCTTTCTTTCTTTCTTTCTTTCTTTCTTTCTTTCTTTCTTTCTTTCTTTCTTTCTTTCTTTCTTTCTTTCTTTCATCTCCCAGAGGACAATGCCACAGTGCTACATTGCCAAACAGGTCACATAAAAACATAAGTGAAGAACAATTCATAATTGTAGAAATATGTTTACAATGTCATTACTGTGTGCAGTCCATGTAAACATAAGCCTATGTTCCTTTGATTTTTATTACTTCCCCCTGATCTCCCACTGAGGTCCCACAACTGTGCCGCCCAAACATTTGAAAATGCTTAAATGTACACATATGTGCCCACTCATTTCTCACGTTATAAAACATAAACTGAAAGTTAATGTTTTATAACGTGAATCGTAAAACTAAAAACAAAAATTCTATACATTCAGATAATTTATAAGAACATGATCTGTGAGGACTACTTTTTCTGAGATTTTTTTCTCTGAAGTAAAAAGCTATCTTTATGCATATTGATTTCCTATAAAAACAAATTCTAGTACTGCCTTTAACAAGAAACAAATTCGCCACACAGCCTCCAGGTAAAATAAATCACACAAAAACTTGTATTCACTTTAACACATTTTCCTTCAGTTCAGCATACCATGTTCTTTATAACTGTTAGCTCCTCATCCCTCCCTCATGTGCTTCATCCCTTCCGGGGGCCTTTGTCAACAAAGGATGACTTTCCTCTAATAAAAGCAGCCCTGCAGTATTGATTAAAGCTGGTGACGCAGCTTCTTCACAGTGATTCAGACTAATAAAGACAGTTCTGTCTATGTCAACAAAGAAGCACCTCTCCACACAGCTCGCATGCTTTCCTGCTGACGGATAAAGCAAGGGGCTTCTAAGTATACTGGAAAAAAGGTTTAGCATGAACTGATTGCTGCGGTAGGAGAGAAGTCCATAATTTAGACAAATATTTGGAAACAGCATTCTTGGAATGCAAAATCAGAATTTCTGTGAATGTTAGCACTCAAGGAACCAACTCTCCATTAGTGCACGTTAGCTGCCTCTTGAAATGAAGAGATTCCTTGTTCTGGTCAGGTTCTTAGTCTGCTGTTTGGGTCGCTGAGCAAGTCAAGTGAGGGGGACTGAACAAGTGAAGCGAGCACAGCAAATTAAACAAGAGGAAGTCAAGAGGACTACTTGCTGAAAAGTGTACAACATCCTTCTTTAGTTAGAAACACATAAAAAGGGCACTATTGAAGTTTTTGTTTATGAAAAAAAGACTAAATCTACAGCTATATGCTTTATTTAGACAATTATTAGGCACAGAAAAAAGAATATACACCCCACAAATGTGTCACCTTTTGGTCAGATCTAACATGAAACAACTGACATGAAAAAGTAAAATCTTAAGCAAATATAATTGTGTGGAAATGTTTGGTACATTTTTAGATTAACTTTGCTTTCCAGCATCTTAGACACATTAAAGTTGAGTACTAGACCTGCAAAAGCATTTAGATCATTATAAGGCTAAACATATTCTTATGAGAACTGTTTCAAAAATGAAATATTTGGCTCATAGAGCTTTGCTTACTCAAAACAATCTTCCACTTTCTCTTCAGCTGAACACACAAATTAAACCTTGATCAATTAGACCAATAAGAATTAGACACATCTCTTCGGTAATAAGTCAAAAAGCAAATCTGTGTCTCAACTAGGAGAAAGTGGGGAAAGACAGGAGGAGAGGGAGAGCTGTACAGCAAGCAAAGCAAACAAGTTTGGCTCAAGATTTTTGGAGTCACTGAGTTTAGCAAAACATTCCTGAGTCTTTGAAACAAGTGGCCTTGTGAGACAGACACAAGAGGGCTTTAAATCACCCAACAGGAGCAGAGCTGAAGGACTTGAACTCAGACATAAATATCTCCAGAGTTTTGCCTACCTGTCAAACTAAAACACCACCAGTAAAAATCTACATTTTGGTTAAAAGATGTACTGTATTGAAGTGATAGATAATAAGAGATAACATGCCATTAATAGCATTACGAGTTTAAAGAGTCACAGGTGATTGAAGGACAGGATTTTTTTAAAACATCACATTTTGCAGGTAACAGTTTTTAAATGTTATTCACTAATTGTGCAGCAATTTTTCAAAATTTCCTTTCATCAGATTTGATCTGTGATTTGGCTTCCGCTGGTAGAACACATCTAAACTTAAAAGATGTTGTGTATCAAACTCTAACAGGGTTGGAAAGGTTCATATAGCATAAAAAAGGAACCTAAGGTTTAGATTTCATTGTGATTTTCTCAAAAAATACAGCTAAACGTTGATTTAATACAAGTAAAAGATTTTACAAAGGTGCTTTTGGTTAAGTACATAAATAATGAAGCATAATCATCATTCCATTATTTCCTGCTTAGTATTTGTCAGGGTCGCTTGGGGCTGGTGCCTATCTCCGGCAGTCTATGGGCGAGAGGCGGGGTACACCCTGGACAGGTTGCCAGTCTGTTGCAGGGAAACACAGAGACACACAAAGACACCCAAACTATTACCAAAATATATCTAGACCTAACCCTAACCCTAACCAACTCAAAGAAGAGAACTTTACCTGTCGAATGTCCCCATTTGGACCACTTTGGACGTATAGCTCTCCACAATGGGTGATATTTGACAATGCACTGTCCCCAGTTGTAGCTCAAATAAAATCAACCATGCACACACACACTCACACCTAAGGACAATTTAGAGAAGCTAATTAATCCAACTGTCATGTTTTTGGACTGTGGGAGGAAGCCGGAGTACCCGGAGAGAACCCATGGATGCACAGAAAAAACATGGGGCCAGGAATCGAACCCACAACCCTCTTCCTGCAAGGCAACAGCACTACCCACTGCCTCACCATGCAGCCCTGAAACATAACCATATATTTCAATATTTCAAAAACAAAAAGGGAAAAATAAGCTTTGAAGTTTTGTTCACATCGGGAAGTATGTAGACATTCACTTAATAGAGCAGCCTTTCCAACCTAATAGTGGTGTTACATTTCTATACCCCCCCCCCCCCCAAAAAAAAAATGCACATGCACAACCCTGTACCTGCTCCCAGGAAGGAACGCCATTTAAATGTTGGTGAGAACATGCATTAGTCCATTTCTCCTTGTGCACGCTGTGTTTAAAAGTTGCTGTTTGCATCGGTCATACAAGCCTACTTTCCGAAAGATCTGCAATTTTCCACTATGTCAGACTCACCACTGGTTAGTGAAAATGGGGACGAGCACGTAGGATGGCCCTTACGTAAACGTATCACCAAAATGATTGACAATTAGGTTGACCACTTATTTTGATGATCCAGCCGGAAAAAAAACATCCTCCACTATACCTATAATAGCTAGTTATAGTAATATGCTAGATATTCATGCTAATAAACTATTAATGCCTTTTTAGTGTAGTCCAAACAATTTTTTGCACACTCTTTTCCTTCAACATTGAGCAATTTCCTCATGAGACGCACAAGGGCTTCAATAAAATCTCTGGCATAGACTGGGTCGACAGATAAGAGAGGGATGCTCTTGGCCTACTTTTCTTAAAATCTCATGATGGGGATGTGAGGCCCAGTGGAACAGTTGGTAAAATAATAAAGAGGAGTACTATATTTAGCCTAAATGTCAAAGCATTCTAAAACATGACCTTGCAACTGGGAAGCTGGTGCCCTGCAAAAAAACTACACAGGCGTCTCTGAAGAGTGAGTCACAGAAAGCTTTCAAAAGGACAAGAAGAATGAGCACAAATCAGAACCATCAGGGAAGTGTGAGGTAACAGTGCTTATCTAATTACAGTGACAATCAATTGTACAAAACAGGCTGAACATGCGGTTGTGGGAGTTGATATGCTTTAATAAGGAAAAGATGCCGCATGAGGATCTGATTAATTTTAACAAGAACCAAATGTGATGGCAAAGTATCTGCAAAACAGCCTTCTGGAATATTTATAGTGGTTTCAGCTTGAGTGGTTTTAAGAAGTAGGAATTCACTTTGGAACACGACCCATTCTGCCTAGTAGCAAGTTTTACAAATGTTTTAATTACCTTCACAATCTCAGAGTTATAAAAGATTTCACATCAACCTTAATTGCAGGAATGTTCTCTGAAGTTTTGATTGTGAATACTTTTGATCCCTGAGTAATGCTACATCATCAGGGGGACTGTTGATTGTTTATTCCATGATTCTATGATGTTGAAAGACACAGCGCTTAAAGTTTTCTTCTGTGATTAATGTCCTGATCATGAGCAGACGTTAATGGGTTTGTGTAAAGGTGACATTGAAAACGTCACCTTTTCAGGGAGAATGTTAGGATAATTATCATTGAAGATGTTTGAGTTTATTACACCTTGGTATTGGCTGCCTGTTGCGTGTCAGAACTGATGTTTTCCACAATAGTTTATCTGGTTAAGACGGTTCCTCTGTCCAGATATACAGTTATAATCTTTATTCTGCACATGGCAAATATTTGAGAATGGAATGAGAGCGGTGTCCTTCAGCTAAGAACAAAATGTAATATTTTGATAAGGATGGAGCCATGGACGCCTAATCATCTGCTAAGGTGTATGATGTAAAATGTGATGATGCGGTAGACTGGAGATGTATTCTCAGCAGAAGGCAGATCACACTGAGCCTCATTGTACCAGAGGCTTCTTACTGTTAAAAGGAAGTCTTTCTTCTTCACTGGCACTGCTTGCATGCTCAATGTGAGGGATTGCTGTAGAGCCATTCAAACATCACAAAAAAAAAAATCTACTGTCAACACACGCTACATGCATGGATCCAACGTGACTTACACGCACTTCTTAACTATAGCTACACTCACCGGCCACTTTATTAGGTACCCCATGCTAGTAACGGGTTGGACCCCATTTTGCCTTCAGAACTGCCTCAATTCTTCATGGCATAGATTCAACAAGGTGCTGGAAGCATTCCTCAGGGAGTTTGGTCCATATTGACATGATGGCATCACACAGTTGCCGCAGATTTGTCGGCTGCACATCCATGATGCGAATCTCCCGTTCCACCACATCCCAAAGATGCTCTATTGGATTGAGATCTGGTGACTGTGGAGGCCATTTGAGTACAGTGAACTCATTGTCATGTTCAAGAAACCAGTCTGAGATGATTCCAGCTTTATGACATGGCGCATTATCCTGCTGAAAGTAGCCATCAGAAGTTGGGTATATTGTGGTCATAAAGGGATGGACATGGTCAGCAACAATACTCAGGTAGGCTGTGGCGTTGCAACGATGCTCAATTGGTACCAAGGGGCCCAAAGAGTGCCAAGAAAATATTCCCCGCACCATACCACCACCACCAGCCTGAACCGTTGATACAAGGCAGGATGGATCCATGCTTTCATGTTGTAGACGCCAAATTCTGACCCTACCATCCGAATGTCGCAGCAGAAATCGAGACTCATCAGACCAGGCAACGTTTTTCCAATCTTCTATTGTCCAATTTCGATGAGCTTGTGAAAATTGTAGCCTCAGTTTTCTGTTCTTAGCTGAAAGGAGTGGCACCCGGTGTGGTCTTCTGCTGCTGTAGCCCATCTGCCTCAAAGTTCGACGTACTGTGTGTTCAGAGATGCTCTTCTGCCCACCTTGGTTGTAACGGGTGGTTATTTGAGTCACTGTTGCCCTTCTATCAGCTCGAACCAGTCTGGCCATTCTCCTCTGACCTCTGGCATCAACAAGGCATTTCTGCCCACAGAACTGCCGCTCACTGGATGTTTTTTCTTTTTCGGACCATTCTCTGTAAACCCTAGAGATGGTTGTGCGTGAAAATCCCAGTAGATCAGCAGTTTCTGAAATACCAGCCCTTCTGGCACCAACAATCATGCCACGTTCAAAGTCACTCAAATCACCTTTCTTCCCCATAGTGATGCTCGGTTTGAACTGCAGGAGATTGTCTTGACCATGTCTACATGTCTAAATGCACTGAGTTGCCGCCATGTGATTGGCTTCTTAGAAATTAAGTTTTAACGAGCAGTTGGACAGGTGTACCTAAAAAAGTGGCCGGTGAGTGTATATATAATCTGTAAATCTTTTATCTGCTATCATCTGTCATTGTTGCTAATAAATATATATATATACATATATATATATGGCCTGAGCAGTCACCAGATCTGAACCCAATTGAGCTGCTGGAGCAGCTTGACCGAATGGTACGCAAGAAGTGCCCATCCAACCAATCCAACTCGTGGGAGCTGCTTCTGGAAGCGTGGGGTACAATTTCTCCAGATTACCTCAAAAAATTAACAGCTAGGATGCCAAAGGTCTGCAATGCCGTAATTGCTGCAAATGGAGGATTATTTGACGAAGCAAAGTTTGATGTTTAAAAAAATCTTATTTCAAATACAAATCATTATTTCTATCCTTGTCAATGTCTTGACCCTATTTTGTATTCACTTCACAACGTATGGTGGTGAATAAGTGTGACTTTTCAGGAAAACATAAAATTGTTTGGGTGATCGCAAACTTCTGAATGGTAGTATATATATATATATATATATATATATATATATATATATATATATATATATATATATATATATATATATATATATATATATATATATATATATATATATATATATATATATATATATATATATATATATATATATATATATATAAATAACCATTTATAGTCAATACATACATTCTCCGTGCGTATTTAAATAAATATTTATATGTATAGCACTTCTGATAGATACAAACTACATTTCGTTGCCTGTACTTGTGACAGTGTAATGACAATCAAGTTGTGATCTATTCTATTTTATTCTATTCTATCCTATTCTGTTGTATTCTAATCCAGGGGGAGCATATACTGTACTTTTAAGTCAATGACTCAATGTAACCTTTTTTACATTTTACTCAATGTAAAAAAAAAAGACCAATTTCTTTGCATGATTTGATAAAATGTTCTATGTAAAGTGCCTTGAGATTGCATGTTGTAAGTTGACGCTGTATAAATAAGCTAAACTAAATTGAGAAATGTATCACTTAACGACCACTGAGGAGGCCTCCTAAGGTGGCGAGTGGGGAGTGGCGGCCTAGGTTAGGGCATAGAGCTTGGAATCCTGAGGTTCTGAGTTTGAGCCCCACTCCCACCGACTGCAACTCTGGGAATCTGAGCAAAGACCCTTAACCCCACACTGCTCCCCAGGCGCCCCTCGATGGCAGTCCACTGCTCCCCAAGGGGATGCGTTAAATGCAGAGGTTAAATTTCTCCAATGTTAGATCAATAAAGTTCAATTATTATTATTAAATCATTTCTAATAACTACTGTATAATTTGGGCTGATAAAATCACCACATCGCTCTTGTCAAACTAAAGCATTGATTAAACTTTAAAGTCTTGCTGTGAAATCATCTTTTTTTCAGCTAATTTGTCACATAGTTGCTTGCTGTGTCTTTCTTTCACTCAGCCCTCTGCTGATGTCACACTGTTGTGCCCTTTTTGACTTCCTCTCTTGGCCCTCTTCAGCCATGAAATGATCCTGCTGGGTCCTTGTATAGTCCTGCGGGGAACCAATAGACCCATAACATTTGTGTGGTTTAACAGAAGCAGGGTGTGAGTGGACCGGAACATGTCCACTGGCCTCCTCCTGACCTATACACAAAAGCCTGGTTGCAACTCAACAATAATACATTCATATGCAAGTGGTCATTGGTCCTCAAGTATGTTTAATCAAAACAGCTTTTATGAAACTAGTCTTTCCTGCTCTAAATGACCTTCAATAGTGTCTCTTCAAAATGAATCCATAACAAGCTCTGTGTTTAAGCTCCTGGTTTAGAGCTTCTAATGCTGAATCATTTCATTTTGAGATGCGTCAGACTGTTAGATGACATCACACTGCTACAGTAATCCACAGGATGTTGGTTGAAGGCAGACATGTCAAGACTTGGGTTGTCTTGTTATTAAGTTAAAAAGGAACTACCTGTTCCTAAAAACATCCTGGAAAAATGTCCCTATTATCTTGACTGTGGAAATATAAAAAGACAGCTGGATAAAAATGTTTTTTTTTTTTTTTTTTATCTACTTAAAATGACTTCAGGAAATTTATTAGATTAATGAGCTCTTGTGATTATCTTCTTGCACATCCGCCGTGAACTTTTTTGCCTCAGGAATCATTTGTCAGATGGGAAAAAGAATAATCTTTAGTGATAAATGGAGAATAGTTTACAACTGCTGATGAAAGAGGAAACTGTTTAAATGGTAGCCCAGATGGCTGAGGATGGAGTGAGTGAGGGTGCTCCGAATGCACTTGCTCTTCGAGATGGAGGCCGGATAGTAGATGTGTTCTACATGAACTGATCTAAACAATGCTCTCCACTTCTACTTCCACTTCCTGCTCTTGAATTATTAGTAAATGCACATCTGCAATACAAGTCCCCTGTTTCCTAAAGCTTAAATGTTCTTTATTAGATCTGCTGACCATGATGGTTAACAATCTTTGTGTTGTTTAGAATAAATCTGTTTGAAATTTGAGGCATCTGCTGGAAAAATGGCCAGAAGAATGGTACACTGGGTTATAGAAGAGATGATCATTGTCAGTCACATTAGCCCCTTGAACCCTACGGACCCACCGGCGGGTCCAGCTGCTACGTGACCTCGTAATTTTACCAAACCCCCAGTATTGATGTAAAAAACATATTTGGCACAGTTTGGTGACATTTATGGATAAATGTGCCAAAATGGCCTCTCCGCCTAAGAAATTTCTCACTAATACCATTCTAAAATAAATATGATTCATCTGATTGAGTCCAAATTTGGTATATTTTTACACAACATTTAGATTTGAAAGTCTGTACTACTTTTTTGTGCTATAAATAATATTTTGGTAGTGGTTTGCAATGTTTATTTCAAAGAAAATTTTGGCGAGGTTCAAAAAATGCAAAATATTTTGTATTTTGTCCCTAATATTTCAGGCAGGGTCAAAGCTACAATGGTGCTGACACCAGAAAACCATTCTATGACATCTTACCTTTACAGACGTATCAAAAGTTTCTTCTTAAATCTAATAGCTTTGAGGCTATAAGTTATTTACTTTTGTGTGTTTTTGTCAGGCAGAAATTTATTTATACCCCCTTAGGGTGTAAGAGGTTAGTTAGACTGCTGGTGTGATTTTAAAACAATGCTAATTAAGTAATAGCTTTCCCAAAGTATGCTAAAGTCATATTTATCATCCCAGTATTCCATTAAAAACAACCTGAAACAGCTGCCACTAACTGGATATTATTTCCTTTTGGATATTTATCTGTAAACCCTTGAAAGGGTTGTGTGTAAAAATCCTGGTAGCATTTTTGAAAAAGGTGCAAAATAATGCACAATCCTAAAAGGTTGAGACTAGGTGGTAATTATACACTAATTATACCTTCCCAGTTGGTTTTCACCAAAAACAGTGATGTTTCGGGCCATACAAAAGGTCACTGTTCTCACTATTCGGAGGAAGGAAATGTGGCCCCACACGTCTCTATTTTTGGTGATTAAACCAACTTGGGAGGTAAAATTAGAATGCTGATCGATTTTTTTCATTTAATGTCACCTTTTTAACCATTCTAATGCTTTGTCTGTAATTAATATGTTGCCTAAAACCACACAGCAGAGCCAAGCTTAAGGTCCTATTTGTGTTAACAACTATTTAACCAGGTGAGATTTAAGAAAGAATAATTAAAAACTCATTGCTGTAACATTTTTAATCCTGAAACATTGAGATTAAAATATGAAAAAGGTAGAATGAAATTCTTGAAATTAGTTCAATTTCTTGATTGGAGTCCATCCGATTATCTTTCCCTAATTACCAGCTTAAACAGAGACTGTTACACAATGTCCAGGTCACAAAAGTGGTTTTTAATTCATGCTGAGTGCCAAGTGGGGGGGAGGTTGTCAGCACAAGTGGCACAGAGGGCATTAAAGCTAAGTGTTGCTGACACAATTGCGCAAGAATTTTCTGAACACTTTGTACTGAGTGTTGCTACATGTGAATAATCAAAACTAGCCATCTGTTCTTTTCCTTCTATCACTCAGTTGGTTCACACCTTTGCTTTTAATAAAAACATTCTGTCCTGTACCACCCAAGTTTAACTGTGTGCTCCAGTTTTTAACAGATAATGTGGGATTAGTGGGGATCTGCAGTAGTTCTATGTATAAATTAGCCATATTGGCTATCATCACACATATTAAACTCACAATTATACAATTTTCTGTAGTGTTGGTGCATGGTAATAGACTGGATTAAATCGTTACAATTTAAACAAACAATCTGGATGTAAACATTACTTTGTACTAGATTTGCATTGGCCCACACCCCTTCCCTACAAGAAAGTTGTCAGTTAAACATTTGCAGACAAAGCTGTGCAATGTTAGAAAAAAAAGAGAGAGAGACACAACAAGGACAATTGTATGATGAATCAGTCAGCTTTCTAATTACACCTTTTAGTGAATATGCTGATGAAGGTTCTCAGTCATCCAGGTCATAGTCATTCCGTAAAAATTCGAAAAATATCCACTGGACTTGGTTTTCAAGATTTGAAGACGTTTCGCCACCTCTCCAGGAAGCTTTCTCAATTCAAATGTCTGGATCCGCAGTGAGTTTGAGTCTTATATAGACAACGCCTTGTATCGCTTGGAAACATGCAATGGTAACCGATGAATGGGTCGTTAGTTCCATCGTTAGCCTGTAATATCTGAACCTGTCTATGATTCTAGGGGTCGGTCGTTAAAGGGGGGATAGCCATTAAGGGGGGGATTGTCTCCTGTAATACCTGAAACCTGTCTATGATTGTTAAGGGTTGGTCGTTAAGGAGGTATTGTTCACCGGCTGGGGCGGGTAGGTCCCTCGTTCCTCTGTGATGGGGTGGGGGGTGTGGTGATATCTGGAAGGGATCATGTCTATGATTGAATTGTATGTTTTTGGAAGCTGGAATCTGAGTCCACCACCTCTGTTTAAAGTTGGTTTTTCTCTCTTAACATAGATGGCTTCCTTCACGCCCCTCTCAAACCACCTATTTTCTTTATCCAGAATATGGACATTCTGGTCCTCCAAAGAATGTCCTTTGTCCATAAGGTGTAGGTGTACACCTACACCTTATGTAGAGAGAAGATGATTGCTCAATCTGTCAGGATTTTTATTCAATCTGGAGAGATTCTATAGACACCAATGAGATTAAATCTCATTAGGTCTAATTTCAGCTATTGATAGGGGTCCTAAATGGAAACAAAGCACATGGAAAAATATATAAAGTTTGAGCATTTTAAATGAATGAATGAATGAATGAATGAATGAACGAATGAATGAATGAATGAATGAATGAATGAATGAATGAATGAATGAATGAATGAATGAATGAATGAATGAAAGGTCAAATTATTTGTTTATTGGTATGAAATAAAAGAGGAAATGCATCAAATTTATAACAAGTTTGTATGAAATGGAATGGAGACATAATACTTGATGAGCAATCCTATTCCACTGTTGTTTAAGAAGTCTCGGCATTGCAACTTCAGGCTATCCTGACCTAGGAATGTACTAGAATAAATTTAAACATCTGTAACCCAACAACTTTTGTTTTAGTCTCTATTTGGTTACAACCAGAAGAAATAGGTAACACCGTTTCCATATAGCCTACTTCATATATATGTTCATTATGAAAAATAAATAAATGAATTATCACAACAATAGAGGTACAAATACATGACAATGAGTTTATGAACTACATCAAAAAAATAAAAAGTAAAGTAAAATTAGATCTTTAAAGTCCATGGGGTTAATTTGTCGACAATTTAAAGAAAAACGAGGGACACCCACCTGAACTTCCAGGATTAAGAATTCCCATAAATATTTACTGTCTGCGTGTACTAATTTTAAATAGCTCAAATATTGATGAGGATGCCTCAGTTTGGGTTAATTACGAAACTTCTGAACACTGTATTTAAAATAGACTAATGAACACCTATGCTTATGTGGAGGATAATTAGATATCGTAATCAAACTTCTGCCATCTCTAACCCCAAAAGATGATTGTAGCTCCCCTCAAGATTGTCAGAGTGCCTGATGTGTTTTATCTCTGCCATCTGGAGGCAACATAAAAAGCATTTCTGTGGCTCTGTGGCAACTCTGTCCTCCAGCTGCTGCTCTTAGGAGACATATATTATTAAGAGGCAAGCTAGATAGAGTTGGGTAGTCTGGTGTAATGGATGTCTATCTGGTTCATAAGTTAAACATGGAACAAACCACACCTAAAGCATCTGTAGGAAGACTGGTGACAGGCAAAATGCCAATACTACTTTTCTGGGGCACTGACAGGGAAAATAAACTAAAATGAATCACAATGTTCCTAAAATAGGCTTGAAAATATCTTTAGAATCCAAACCCTTCTGATGAAGATACAAGCCTCTAAATCCATATAGCTGCTTGTCAGTTGATTTAAAAACAAAACAAAATGAAAAACAAACTTGAAGTGATCTTGTAATTCCTTACAATGACAATGCATTTTTAATTTAAAGTTGCTGCCTAAAAAAAATCAAAGACTCTACAGAGAATAACGAATACAGAAAAGAACCCAGACACACCAAGCACATACACCCATTATCTGAGCCCATATTCTTACCTGCAAGTCGATTTTCTCTGGCAGGCTTGCTGAGCATATCTAGAGCTTTCGTGGTGGAAGTCCTGATGTGGTCACTGAAGGACCTCTGCAGCAGCAGCAGCCTCATAGATTGAGACATACTGCACCTTACCACACCTGTTTTCTACGACAGATCCACCTTGTCCCGCTGCTAGACTTTCCTAGACTCAATTTATATTTCTAGCCATATATCTGTCTTTATAATTTCCACCTAGCGTTGTTCTCCACCTCTCTGTTTCTGCTGTTTGAGTCCAGACTGTACACTCCTGTTTGCTGCAGGAAGCATCAGTGCAGTAACTGCTGGGACACATCCAGTCAGTGCTGCAACGTTCTCATATTCTATTCTGCCAGTATGTGTGTCTGGGAGAGTGTGCTAGTAAATGTGTGTGGAAGTGGAAGTGCTTTTTTTAATACAAGCTCCAGTCCTCTCTGGGAATATCTGAGTAGTTCTCAGTCACGACAAGCATTTCATCTCAACTCCAGCTCTACCTCACTTCCCATTTGATGCTTTTCTTCGTCACATTCATCTTCACATGCTTGGCTGCCAAAACCTCTCCAGACACAGGAACAGCAAAGGCAGTTATATAAGCAAATTCCGTTATGTCCAGCTCATTAGGAACTTCTACCTGTCCAGATCAATTTGCACTTTAGGAACAAGTCGAACTAATCAGGAAAAGGATGTTTAGAAGAACTATATCAGTTATACTTGCATCATTCTAGAAACTTTGAAGCATTTAATCTAGATGATAAAATGGTTGATACCACAAACAAACCAAAATTCTGCATATATGAACTGTACATATTTAATGCTCTAAACTTCCATATCAACGTGTCTTTTACACCATGTTTTTTTTCTCCCACACTGTTCAAATTTGATCACTGCTGCACCTAAAGGAATGGAAATTTATGAAAGCTGTACAAAACAAAAGGACAATAAAAGCTGTCTAAGTCCAAGTCTGAACAAATATCTAATCTGGAGTTTTAACTACTACATGGTAACTTGAGGGTAATAATCTACACCATGTTTCGACTTATTTCCTGTAAATTCTTACTGTAACACGTGGTGCTAACCCACAAACAAGCTTGAGTGCTAATAATTCTTACCATTATGTAACAAACAGGTTTTAGCTGCTAAGATGGACAAAATGAACACAATGGATCCATTACTGCTGCTGAGTTGATCGGATAATGCTGATTTAGCTTCTATTAGGCAAGCCTGGCTCTCTGGGGTCTGTGAGAAAGCCTTAGCCACGAAATGAATCGACAGAAAAGCAGAAATCTCAGAGCACCTCTAACCTTACAGAGGTTTCATAATATGGTGTCTATATACTGCAATCTTTCCAATCTGGTTTTGTTTTTACTGTGACTGATATGTTGTCCCAACAACATTCTCTGCATGTTAGCCTGACTATCCTACTCCATTATAAGTTGACCTTGTTAAGGCATCTCACCAATTACGTAGCTTCACTGTTTGAATCTTACTGGTCACATACCGTTTTAGCTGCTAATAAACTCAGATCTTACTCCTGATGACAGTGTTTTCTTGAGAACCAGTTCACAAACAATGGGACACTAATGCTGGTATGCTCATTTGTTGTTTAGGAGAGACTGTAAACTATTTGGCTACTAAAAAATACTCAACTTCCAGGGATGATCTGATGACACAGAGGAATCAGGAAAATGTTTTTGCTTTTCTTTTTGATGACAAACATCGAAAAATGCCAAAACTATTTTTGAGATTAAATGTGGTCAACATCTGATAACAATGTTTTGATAACAACATTGATTATTCGAATGTTATCAATAAAATTGTTTAGTGTAAATCTCAATTTTAAACACAGACTCAGCAAAGAAAAATATCACTTGAAAATGTTAGCTTTTTCTATAAGATAGCAATAATGCTGCAAGCTAGACTATGCTGTATAAGATATGTGTAAATAGAAAATGATTACTGTTTATCATTCTGCTCTTTCTGGAATAATACAAACTGATATAAGAAAGAGAAACAGTTTTTTTATTGGCCCAACTTTACTTATCTTACCTGTATGCTTAAAAATGACCAATATTTGCAGATACTGATATCAATGCTGATATGTCATGCAGTTCTAGTCTTTTGCAACTGTAAAGATTTCCAAACATGACTACAGGTAGGTCTCCATACAGCCGGAGAAAACATGTCATTTCAGCAGTCCTCTCATTAAAAGGCCTGTCTGACAGGTGGTTTTGGTAACTACTTCCAACCAACCTTAGTAGCAAACATGCAGAATTAACGCCACAAGCACATTGGTACTGCTGCACCTAAAGGAATGAAAATGTTATGAAAGCCACAAGCACATTGGTAGGCCTTTTCAGCTCAGTGTTGCTTGGCTTATTGTGGCCAAGCGACCCGCACACCACCGTACCCAATTCCTATTCCTATTCCACATGGGGCACAGAGAAAAGCAACGGCTTCCAACAGTGAAACATGAGACCTCCCGTTCTCAGAAGGTGGGGCTAAACCCTTCGCTAAGATACAACATGAGTCTATAAGACAAAATTACGTCTTTGATCCAAAATGACAGACATCCTGCATGGTTTGGACCACAGCTTCAGGAGACTTTTTTGTGCATCCTGTTGGGTGATACATGTGTACGAAATTTCATAATCGTCAAAAAAAAAATCATGGCTTGGGGCTTGTTTTGTTTTTCTCTTATTGTAAGAAGCCGGAATTTGAAGTTTGGCCACTCCAAAATGCTTTGTCTCTTGGTAGGAAACAAGCAGAATGAATATTCCTAAGGAGGTGGTGAAATACTTAGAGAGATTAAATGTCAGTATTTTCTTGACAAGAGTTAAAAAGCAACTACAGTAATAGAATGTGTAATATAAAACAAAACTCAACATGATAAAAAAAAATGACTAAAGTTCTATTTTGCATTCATATGCTTCTGTTAATAATTGACCTGAAATCTAAAATGATATCAAAAAAAGCTGATTTGAACCTGTTTTTTTTTTTTTAACAGTTCATTTAACCATTCAAAATGCCCTCCCTTTTAAAGTTTATCAAGCCCATACGGTTGAGTTCAGGTTATGCACTTTATTACCAAAGTGTTTGTCGTTGCGAGCAGGATGTACCGTTCAGGCCGTTACATTCCACACTAAGCTTCACGCTTGAGAAAATGAGGCAATCAGCATGATTGCCTCAGCAAGTAAAGGTAATGTACCCAGCATACGGTTTATTTCAGCCTGCTGATAGCATTTTGGCCATCATGGACAATTGACTTTATGGTCCCTCAAGGTTTGCAGAGAGTGATAAGACTGGATTCCTGGGTTTTTACTTTCATTACGTGTCTCTGGGGCTGTGGACTGACCTCTCTGATAGAACTGTGAAACAGTTTTAGGTAAATAAAACTTATCTTTTAAAACCAGGGTTATAATTTCTTTCTTACATAGTGTTTAAATCACAAAAGGATTTTTCTTTCAAAACCAAACTCCTTGTGTCGTACTGATATTCTTACAGCTAGTTATATACTCTGTTAGCCAAGTAGAACAATCCATTAAAGGTTGGAACAAGAGAGAACGACAAGAGAGATAGTTCAGTTTTCAGTCTATACATCCGCTGTCAAACAAGTGCCACAAGCATTTATCTACATACATCTGTCCCGGTAGAAAAAGAGAAGGCTACTTGAAGACACATTGACCCACAAATCAAAACACGATATGGGGGATGGGGGTCTCTGGGTGGGCTTCAAACACTGCACATAAACAGTACGTGAAGGCCCTTATGATCAAAACATCAGTGAAAACAATGCACTTCTCTGTCTTTTACAGCAAGGCCAACAATGTGTCACCTCTAATATGAATGTCTGGGTGTGCCTGATTTTGGTAGACCCTTTGATGTGATGATCTGCTTTAGGTCTTACTCTGCTTTCAGCCAGGAACTCTCCATTTCCCTCAGATCTATGGCTCCACAGATGACATTCCTGCACCTTGTCAAACTCTAACTAGACTTCCAAAGATTTATGACTCTGTGTGTACCAGAGTTTAAGAACAACACAGCAAAGTGGTGTGAAAACAATTACTGAAAGTAAAGTAAAATGTAGTTTAACAGACTTCTTTACTTAAACTCCCTTATAGTGGCACATTGGAGCCTCTCTTTGCTTTAGGAACTGTCATAATTATTTAAGTTATAGTGATCCAAAAAGATATTGGAAACGTAAATTCGGGTCCATATTAAAATGAAGGCATCGTGGACAAATCTTCTGTTCTATGACATACCAAAGGTATTGTTAACTTGTTGCCACGTACGAGAAACCAGTTTGAGATTATTTGCATTTCTTAAATGGTACTTTATTTTATACTGTTCCGTTGGGTCAAAAAAGGGATTGAGGAATAAAATTTCCACTATCTAGACAGTTGTGGTAAAACATCATATCACAATCACTAAATGCTTTTTGTAAGATAAAGGTTTGTGTTTGGGAAAGACATTTGCAAGCTGGATATTATGTTCCAAGCTGATCTACTAATCTGACCATAAGCACTAGATGCTTTTGATACTGTAAATGTTTGTGCGTGGAAAATAATATGTAAACTTAACAGTGCTGATTGAACCAGTGAAAATCATGGTGTGTCTAAAATACATGGAACAGCAGGCGCAAACTTTTTTGCATGTTTGCCAACAAAAATATACAGAATATGTGCTTCTAACTTAACTACTCAACTGTAATGTAATTTCCGATCGTCCAAACCACCATTGGACAAATCTAAAACTGAATGCAGGTTATTTTCTATGCCTATGTTTAGTGAGATCTTAAGGTCAGGTGCCACCTCGCCCACAATAACTTCCATTTAAAATGATCTAATTAAAAAAGGGCACTCTGAACTGGTTTTACACCTGTTATGCATAAATAGTGTTCCAAATAAATTTGTTGTAGAAAGGGTGGTTGAGCTCCTGTTGCCTTTCTGTCACCTCAAACTAGTCTTTGTCTCCTGAAAACAGCAGTATTTATTGTCATTATGAAAGTCTGTAAATTGTATGTCAAAACATAAACTAAAGCACAAAGATGAAGGTATAGAGCTGAGATAAGATTTAAGATTATGCAAATGCTATACTGTATACTACACATAAGGAACTGCAACTTTCTATGTTGTTATTCTGATTTTATAATAATAAAAAAAAGGATAGAAAATCCCTTTTATTGTCCCACATTGGGGAATATCTGTTTATAGCAGCAAGAAGATTATAGAAAAAAATAACAGGAAAAATGAATAAAAATGAAATAATAATGTTGTGTTCTTTTAATGTGCAATCTTAATCTATTTGAATTTCTCTTGCTCAAAACTAAACAAGTATTATTTCAGAATAAGAGGTCGGATTTTTTATCTACTAAAAAGTTAAAACCTTAGAAATTATAAAGTACAAAGGCTGAAGTGAATGTGAATCATATGGTTTTCTTTAGCATAGATTATCTCAATTGAAAAGGGGGAAGTTGAACATTAAAACTTTATAATGGTTAAAAAAATTCAATGAAAAAGTGCCATTCATTGGTCATAGTACATGGATTACACTGGTAAAGCTCCCCCCACACCCCCATTGTCTGTCCTTTGAGCTATTTTCTTTGCAGCTTATTAGGGAAGTCAAGTGGACTAAGACACTTGACTCCTCTCCTCCCCTCTCTTTCATGGGTGAGGGTTTTCAGGGACTGTTGTGTACACACTAATGACCCCCACCTCTTAAACTGGTTCTTCAGTATTCAACAGGCAGGAGGTCCATAACAGCAAATACATTTAACAAACAGAAAGCTGGCTCCTAGCTGAAAGAAAAACACTCACCTAAAATTCTTCCGTTTCACTGATTTGCATTTTGACCACGAAAATACTGCGGTCACATGTTCGACTTAGGTTATTTAAACACAATTCTAAAGATGCAAATTGATGCACGTTTTTTGGGGAAAATCACATTGCTTATCAGTATTAAATGTTATGTTTTAAGCAGCAACGGTTAGTCTTCACGGTGACAGAAAGCAATGTCACAAGTAACAGAAGCAAGTCATAAGTTTTTTTACTGTCCTCTGAATTAGAAGAAAAGTGGTGTGAAAATGTGACCAATTGGAGGGATGAGGATGTGCTCTTTTGAAGCCACAAGGAAAGTCACAAGATCTAGGGTTGGGGAAGGGGGGTTTAATCACCATCTCTACTAAGATGCACTTTTTTAGAAGACAGATCACAAGGACATCATAGCTATATGTAAAAAAAGTAATGTTTAAATCTATTTACCTCTGCTTCAAATTTGTGCTTTCAATTATCAAAGGTAAGAACATTAGTCAAACAGATGCAAAATTGGAGTAAAGAACTTAAAGCCATTCAAACTTTTTTCATATTTGTCTCCTGTTTTTGTGCAATAAGAAAAAAAAATGCTGTGGGAAACTCAGGCTCAAGCATGGCCTTAAAATCAATTTAGCAAAGAATTTGATCACCAGATAAGCAAAACATTCATGGATTTGCTTTACAATGAAATGGGTCTTGCACACAATGTGAAAGCTGCACACATTACTGCCATAGGACAGCAAAACTGTGACTTAGACATAACAGCAATGAACCAATAATAACCTTACATAACCTTACATTAGGCTTTGTTTTCTGCACTAAAAACGTCTCACCCATCTTGATTGACAACACTTTTATCTGAGAGCCCAAATGACAGTATGAACCTCTTTTGAATTCAGTAGATGAGTACTTATCTTACCCTTTAGGGGAATTCATAGAGTATTTAAATGTTGTTCCCCAAAAGTGTGCATACTAATGTTGATGTTTCACTTGAAACCCTACGGAGCCATGGTGGAGCACATTTACCACAGATTCATTGCTAGAACATAGCCACCATTTAATGGTCAATCTTATATCAAACAATACCCATCCATCCATTATCTTACACGCTTGTCCCAATTGGGGTCACGAGGGGTGCTGGTGCCTATCTCCAGCAGTCAATGGGCGAGAGGCGGGGTACACCCTGGACAGGTCGCCAGTCCATCGCAGGGCAACACAGAGACACACAGGACAAACACACACACTCACACCTAAGGACAATTTAGAGAAGCCAAGTAACCTGACAGTCATGTTTTTGGACCGTGGGAGGAAGCCAGAGTACCCGGAGAGAACCCACGCATGCCCAGGGAGAACATGCAAACTCCATGCAGAAAGACCCTGGGCCAGGAATTGAACCCAGAACCTTCTTGCTGCAAGGCAGCAGTGCTAACCACTGCGCCACTGAGCAGCCCAAACAATACCCAATTTAGCTTAAATATAAACTAAATATATAGATTTTTATCAGTTAAATTGTTCTTTATAGAAATTAACAATCTCTACTTCATTTAGATGTGCTAGATAGCATCCATCCATCCATTTTCTCCTGTTTTCTCCTTGTCAAGGGTTGCAGTTGAGCGGAGGGAAACACAGAGACACACAAAGACACATACCATGCACACACACCAACTATCCTAAGAGTCATGTTGTTTTTTTCTTGGACTGTGGGAGGAAGCCGGAGTACCCGGAGCGAACCCACACATGCACAGGGAGAACGCATGACCTACTTGCTGTAAGAAGCGCTACCCCTGCTAGATAGCAATAAGACAAATATCTTTCATCTAACATTAATAAATTCATGCAGTAATGGGTTCTGTATAAACAGTGTAGGTGAGCGGTATACCACTCTTACACAGTGAAACAATTATTTCATGATTTCAAAACATACACAACAATAGAATCAGAAGCAAAGGACACAAAGCTCCATACACTCCAATTTCCAGTTTCACTTTCAGAGCCACATAGAATATTTTTCTCAGTACATCTGCATACATGACTAAACAGCACACTACTTCAGAGCAGCTTCAGAATATAAAAACATGAGATAACTAAGTATTAACCCTTCATGATCAGTAGTTAAATATTAGGGAAATAAAACAAAGAAACAACAATGACAAAAACATTTGGAAAAAATTGGAAGCAGGAACCACCATATCCCCAATATTAGGGCTTGCTTTTTATATGGGAGCTCAGGGAAAGTGTTTAAGCTAGATCCTTGATTTCCTCAGATCTCTCTTCCTCCATTATCCAATCACAGTTTAAATTGAAGGTAAAAGGTTGAGCTTTAAACTCTTTGTCTGGTGCACAGCATTGAGTTCTTACTGGATTATATTTAGACTGGCAAAATAAAGCAGGATGCCTTGGATCGGAACTACAAATAACAAGAACATGTTAAACACTAAATAAATGTAAATTTAGTGTTCTGTTTACCATCTCCAATGTTAAAAAACTCAACACAGATTTTTAACCCTCAATTCTCAATATTTTTGTGTTGCATGGTTATTAAGAAGGATGAACCAATCGCAAATGACCTGTGTAATAGGCAGCAAAGATTATTAGGTGGTTTATTAAGTAAGTCACAATCTGAGTGGTCATGGATTAAAGTGGGCATAATGTGCAAAATGCAGCATGACATTATTATTTTTTTAAAACCTAAGATTTGAGGGAAACTCAAGCAAATTACCATAGATAGACCTGGTCTTAGGTCATGCCCAATTCCCCCCCTGAAAAATAAAAACATCAGAATAATGCTTCCATTGTCATACTGCTTCACAGTGAAGATCATGTTCAGGGTCATGTGCAGAGTTGCTTTCAGTTTTGCCAATAAATTTAGGAAGCTTACAAAAAGTTGTGGTTATAGAATCCTGCAAAGCTGATGTCAATGTTTGTAACACAATAATGCCACAAATCACAGTCACCGAAAAAATCTGTTCCAGATAAAAATGACACAAGTTCACATGTTGAAACTATTGACACCCAGTGTTGTTTCCATCAATGACGAGATGACGAAATTATTTTGTTGACGATCCTTTTTTTCATGACGATTACAAGAACTGATAACTAAAGCATGACTTGTCATAGGTTTGAGTTTTACTCAACGAGACGAGGCAAGACTAAAGAAAAAATAGCGTGTCGTCGGTCAGACAAAGATGCATCATTGTGCTGTAATCTGTAAGACAAGCTAAGCAGCATCAGCTGTGCTGCTGCTTCCTGTTAGATTCTGCCGCCCACCTGGTGTGCAGCGTTACAAATTCTGCCTGACCACAGATGCATCATGGCGGCAGGAGCAGGATCGGAGAAAATAAACCGGAATGGTCTGGTACTGCTCACTCACCTCTGACAAACTCTGCACTTCTAGCTGCATTGGTGCAGAAATGCATCTTCGCACTCTAATGGTTCTTCTCAGTGGTATGGCTCTGCCTGCTCTTGCTACTTAATACATTTTGTGGCTGAACATAAACACCCAGGTGAAAAGGTACATAGATCTTTGAATATTTCCTTCATATAGTTCTTGTTTTTATATATGAAAAAATGATGTAAATGTTTCCTTGTATTTTTCTTTGTTTCCGTTGAATATTTCAACATTTAGTTAGCATATTCAACCAATCAGGTCTGGATTTCCATGGCAATTATGTAGGTTCTCTCTGTTTTTTTTTATATCAAAATCTTGAATTTAATCTTGAATTTAAATCTACTTTGACCCCGGAGCAGTGGTAACTAAGTAGCAAATTCTCAGAAATAAAGCCAAAATTGCCAAAGTAGAGAGACTAATGTTTTTGTTCTTCACTTTTTTGGAGCAATAAAGATTTTATTGATCTGTGTGTAATGCATAATTCATAGTAGATCAGGAAGTGTTAAAATTTTTTGCAACATAACACTAAAACTAGACTAAAACCTTTGTAAGACTAAAGCCGACTACAACTATCACATATAATGACTAAAATGCCACTAAGATGGCTATCAAAAACAACACTGTTGACACCACTCTCAAAAATCCTTAGAGAAATCAGCCATTATAGCAATGGCTTCATCAATTTAGCTTTTTTGCACCATTGCTATTATGACAACTCATCCTTTAAGATAAGCTGTTAATCTTTGAGGTTGGATGTCTTCCTTGCCATCGCCCTAATGTTTAAGATTAGCGTAACCCATAGTTGGCAGAGTAACTCTAGCTGGCAGAGTATGAATATTTTGGGCAAAAATGTATCAATCTGTCTCACTTCGAATTCACACAACATATACATACAATTTAATGTAAGGGCATTGCAAATGGATGTTAATTGTGGGGTTAAGAGGATCCCAGATATGGATCTGCTTGGTTGAGCTTCTTTTTAATGTTTGTAAATATAGATAAATAGATATATATAAATATGTATTGTAATATCAAAATGCTATCTCGCTGTACTTTCAGTTTTTAGCATTTTGTATATAGCTGGAGCTATTTGCCATTTCGGTGAAAAGGTAGATGCAGGTTAGATAGTAAGCCTCAGCATTGACTGCTATTTTGAATTTTACATTAAGACCTTATTAGACAAAAAGGAAGCTATTTTCCCAGATGTTTAGTGATTGCAGGAAGGTATAAATGAACAGCATAGAAATATAAATGTCAGTGGGTTGTGTTAGTTGTGTTCAACTTCATTGATTTTAACGGTAGATCAAGAGTAAGTGGTTTGTCCTCCACTCTATCTCTGATGTTTTGTCTTTAGCAAGATGTTTTTCCCACCTTGCCTTCTGTTGATAGTCTGAGGGCCCAGTGGCACCAATATGGCAGCTTTGCTTCTGTTAGTCTGACACAGGACAGCTGCTTTTACAGTGTAGCTTACCAGCACCAGCTTGTGAATGGGCTAATCAGTAAATGTTCGGCGACAAGTTTTGAAGTCCTTGAACTTGATAAAGCGCTACTATTCACACTTTGATAAAAAAAAAAAAAAAAACTGAACTGATAATGTTGCTATAGACAGATACATTTTCTTTTTTTTTATGTATTAAGTTTGATTAGTTTTCCAAAATCCAGAAGTTTGTATTGAATTTAATTTCTCAGTTTTAGAATGCATCGTTCAGAGCCATGGACTGACTTTTGACTCATCCACTCAAAGAAAAGTTGCTTCTCTGGTCTTTGTGTCCTTAAAAATGCCTCTCTTTTTAACTCCTGGATTTATCGCTTGTGTTTTGCTTTTCTCTATTCTTTATTTCTGTAGCAATTAATAGCAAATATTATTTTAAAAAGATAGGTCCTTCCTAGGCATTGTAGTCTTCATTCATGAGGGGTTAACCTTGAGCCTAATATATGATGTGGAAATATGAAGTGAACTAGTATGTTAAATCATAGCAATGAGTGAAGAATTACTATTAAAACTTAACCATACACATAAAACCTTGTTTGACAGACTTCAAAGAAGAGCTTCTGAGAAAAATGTGAACCTTGCACCTCTCTTTGTTCTCCTGCATCCCAATCTTACCCTCTTTGTATTTTCACTCACAAAAGCTAAAGCTGTCAGCGTCCTGGTTTGGAGGATGTGAAGTCAAACTAAACAAGGTGTCTCAAAAGATAAGCACACAGTGAACACAAATCAGTGCCCACTAAAGGGCCCATAGAGACAAGAAATGTTCTAACTATGGCATCAGATCAAGGGGGCAAAATCCATCAAATCATAACTGTAAAACCTGCATTTATTCCCTATGGTCCTATTGTTGTATTTGGTGATCACATGGTCACTTGCATAAGTATCCATAAGACTGAGCCAGAGTAGTGGTACATAACTGTAAAATTAAAGGGACAAATGTTTTTCTTAATTTATTCAAAAAGTGTTATTAATTCTAACAATGGCAAATGGGTCATTGTCAAATATATTTAAAAATACTTCAGTGTTATTAAATTCATATGAAATGCTTATTGTTGCTTTTGACAAACAAAATATCGGTAGTACAGGCATTCTTTTTCAGTGTTATGCCTATTTCATATCTAGCTGGAGCATTGTAACTTGCATAATATGACATTCCAAAACCTTTATCTTGCTTCATTTGTTTGATTTTAGACATATTTATATTTGCGTGTATATATTTTCATTGTATGTCTTGACTCACTTGATCCATGGCACACAACAAAATGATGCAGATTAGTATATACTGTTTTCACACATGTAGTCCTCTTCATTCATTGCTTTGTTCGTTATTTAATTAAATAATATTAAAAAAATTTTAACAAATTTGAACTGTGGTATTCAAAGTTCAGATGTCAGGGAAGACATTCAAATCAATAACATTTTATATTATGATAAATGACTGCATAGTTTCCTTCCCTAGTGACTAGTTACTACTTTGCTTTCACAGTAAATGAAATTCTAACTAAAATAAATAGTTGCATTTTAAGTAATCTGTCCAACACAAGCTTTACGCATTTAAAGGTTGAAAGTTTGGGCCAAACTTTATTTCAAAATAACTCAAGCTTAGTCAGAATGAATGGAGAGTGTCCATGGTGATCAAATCTTACACACTCCTTCAGTTTCTCTTTTTCTTCTTTGAATTTGTTCTGTGTTTGACTGATTCATTTTCACATAATTATATGCTGTGATACAAACCACCTGCATTTTGACCTTGTAATGTTGTCAGCATGCTGCTGCCATCGCCATAATGCTTCACGGTGAAGATCATGTTCAGGATCATGTGCAGTTTGTTTTGGTCTTGGCAATAAATTTAGGAAGCTTACAAAAAGTTTTACTCAAACCAGTGTCAGTACTGTACTTTAGTATTGTAAGCTAACAGCAACAGTCTGTGTATGTTTGGTAGTAACTAAAGTAAACTGTAACAAGACCGCCCCCTCTGTAAACTGACATAATCATACCACACCAGTAAGAAGTGGAGTCATGCAAACTTGATCTCTGAATGTCCTTATCATATCTGTATAGCCTAACTTGTGTCATATCTTGCTGCTCTAATCCACTGATGTTCTGGGGGCCTCGTGAAGCTCAGCTTGTGACTGGGCACACAGAGGAAACAGTTTGGCAGCAATGGTCACATTGTGTGCAGGAGACACGCTGGCCACTCACTAAGATACAACCAGCACAGCAGGGAGTTCCTAAACTGCTCCAATAGTGAGAGATGACCATGGAAAATTCTAGTTGGCCACTTTCAGGCCTCTGTTTGTGTCCATGAGGGTAAAATTAACCATGAATGAGCCATCTTTCATGCAGTGAGGCAGAAGCCTTCAGGGCCTGTTCTGTGATGTAACACTGTCACAAATGTTCCATTCCCAGGCGCTTATATGGTGGACACACAGAGAGGCCTTTGAAGCGTCACAATGAACACAAGGCTTTGCCCCCCACCCCCAAAAACACAGGATACTCCTATCTCCAGCTCCAGAGTGGTGGGCTCTGTCATAAACACAGAGAGATGGTTGTTACATAACTTGCTACCAGGGCGTCTGCTTGATTTAAATGAAGAAAAACTACCAAGAATGTGTGACCCTTTGAAGCTGGCATTGCACATTTTACAGAAAAAGAGAGAGAGAGAGAGAAAGCAAAGAAGTTTGTAATTTGCAATAAGTCATATGAAAGCTGTTGCTTGGATGTAAATCAAAGAGGTCTGAGCAAAACAGGCGCCTTTAATACATAATAAGTTGCTCTCTATTATTTCACTTAAAATCAGTTTATTTAAATAGCAGCTATCCGCAACACATGTCATCTAAAGGCACTTTACAGAGAAGATTCAATCAGATCCTCCTTTCAGACTGATTAAAAACCTACAAGATCTAAGGGAAATGGATGAACATGTGGTGACAGTAGAGTTCAGCTAGCATTGATTCTACCACAGTCCCTCATACTGTGTGCATGCATGCAGTGACAGTGGAGAGGAAAAACTCTCTTTTAACATGAAGAAACCTCCAGCGGGACCAGGCTCAGTGTGAACAACAGAAGGCTCATAGAAAGCTGCTCACACTGAAGTAGTCAACATGAAGTAGAAATTACCAGAAAATGTGTGTTTTTATTGCAATGACTAAAAACTGTAACTGGATAATTGATAAGCCAGCTCATTCAATGAGGAATCTGCAATACTTGGAACTTGCTGCTATAGACGTTGTCCAGCCTGTGTGAAAAAGCCTTAGTCATTTGCAGAACAATGGTCAAACATTAGAAATAAGACATGCCCCAAAGGACATGCACCTATTTTGCTGGAAGTTGCGGATTTACAAAATTGATTATTGGCCATGATCTTTTTTATAAGCTGAATTTATAAATGCATTAATTTGAAATATTATTTCAAATTCATGCTCTGTTCTGTCTTTTTTGTTTTTCATACAAAATCCAAGTCATATACATTAAACTTTGATGATGACACATGAGAACTGCGAAAAAGAGTGCCTTTGGTACCTTCGGAAGGCAGTATCAAGTACTCATTGAGAACTCTATTTCTAAATACTGAAATACTTTTGAACTTCTGGTGAAGGTGAACTGAACCATGAGGACAAAGGTGAATGAGGGAATGGTTCAAAAGTGCATCAGGCTCGACATTCAGTCTAGCTCTTATCGTCAAAAGGCAGCAGACTTGATGGTCAAGAAGATGAGTCTAGTGCCTTATCTACATCTTTTACCCTCTGTCTCAGAGTCTCCTGTGAATTGTTATCTCCTGCTGCTCTGAGTCCTCTTTGGCCTCAAGTTGTGAAAAAGGTTATCAATGAGAAATGCTCTAGAATTTTCTAATATGACTTCAGCATAACATAAGACCTCAGACATAAGAAAAACTTAAGGAAGGGAATAAATGCATGATATATGAGAAGAATCCAGATTTTCATCAACAAACTTCAAATCAGCAAGGACTTACCTGCTTTTTTCTTCTCAGAAGTAGGGGATAAGTTCTGCAATAAAAGACCAGAAAAAAAGATCATGTTGAGATATGTTTGCCGTCAGGGATTCCCTAAAACTGAGTTTAGTCACTGTCTGATGAGGTGAAACTACATATCTGTAACAGCTGCAAGTTAAATGTTTTATTAACATCTGTAGCATACTAACCTAAGAACACAGTTTGATTTAGACTGTAATTGAATAATTACTGTCTAAATTATTATTAGAAATTTAAATAAGAAAAGGTCCAGAGACTTGAGGGTCTTTAAAATAAGTCTGCATAGTTTTCTGATGAGAGTATGTGTTAAATAAATGGTCACAGCTGATAATGAACCCACCAGAGACCTCCGACCAAATATCACATCATTAATAGTCTGAGCAATCATTTTTTTCATGAGTCTATGTTGTTTCAGTTCTTACGTAGCCCAGCCTGGGGACACATTGCTGATAAAAATCACAACATAGTGGATTCTCATCATAGTGTGCACTTAATATGTCCTTCTTTGGAGTTATTTTGGTTTTTTAGGAACAACAACTGCATTACTGGATAGAGAGTAGTAAGAATAGGGCAGTGAATTGTACATGTTTGTGGCTACAAGCATCTGCGTGTGTCTTTTTTTGTGTGAGTGTATGTGGGGAGTCACATGGAATGCAAAGGTCTTTCTTACTCCTGACCTTTGACCTCAGGGTCTCCGGCTGAGCTCCGCACCCTGACCTGTTTTAATCTACACTCCTCTACAAGAGATTAAAGCTATGAAGAAACATTCCTGTAATACACTGACAATGTGGCTGTTTTCCTTGAACAATGGTAAATATAGACAGACATTACAGGAAGGAGAAACAAACATGCACAAAGGAGCAATGCTGCCCTACTCCAACTCATTGCTACATGCTGCCAGTAAGGTGGCTGGAAGACAGCTACTACATTTTTACATATCTTGCAAAAAAAATAAATAAATAACGGACAAATTTGGCAAATAGTTTCCTAACATGAAAGTGTGAGTGACAGGGGTAATCTAAATGTTTTAATTTAGGTCACTGGATAATGTTAAAAGTTAAAGTACGATCCAGCGATCATGGGTATGTTTTGGCCAGTATTTATATAGAGCTTTATCAATTCAGAGGATTTCACCAAAGTGCTGTATACTACATTCAGTCATTTACCCATTTACGCACACACTGATGGTGACAAGCTACATTGTAGCCACAGCTGCCCTGGGGCTCACTGACAGAAGCGAGGCTGCCGTACAATGGCTCCACCAGTCCCTTTGACCACCATCAGTAGGTAATGCACGTGAAGTGTCTTGCCCAAGGAAACATAGACACTGAAAACCGGAGCCAGGGATTGAACCAACAACCCTCCAGTTGGAGGGCAAACTCCTTAACTTCAGCTGTGTTTTAATTCTTTGAGTGGTCTGCGGAGGACTGGGGTTTATATCTTGGTTGTGGAATTGGGTTCAAATCTTTGAAAAGTCTGACTTACAAGTCAAAATAATCTTGTGATGATCTAAGGAAACAGCTGAAAGTGCACAGACAAGACATAGTTTACGAATACATTATGTAATAGGGTCACTATTGCTCAAGATTTGTATATTATTGGCACCAGAAAATGTACATTTAGAGCCTTTAATTCATCATGTCTTGGTAAAGTGTTTGTTCATAATAACAATATTGCATTCATTGATACTGCAAAAGAATCAGTAATTTTTTTTGGTTAAAGATTGTTTATTTTAGACATACAATTATATAATAAATACAGTATATGTCCACATAACATAAATTAAAACAGTCTGCATTTGCTTTATTAGGCACCTTTAATACGAGTTGTTTTACCTCTGAATGTCATGGTCTTGTTTCTGTTGTGCTTTACTTTACTCCATGTTTCCTAGTTTTATTGGTTTAATTCCTGTTTTGTTGTAATTTCTAGATTTATGTTAGTTTTCATGTTTTTCTATTCTCTGTTGCCCTCTTGTGTGTGTGTGTTCCTTTCCCTTTGGCTCCCTCGTTGTGTCCTCTCACACCTGCTCCTTGTCAGCTCGTAACCCTGCCTTTGTCTCAGGCCCTGTCCACACAAAGTCAAAACGAACACGAAACACTAATATTTTCCAGAACGTTTGTCGTAAAGACTGAGACGTAAAATAAATGTGATCTTCCACACGAATGCATGAAAACGCTGCAAAATGTATGCCAGGCCTGTAAGTGGCGCTGTGGTGCCAAAGCAAAAATAGGCGAAAACAGGCAACGAAATGTTGGGCATGCGCAGTAATATTTATACATGGTTGCCCTGCGGGTCCATTTTTGTGGTTCAGTCAAATTGAGGTGATGAACTATGTCATCGATATTGCTCTGTTCTTCCTGGAGATATTCCAGAAGAAGAAGATTCAGTTGTAAGCCCGACAGCAGGGTGAGTAGCATGAGCAGCAACCATTCAACACAGTACGGCGCCATTGTTGTTGTGATACTGTGTTGCGCATGTGTGTTTAGAGGCGACGCTATGACGCATGCGTGTAAGAAAAAAAATGCGGTTAGAGCTTAAAGATGGAAATGCGAAAACGGCGTTTCAAAATCTTCCCACTCTGAAGGCTTAATAAAAAAAAGATCGTTTACAGACCCCGATACACCGGCTTCGTGTGGATAAGAGGCTGGTTTGGTGAAAAATTCGTGAATTTAGGCCAGGGTTTGAATTCGTGTGGACGGGGCCTCAGTCAGCTACATATGCTCTCCCTCTGCTGTCACTCTTTGTTGGTTCCTTGTCGCTGCTGGATCTCCATGCTGTTTTCATTCTACTTCGTCTCTCCCTGGCTCCTCGTGATTATTTCCCCCTGATGTCTCCATGGTTCTGGTTGGGTTTACATTATTACCGGTAGTTGTTTTTTGGATTCCTGCCTTTGTTTACAATTTTTTTCCCCATTAAACTGCAAGAAATCTCCCCAGCCTCTCTACCTCTGCATTTGGGTCCTCAAACCTCAACCAAACGTGACACTGAAAAGCCCCATGAACTATAGTTGTTTATGTGTTTATATAGTAGAACAAAATTAATTAGATTAAGCTTTTTTTGTATAAATAGTTTAGGACAAAAATAAGATATACGAGGAATTTAGAAAAAACTTTTTTTTTTTTTTACTATATAGCTTTTTTTGACAAGGAAAACAAAGGATGAAAATCATCCATGTGTCTGTTTATCCTTCATCATTTTCATCCATCCTGCTCAGTAATTAAAGACACTGAAACAATTTAATCCAAAAAATTATTTTACATAAAAAGAGAAAAATAAGATGGTTTGTCTTTGTGGCCATCTCTTGGTTGTTTTTTGGATTCTTTTTTTTTTAACCACAAACTTTTGATGTTTGCCTGTTCTCTCTTTCTGGCATGTCACAGAGCAGGTTCTCACAGTGTGGGATTGGTCCAGAAAGTGTCAAGTGTTCACTGGGGACCTGTGGGCTGCAGAGCAGTGTCAGCTGTCTCATTTACTGCCACTAATTTCATGGAAGTGACCTGGTTTGGAGCACAAGAGGAATGGTATGTGTTAGATTTACACATGTCTAAAGAGACCTGCAAGCCTGCACGTTTATATGCCATATGGTAATTATTTTCAAGACCGCAGCCTGCAGTTTAGTAAAACACATTTTCCCACGAGTTGTTTTGGTATGGTCCAAATACCTCAGAAATCTTGTCTTTGCATCTACATCTGAAAATATTTTCTCTGAGGTAAAAACTTAATAATCATTATTGGTTTCTATGAAGGGCCTTACATCTGCTTTAGAATTAAAATTTTTAAGGTTTAAAGGAGAAAATGGTTTACTACATATCATCATCTGTTGAACAGTGATTATGACACAATTTTATGAGTTTTATCTGATAAGAAAAAAAGCACAAATACATTTAGAACTTTGCCTTACAAAAAAATGTCATTTTGTTTTTCCCTAACAGAGTGCATATCATGTGTGCCTATATGACCGTGATAAGTCATAAGTTAAGTAATCATTAGCATGTGGTCCTTACCCAAACCCATGAAATCCAACAAGCCTGTTTCTTTTCCTCCTTCAGCTTCTTATCCCTCTCCCCACCTCTGCAGCTTGTGGGTGTGTGTGGGTGTGTGTGTGTGTGTGTGTGTGTGTGTGTGTGTGTGTGTGTGTGTGTGTGTGTGTGTGACCACCCATGGTCTGTGCTGGCTGGGGATTAGGTGGCTTAAGCAAACCCAAACCTTTTCTCAACCACTTAGCGTAAATGGCTAAATTGGTCCAAACGGCTAATGGTCAGTGTCTACACTAGATATACAAGAGAACTGACTGTGACTAGGGAAAGGGAGTCAGTGGGTGCATGAGTATCAAGACAAACAAACTATCTAGAATCTATCTAGAACAGGGGTCGTCAAAGTTTTCCAGGCCAAGGACCCCCAAACTAATGGCGAGATGGAGCTGGGGCCCCCTAATTATATATATTGCATGAAATTGTGTTATATCAAACTGGTCCTATAGTCACTATAGGACCATTACAGATGGAGTCATTTAATGAAAGTAATTTCGCCCTGGGATTATTAAAGTATTTCTGATTCACATTCTTCTTTGATGGGGCAGGTGTTGCGACTGAAACCGTGCCCAGCTTGAAAGAGGTCCTGTGTGTCGATGAATGTGTGCATCAATGACTGAAAGATCACTTCTGTCTCCATTTATTTGTTTACTACAGTGTGCTGAATTTATGTTAATGTATATTTAAAGACATTTCAATTCAAAAAATTGCAGGGGGGGAATATTAAAAAAAAAGTCAAACAAAACTTTCGCAACCCCCATGCAGTACCTCTGTGGACCCCTGATGAAGACCTCCGATCTAGAATATAGTTCTTAGGCATTACCATTATGGATGTGGTATAGTGCACTTGTGTATGGATATGGTACCTTGCAAAATCATTCCTATTCCTTCTACATTTTTGCATTTTGGCAAATTAAAACCACTTGTCGAAGCTTATCTACTGGGATGCTTTTTCATCTTAGAGATCTCAATGGTGTAACAGAAACTAGAACAATGTTTTAAACTGGAAACAAATTGACAAATGCTTTGAGTTTATTATAAGAATATAGAAGCTGCAGTTGCTCCCTCTCAGTATTTCCCTTCAAGTGCAGCCTGTTAAAAAGCTGTTCTGTAAAGGATATTCTAAAGCAGTTACAACGACTAATATCTTGGAGTTTGTCTTTTGCAGCTTTGCACATCTACTCACTACAATGTTTGTTCCAGTATTTTCTCAAGCACTTGTAAAGATTAGCTTATGACTTGCCACACCCAAGCTAAACTCTTTATGAATTTTAATTAGTATATATATATATACTAATATATAGCCACGCTATCACACGATCATAACTGGAGCTAAACTATTTTATTGTAGCTCCAACTACGAGGAACACGTTTCTTAATTCGATTCCCATTTGTAATATTCTATAAAGCAATTATTCTCTTTCTAATCTACAGCTATACGTACATCTAGAATGGCTTGTAAATGATACAAATTATACAAAGAATAGATTGTAAATTATACAACTGAAGTGTGTGATTGTAAGGTGGATGAACATCTTTGCAAAATATAAGGTGTGCAACTACTTATCAGGGCACTGTAAAGGCTGTTCCAGTTAGGTGAAAAAGTCTATGTTTATCCCAAACACACAGTGAACACTTGGTCTCGGTCAAGTGGGACCTTGTTACCCAACCTTGCGAGCAGATTTATGGACGCTATATCAGCTGAAAGAAAGCAAGAAAACAGAGATTCAAATACAGCACCCTTTTTCGTGAATGTTTACAAAAGTATGCTGTAGGACATGGTTTCTAATCTTTGGAGTGTCTGTAGGGATTCAGACCTGGATTTATGGAGCATAAACTGAATCACACATGATTGGTCTTAAAAGTCCTTACTTGTAATTGTAGAAATGTTTCAAAAATAATAACTCTGTATCAGGAGAAAGTAGAAAAAAAAGACCTACTCATCAAAAATATTGCTTGCAATATTGATCTAAAAACAAATTATTGTTGGACACAATTCTAAATCCAAGTTAATAAGCTCAGTAATTTATATACTGATGCCACATTCACACTGAACATGATTTGAGCAGCAGAAGCAGCTGATTTAAGTGCAAAATCAATGATTTACGCACATCAAGGCACATCAAAAGGTGCTGCAGTGTGTCTCGGGCAGCAGGAGCAGTGTATTATGGGCTTCAAGAAGAAATAATATATGTTCTGTTTTTGAAAATGGACACATATAGGCACAAAGGACGATGACCTCAGTTCCTTCTCTTTCGACAGTGTTTTCCTATGCAGATTGCTGGAGTGGTTAGCTACTGTAACACCTACCTTTGTACTCTCTTTTTGTTTTAACTTGATAATTTCCATTTAATGTACTGGACGATGTAGAGGGATCTTAAGTCAAAAGAAGTTACAGTATTAAAATTAAGTAATATTTTTCATCAAAGTAAATTGTAATTCAGAAAGCACTATGCATTACAGACAACTCTACGTGAAAGTAAATAACGTCTGTGATACAGTAAGGGCCGCACTCCTGCAGGTCGCACGGCCAACACAGGTTCCAGTCCAGCTTGTGAAAATCTGTATCACTCATATTAGTAATTGTCATGGTGATCCGATGGGTCTTCTCACTATTTGCACTCTGTTTTTTATTTATTTGTATATTTTTCTGAAATTCAGCTTCATATAACAATTGTAAAAGGAACGAGTGAATGCCAGGGGTGTATAAGGACATTGTCTAGCAAAAACAAATACAGATTAGTAAAAGGTTGAGCATTCAAGCTCCCACAGATTCTGCTTAACTGATTTCTTTGATTTGGCACTGATCAGGCCTGGGTGTGGTTAAATAAACTGATCGAGTTGTTCACAGTTGATTTAAAATTGAACATGAAGACCAATTATGTTTTCACAGCACTGTTTATATGATTAATGCTATAAAAAGTGAGATATAAAATACCTCATCTGTCTCCTTCCAACAAGTTTATTTTTTTGGGCTTAAGAGAGGTAATAAGGATAAGCCTGAATCCCCAACTGCATCAACAATACTGGCTGGTGGATTAGCAGCTCACATTTTGGGAAGAAAGCACATAGCCGGTTAACAAGAGGGATTAGACCGTCAAAACCTCTGTGGGACCAGAGGTTCCAGTCGGAGACATACTGGGCCAAAGTCTTAAACACTGATTGAGCCTCGCTCTTTAGAAGTAATGTCATTTAGCCAGTCTAGGCCAGTGTGAGCTTGAGTGCTCACTATCATGAAACAAACACCCTGCATAACTTCATCACATTCCTTTAACACAGTATTAAAAAAAACATGGCAAAGACGATAATCTGCACTGAAATGAACTATCAGTGAGGTAATTTAACTTTCAGGCAAACAAGAATGAAATCACTTGAAACACGCTGCAGCTAATAACCCTGCGCTGAACATTGCTCCACACACACGAATAAGCATCTATGTTAATTAGCAGTTTTATTGTGCATTCCTGCACACCTGTGTATGAGAGTAAATTCAGTTTGTTTTCTGCTCTTTGATTTATGACGCTTCATTATCTGCGGGCTACAGGGGTATTTTCAGATGCTTGTATCTTCCAGTCATCATTGAGATTTACAGTTAACATGTACCGTCATCCTGCAACTATTGCTGTACCGTTTATTGTCCCCATCATGCAGCAGATGCATTTTTTACAAGGTAAGCATACTGTACAAATGTCTTATATTGCGAATGCTCATAAATGCTGTTTAAATAAAAAAGTCAGAAAATCAAGAGGAAGTTATTTAACTGTATCATCTCCGGTTGTGCTGATTTGATTTAGGTTCCACGATATAGAAGAATGACTTGATGAGGGATAATTATAGCACTGTGAACGCTGCAATTCATTTATATGTTTGACTTTCATAAAAAAGGCGCTATAACTGAAAAGGTGAATGATTTAATGTATCATAGTACAAATCTGTTTAGACAAAACGCCGAGCACGTAAACTGAGTCATGCTCACACGTTTTGACTGCAAGTTTTGACTTTGTGAGCTGCGTTCTTTTAGATTTAATGTCTGATAATCCTTAAGTTATAAAAGAAAAATATACAAACTGTGTGTTTCTTTCATGTTTTTTTTGGACCTTTATGCAACAATATGGGGTTGAACTGACAGGAAAAACACATTTTCTTGCAGCAGTCGAGAAGTTGGTGTTCTACATCCTGTTCCCGACATTAGCCAATCTGTTTTTTGGGGGGTTTTGTCTTTTTTTTCTGATTCTCTTATTGTAAGCCACAGAGGGCCTGTGTTTGTCTCCCTGTTACAGCTGCACTCAACAGCAAAGTGACCTTGGGGACAATGACACAACACAAAGCAGCTAGAAGTGTGGCCATGACCAAAACCCCAGCAGTCCAGTGCTTGTTGGACTGAATGGCGGTTAGGCTCACTGCTCGCTGACTCATTCCAGCGGCCTTTAAGCCAAATGTGTGGGTGGAATGTAGGCAAACATGATTACGCCTGTCGCAGTCTATGTTGACTATTGACTGAGAGCAGGAATGCAGAAGAAAATGAGAAGATAAATAAAAGGCAGTGAAAGTAGCAAAATCCCAGGGCATTTCTGACCAGGACACTGGGAAGGTGTGGCTTTGGATGAAGGATGTTTGGGGACTGTGAGGCTGCCAGAGCGGAACATGGCGGAAGGACACAGTGGACATCTGTTACTGACCTTAGCACGCAAACTGCACCAAATCTATTGTACACACTGAGCAGACAGATAGAAAAATTAAGTTCATCCATAACCAACTGACAGGGGAAATAATCTGTTTCTCATTGTGTAATAAAAATAACTCAGAGGTAATTATCCTCTGAGAGAAGAAAAACTAACAGTGGCTTGCAAAATTGTTTATACTTCTTAAACCTTATTGCAATGTCTCATTTCACAACCACAATGTTCATTGTTTTTATTGGGGTTTGACTGAAAAGATCACCATAAATTAGTGTGCAGGAGAAAAGACTTCATACAGTCAGTCAGTATCATGAATCACATTACACCATAACTAAAATAACAAGGTTTTAGATAAAGTCTTTACTAGCTTTGCCTATTTACAAACAGGCATTTATATTCATTCTTCTTTTAAGAATAGGTAGGTTCAGTCAGACTGGATGAGCGGTTAAATTTTGAGTCACAAACACAACCATACACCCGCATTACAAAAATACCCTTTATTAAGACATAAATGACATAGAAAAGCTTCCCCACAGCATAATGCTGCTCTGACCATGCATCATAATTGGGATGGTATGATTAGTTTGATATGTAGTGTCAGTTTTTCCTCTACACGCTGATGTTTTAATGTAGGCCAAAAAGGTCAGCTGTGGTCTCATGTCGACCAGACTGACTTCTTTCATGTGTTTGCATCGTCCTCAAATAGCTTTTGGCCTGCTCCATACAACATTTATGAAGGCTTCCTTTCAAGAACACCTCTTGCCACTTTTCCATAATGCACATGTTTATGGAGAGCACAACTAACAGCTGTCATGACAAGAGATTCCATCAGTGAAACAATCAATCTCTGCAGTTGCCGAAGGAAACCATTAGTATTTGGGCTGTTTCTCTGACTTTAATCAAATGCTTTTGTATAGCAAAACAATACAATAAAACAATAAGCACTCAAACTGCTGCTCATAGTGAGAATCTTGAAGGCCCAAACAGAAAATACACTGGAGCCATAAAGGTTTAAAGATTACGAACATTAACTAACTTAAGAGACCACATTCCTTCCAATGCTGTTATAACTTAAGTAGAAAAGGTTCATTCAAAGACCGTATTTAAAATTTTCTAAGGGAATTAACACACTTGGTCATGTCTGGGTTTTTTTGTATTGTTTTAGGAAGAACAGGGAGAAGTTGATAAGGAGACCCGAGGACCCCAGAGTGGATAAACAACTCTAAATAGATCTGAGGGGAACTGAGATGCTAACGCATTCAGACATTTAAAACAAAATGCAGAATTTTATAATTAATTGGGAAAACAACAAGAAGCACATGTAGTTGTCAAAACAAGATCATGCTTATTCTGCTGTTGAAAAAAAATCTGTAAAAAATAACTGCTTATTTACTTTCACCTAAATATGCATTTATTTGAAGCTTTAAACAAAGACATGCTCTCTTTCCTATTGCTAGGGGCAGCATGAGAGCTATAAAGCTTGGAATCGTCTTTTATTCATAATTTCTCCCAAACTTTCTCCCTGATCTATCTGCTAATTTTCAAACTCTTCTTGTCTTCTCTCTATTTGCCAAATTGGTAGAGTCAAACGTTGATGTTTGTGGCAAAGAAAGGGGATAAAATGCAGAAAACAAAATGTTCACTGAGCATGAGTACGGTACCTTTACGAGGCACTGTATGTGCATACAGCCAGAACCTGCATTAAAACACCAGGCCATGTTTACAGCAGACGGAGAGGCTGGTACAGAGCAGAGCAGCACCTTTAGCGTCAACACATGCATGACACGTAGAAACACCCACGTGCTAAATTTAACACTCAGCTATGTGCTTTGTTCAGCAGCTCCTCTGGGTTCTTTGGGAGATTCTCTCTCCATAAGCTGTGCTGATGAGAAAGGACGATGCCGTATGTGAGCGATGTGTTGTTTCCGACTGTAACACTCAGAGGAAGGTGGTCAGGGGTCGACAGTCTCCGCCCGCCTCTGCTGCTTGACACATCCTGAGCAGGACACTAAAAATAGAGACTTGCAACAAATGCTTTCAAAACATTTCGAACTTCAATTGCCACTTTTGAAAGATTTGTATTAAACGATTTGACTGAAAATAAGCTTTACTGTAAGTGCAGACATAAGCTAAATATTCTGTGTTTTAAAGTAAACCTCAAATGTGTTTGTGCAACAGTGGTACAAAAAACAAGAGCAAAAGACACCTGCTACCCGCACTAAGCACTAAAGTACTGCCAACAAAAAGAGCCTTGACAAAAAAATATAGCTGTTCCGGTAACAGAAAGAAAAAAATGATCTGCTGTGGCACAACATCCGCTAGATGTAATCCCTTGTAGACGCAATTTCAACAGCCACCTGCCCAAGGCTCATAATAGACTGCAGCTAGTGAGATGCTAGGAATGGACTGATGTGAACAACGTTAACATAGAACATGCTCTTGAAAATTAATTCTCCTTCAAATCTGTTACCTTTCCAATAAAAAATTTTTTGTAATTTAACACCATAACATGTCACTATGTGACAGGAGACTGTCAATGAAATCCAATTACCAGCCATTACTTACAAAATGGTTTCTATGATGACAGGAGTGATCAACATGTGAGCAGATACCCAACCTATGCAAACATAAATATTAAAGTACACAAAGACAAGCAGCGGTTCCGCAGGTAGTAGGAAAACATGTATGAACCTTCCATTGATACTTTATTTTATAGTTAATTCACCTTTGTTGTTCATATACAAAGCAAATTAGATATTTTAAGTTGATTTATGTTGTTCTAATCTACACAGCCAGTCATAGCAGATTGTCGCAAGCTGTTGTTTAGGGTCAACACTTATACTCCTGATATCTTTTCTGAGTATTACAGAATTTTCCGTTATATTTCACAAGAAAGCTGTTTTTTTTTTAGGTGTTGCCTTACAATATGTCCAAAGATGTGCCTTCATTTAAATAATGTTTTGATTTAACTAATCAGAATCTTGCAAAACCATAACATTATCATTGCCTGGAGTTTTGTAAGTCATTTAAAGACTGAGTGGAAGAACAAAAAGGTGCAGATTTCATAAGGTGTACAACCTTCTGAATTTAAAGAAAGTGGTCAGTTCTCTTTCCCTTTATTCTGGCATTTTCGAAATATATAAACAATGTTAGCTTTCCTAACTAATCTAAAAATTTTTTTATATATAATGTCAAACTTAATTCAAATGGTGAGCGAGCCAAATTGCCATATGTCTCTATAACACAGTATACATAAATAGCTGTTCTTTATCAATCATTTTATAATTATCTTGTGCAAACTTGTAGACATATTTAGTAAAAAACATAAAGATTGTATGTTTACTTTGCGCAATAAATTTACATTTTAAATGTTTTATATGATTTTTGGAAACAGATTTACAAGTAAAGTAAATAAATTGTCTATGTCGTCACCAAGTAGAAGAATTCTAGTTTCTACTACATGTACAAAGCTTCCTTTCAAACGCAGAACTTTCCCCAGTGGAATAGGGACCTTTGAATTAAACCTGCTCATTTCCACAGCAGGAGGCAAATTATTCCTAATAAATATTTTCCATCTATGTTCTCCCTGATCAGGGTGAATATAGATAAAGTCATCTCAATTTTTATCTTAATAAGCATATGCCAAAATCATTTGTTATTTAACAGATTCTTCTAAGACTTCAAAGTCTTTTTTTGTCTTTATATCTAAGTTATCTGTTGCTATTGCACCAAATTGTACCCACTGCTTGTAAAATGTACCATTAGGTAATCCTGTTTATTATATTTTGTGGATTCCCATATTCCGGTTTCATGTACTTGTACATCACATTACTTCAGCATGTTATCCTACTTCATACAAAAACTATACTTCAATCAAATTTAGTAGGTCTTCCTCAATAAAAACAGAAAGTGGTATGGATAACATAAGCATGATCAATGAAAACTAAATTTACAGCAGCTACCTAAAGAAGAATCAGACCTACTGATAGTTGATTGATATCTGAAGTCATTTCAATTATGGCTTAATAACTTGCTTTACTTTAAAAAGCTAGAATGCTGACCAATTTATTTGAAAGAATAATGAACGTGTACAGGGTCAGTTTATTTAGCACCATAACATGAGATAACTCTCACGGTGAAAGAAAACAAAGGTTAGACAGTCAACCCAGCAAACCTTGAGGAAAATGTGACATCCTAATTGCCAGGTTTATGACTTTCACTTTACTCTGAACAAAGCAGTGTTTTTCTTCATAGAGATCCTCCTGCCTCTGAATATTTCAACTAATTATAGATGATGTCTTTTTAACTTCAGCATATCATCTTGTAAACCTTAACAGTCAGGCGACTGAAATAAGGTTCTAACCTCAACTTGTGCTTTTCCTCGACTCACGTATGTCTCGTGTTTACATCATTTAGAAGATTTGTTTTGTCTAGCTGAATAGATTAAGTGTGCGTCACTGGTTTTCTGGGCTCAACAGCTCTTTGAAACTAATTACTACCTCAAAACCCTTTTACAAAGTCATCAACGTTTGGCTTTAATCAATCACCCCAGAGCTTCCTATTAAGCACAATGAAAATAGTTTTTACCAAAGTTTAGTGAGTTTCCTTGAATAAATGTAGTCATAAGTAGCTTGCTGCAGTTAAATGTGCTGTACATCATGCACTTATCTTCCATCTAAAAAGTAATAAGATCCAGGAAGAGACGTCACAGTCAAAATGATAATGCAAAGACAGTTGAGGAATGTCATTTAAGTCAGTATATTTCTGGTCAACAAAACATTGCCTTTCTTTCTCTATTTAACAAGGGGACTGCTTGGCGGCAGAAACATCCTTTTTCACTTTTATGGTTCTTCTCCTTGTTCTCCTATGGTGAGATACAGACCGGTAAAGTCCATGTTCGCAGACTTTAGGACTACTTTTTGAACCAGAGTGTTGACTAATCATAAAATGAGCAAGCAAAGGAGCATAAAGACGTGTCTCACTTGAAGCGTGTCCCCATTGTTCCCCCCGCAAGGGCTTTTCACCTTCCCGACTCCCCCTTCTGACCCCTTTGTAGGAGTGAAAGGCGGTAGATCTTTGCAAGCAGCTAATTATAGATTCTTAGCTTCTGCTTGGTTAGCTCATAAGAGTAAAGAGTCTTTCCTACAGCTGAGAGACTAACTTAAGGGGTTGGACCTCTTAATGCCTTTAGAGCTGTTTCCTTTCAACGAGGTGGTTGAAGCATTTCTTTAGAGACTTTGGACCATGCCGACATGATAGTTACTGCGATTTTATTGGTATCATGTAAATCTCCTTTTACATAATAATCCATAAATGCCTTATTCCAATTAAATATGAAGACTTTTGGCACAGATTGAACTTTGTTGCGATCAAGACGCCAGTCTGAGAAAAAAAACAGTGACATGGTTCATTATACTGCTGGAATTATTCTGCTGGAAGCAGCCATTAGAAGAGGGTTGCAACGTCTACTGAGTAGTGGGGCAAATTATTGAGGGAGACTTTCCTGTTTAAATAGTGCTCTGTTGGTACTAAGGGATAAAGTAATCTAAGAAATTATTTCTCTAATCAGTACACCAGCAACAATAATGTGACCTGCTTATGCAACATATAATGGTTTTATGTTAAGAATGTAAAAGTTGAAGCGGTCCTTAAAGAACAATCCACTCCAAAATTGCCTTTACGCCAAGCTCACACTAAACATGGTATGGAAGTGCTACCGAAAGTCACTCACAATGGACTCTGCAACCAGATTTTCTCTGCTGTGGTTACAGCTGTGGAAATGGTGCTTAAAAAAATTAGTAAAAGTTGAAATGGATTCAGTCTCTTTCCAATAGTTGTCAGGTAAAACTTCTTATTGGTGCACAAAAACATACAGTACCGTTCATTGTTCAATAGAACCTCTGTTTCTGTTTTCCCTCTTTTGTCTCGCTAGTAAAGCTAGCTTGGGTTGATTTTGTTCTGAAAGTCTAGCTGAAACACTTGATTTGTACAGCTTCAGTAACCATAACCACACTGTGCCATGGCTGATGCGAGTGTACAAATGAATTTCAATGATCTGGGTTCCATGCGGTGCCCCACTGCAGTCGCAACACATTCAGTTTAAGTCCAGTATTATTTAGCTAATAATTTGCATTCATCAATGTCTGATATTGCTGTCTACATATCCTGGGAATTATTATGACAATGTTGCTTTTATATATAAAAGCCATCTGTTTGGCACCCTCCTCAGATTTACAGGATTTATGCCTCCTAATTTTTCACCAAGAAATACTCACATTAATACACGTGCCACTCTAGGTCATGTAGAAAAGCAGGTGCTTCCAAATGTGGTAATTTGAAACAAGTCTAAATACAAAATATAGTTTTACCTTTAAACCTCCCCAAACCCTGCAATGAATGAGACATGGGTATATGCTGAAGTTGCTAGGAAGCATTACTCACTGTGGTGTTTATTGGTGGTGTTTATCATATGTGCGTACATTATACCAATTTAAAGATTTGTGTAAATGAATACTATACATCTGATATTACAACTTCTAGAATACGTGACCCAATGAGAAGAAAAAATGCCTAATTTACAGTAGCAGACTCCCTCACCAACTGTCATATTTTGCAGACCAATGTTTTTCTCTAAGACTGTAACTCCTAGACATTTTAAGATCTCAAAAATCCAAAACATACCAGAAAGCAGAGAAAAAGGCTTGTGACCCTACAGTTGTAATTACAGTTTCCCATTGGGCTTCAGCAACACTGTGACCATCCAATAACAGACCCGATTCAGTGGCGCATCAGATTTTTTTTTGAGTGAGTTTCTCAGGAGTGACAGCAGTGACAGCCCATCATACAAGAAAAGAGGGTCAATCAGGAGCTTGTAGGCAGTCTTAAATCAGGGAAGTGGTCTTCAGCTTGTGCTCTGGTTTTCCGTTAGGTGCTAGTGCTCAATGTGTGTTGGTGTAATGTAGCACAACATTGTTTTTGGACAGAAAAAAAGTGAAGGGGACCAAAAAAGCATTTAATGCCTTGAGGACCTTGGCCCCACCAGTAGCCTAAGGCATCTTTAGAGCTAGGAGTCGAACCACTACACATGAGGGTCCCTGGCTCATCCACAGCCTCAGTTTCTTGTTCGTATGGTGCTTTCCCATCAAACCTTGCGAGCATTGTTAAAAACATAACTGGTTTCTACAGTGGATCATAAAAATGCATTTTCACTTGGCAGAGTGGCAACTGTCCATCTTTGCATAGTTTATCTAAAGCCAAGGGATATTTAACTTTGTGTGAATATTTACCAAAAGCAGGAAGATATCATGTGAAAGAAGGATAGAGCTTGAATCAGAAGATGAAATAGTTTGAAAAGCTGCATGAGGTAAATAAGGGTTGCATGCACAAAACTACATTTTAACCCAAAGTAGCAACATTGAGACAGACTTTATCCTTTGTGCTTTTCTTACTCTTGATCAGTGGAATATTTAAGCAGTACTGTCCCTAAAATAAATGTTGTAACTGTAAATTGTCGACTGTGACTGTTGTAACATTATTTTGCTAGGCCTAAGAAAATGTAAAAGGACTCCGGGTTGGTATTTTCTCACTAATCCCTTGACTGAACCGGCAGGGAGAATTCACCCTTATTTGACAGGAATGGGACAAAGGGTGGTCTGCTCCTGTAGCTCATCTGCTGCAGGGTTTAACATGTTTTGTGTTAGAAGATTTAAGCTTTAAGAAAAAAAAAGGGAAACAGTTTTGGTGCATAATGTGCTCTTAATGGCTGATTCCTTAGCTACTATTTTACCAGTTAGATTAGTGCATTTGTTTTTTTAAATAATCTATAATGCATAATATCTCAGAAAGATAAATAGCAAAATACAATGTTTTATAAGTTAATGCTGTATGCAGAAATATTACAATAGTATTCAAACCAAATAGCTACCCTCAAGTTAGATTTTCCAGAAAACATACAAAATATGTAAATGAATTTTCCATCTAAGTTTTATCAGAATACATAATATGCACTGTTAAAAAGACTTCCAATTTGCAATGCTTTTGGACAGATATAATTTCAATTCACCGCAGTATTGCAAATCAGATTACTAGCTTCCTGATTGGTGAACACCAGCCGAGTGCGAAAACAGCTACCTATAGGGCTTAGTGAGAACTGTTGGAACATGTGTCCCTTGAGGAAATGTTTCTATAACAGTAATTATGATATATACTATTCAAACAATTTACTGACTATCACGTTATCAAGGGTGATAAATGACATGAGCAAGACGTGTGGTATCCTCTATGTTAACAAATATTCTAAGAATGTAGACACTGTCAAGGAGGAGCGTCTTTACAAATCTCTAGATCAATCATAGATCTTCATAACTAAGTCAAATAGCTTACCAAGTCAATATCTTTCTCCTTTCAACTGTCTTGCTCTTTCTTTTTTTTCACTTGATATATATAACACACTAAATGCCACAATAAATAACCAGTTTATCCCAATAAATAGATCCTTTTTAAACACCACCTTGCAAAACTATCCATTAACTTGTATCTAAACAGAAAACTTGTGAGTCATCTCTTTGCTTCCTTCTAATCCTGTTTTTTAGTATATATTTACCATATTGATATAGGACATGAATATGGTAAATATGGACAATAAGGACATTGAAAATTAGCTCAGTAAATATCCTCCAGCCATGTTTTTAGTAGCACTTGATTACATTAAATGTCTTAATTTGGGTGTTCTTTGAACTTTAATTTTTCAAACAATGTTTTACATTCTTGTTATAGAAGGGAATATAATTTCTTTACTGTCTAGTCATCAAAAACACATTGTGTGCAGATTAAGCTGCCTTTATGTTTGAAAAAGTATAAAACTAAATCTTAATATAAACACGATTCTGAGGCTGTAGGAGCAAAGTCAGTAAGCTATTACTAACAAACATCTTGTAAAACAATTATTCTGATAATCTTACTGATACTGTAAAGTGAAGTAAAGCCCGCTCTACAAGCCAAGAATGACCATGGCTAGGCACATGAAAAAAAAAAAAAATGTGCAAAAGAATCAAACTGTAACTGTTTACCAACTTATTTAATGCTTTTGTGAATGTGAATTACATAATTTAATAATGCACAAAAAAACATGTCACCAAATTTGTATAACAGGCTCTGCAAAGATGCTGACCCCATGACTTACGCCACTTTTAGGTTTGCAGATTTTTGCAGATCTTGATGAGAAGGCAGTGGTCTCATTTGGAAGTGGGAGTGTCAGCAATGCTGCCGGTGTTTGCTCTTTATTGGTCACCTGCAAACAAATGAAACACAAACTTATGCTTGGAATATGATATTGAAAAGAGAGCTTAATTTTTTGCTTCTTATTTGAGGCATAAATTGCTGGCTATATCAATGACCACCTCTCTGATGAGGTCCTTCATTTTATTGTAGCATAATGTCACACAGAAAAAAATCAAACATCCTAATCCTCAAAGTTATTTAGTAGTTAAAAATTCCATGTTTAGAAGTAATTGCATTTTGCATACTTACTGGCGGCCCCTCCTGTCAAAATCTTTAATATCTGCATTTTAGATAAAGGACAGAATTTTGTCTTTCGCCATTTTCCACATTAAAAGGATTGTTGGCTAATCCTCACAATCTGCCTAGATAATCTGTAGTAATGGTATCTCTTCTATACCCTGTGTCTTCAGCTCTCTCCCTAATTTTTTTAGAGAATTTAGTTAAGTAGTGAGATGGTAAGAAAGCTGATTTTGCATTCGTAAACAATGCCTATGCTGATTTAGCAGTTCAGTTTTGTCTGTCTCCTAGTTGTGCCAATCAGAGTGTTTTTTTTAGATCTTATGGTATTTTAAGAGTGTATTATGCCATACAATCTCATAAAGCTTGTGGGACTGATAGAGACAAAATATTATTGAAGATCCCATGTCTACGGTAATGTCAAACACTAGGGTTTAAAGAAGCTCAATTTTACTATATGACCAAAACACAAGGCTCCGACTATAGTCCTCCTAGAGTTTCACAAACTGCAGGGTTTTGTATATTCTGTTTGATAATTCTATTATTTTTGAAAATTTTTAATATTGCAGTTGTGTGACCAGATACTAAAAGAAACAACCCTATTTGTATGGTCATATTAGTGTATGGATGAAGTCACGGGTTATTAATGTGGAATATCAGCTCTGTTCAACTGTATGGTTTTAGATATATTTGTTCTTAAGGATAGTTTTTTCACCAGTTGTGCACTAGTGTTTTTTTTTGTAATTAAAGATTATGCTGTTGCAGTAAGAGCATTTATATGCACAAGGGTGTCTGTTTCTTCCAACAAACTTTAACTCAATGTATAACTAAAGCAAATTCTTCTTTCTAAAGAATTTATACATTTTGGATGCCCACTTACATTTGGGTACTACAGTGAGTACTAAACATGTCAGCTATCTGGTATAAATTAAATATTTGCTCATAACTGTGCAATTTTAAAACTATGTCTAAATAAATAAATAAATTAATATATATATATATATATATATATATATATATATATATATATATATATATATATATATATATATATATATATATATATATATATATACTGTCTTAGAAAGAATGCATTTATAGGGTCTCAACAATAAATTCATAAACCAATCTCTGGAACGATATTACATACATTGTAAACTTCTGTGTCTGTGTTCTCCCCTAATTAACTAAATACGTTTTAAGAAGAAATAGTAAGAACTAAGTTGAGTAAATTGACGCACCAGGTGATGACGGCGATTAGGAGTAGGGGAACTGGTCATGGAGGAGGTGGTGCTGAGGGCATTCTCAATTTCCTGGTCCAGCTGATCCAGCTTCATTAGCAACAGCACCATGGAATCCAAACGAGCATGTTCACGCTAAATAAAGAAACCAATCTGTTAGAAAAATATTTAAGGTATTTTGCATACCTAGATAAAAATCTCTCAACGATCTGCAACAGTCCTTAAAGCATTTCTGATATTCAACATATCTGCATTCCTCGCCTAATTAATCCTTGTATAACAAGAGTCACACTGACCTCAGGTGGTTTCACTTCAGTAAGACAAGCTGAACAGCCCTACTATCTACTTAATACCATTCTTATGGAATTTTAAAAGCAATAAACACTGCACACTTGAAAAATTCTCCTCCTGTAGTTTTTCAAATATATTTTCTACTCATCTCTTATTATATTTCTGGGCGTACAATTGAGTCTGGAGATCTCAAACTACCCTTAACAAATTTAATAGCTGGCCTAATCGGCATGACAGACCCCTGTAAATATTTAACAAGGCACAATTTATGACACAAACACAGCTTTTGATTATATGTGCATTAAACTTGCAGCAGTAGGTCTGCTTCTTATGTTGTGACCGTTTCCTGCAAAACTAATTGTGTTATTTGGGATAAAGTAAGGTTTTTATTCATTTAATTGAAACATCCGTTGAAAATGAAAACATCCCCTGTAGTGGTAACTTTGGCTCAGTCTTCTGAGATCAGTGTTAAAACTGGGTGTGTATGGATGACAACATTAACTGGCTATGAAATGCGGGCAATGTTAATGTGTGGGGCTGATTGTTCCTGGCTGTAGCTTTGCGCTTTTCCTCGACCCTTCTGAACACATCACATGAATTTATTTTGCTGTTGGTGCCCAATTAAAAAAAACATGTTTTTAGTGGGTTTCCAAAGGGTGCAAATAATCAGGTCACATAATGGCACCACACTGATGCATTCAGCAGCATTCCTAGCTAAAGGGATTTCACATTACTACACTCAGTGTCCTTGGCAAAGTATCACAATGAAACATTGTACCACAGTAAAACAATGACATCTTTACGAGGCCTGTGTGAATGAACAAAAGTATCCGTCCCAGGATGGCAATAACAACCACCAAAATGCAGTGCAAGGGAAAAGTGAACAGGAGAAATTCAGATGTATCTAAAGCAGCGTTTGGATGTTATCAGAAGATTTTGTCCCGCCCCTTCTTTCAGATTCTGTACATTTCTCCTTTCTCCCATTTTTTATAATGTAAACAGCAAGGCTAAGTAACAGAGAGCACTCAGGGGGATGTTTGCCAAGTCATCTGGTCTGAGATAAATGACAGTTGAGCCATTTTGGCCCTGAGGGCTAGGATAAGCCTTGTTGCTAAAACAAATAAACACAGAAACAAAAGCCAATATCAGTTTAATCTCAAGCCATTTTGAAAACCAGATGGCTTTATTTTATAAGCTGAACCTGCAACACCCAGATGGTGGACTGAGGACTACATCATCCGTGAGCACAGGAGATCCTTCCAGCTTCTTGCAGCCTTTAAGAAATATTTACATAGAAAAAAATGTTGTCACTCTTTCGATTTTGCCTTCTTAAACTAGATATTGTCCATTACTAACTGTAGGAAAACCAATGTTTATTTTTTAAGCTTACATATTTTCATTACCTCTGACTAAATTTCCTTGATATGATGAGAAAAGTTATTACACAATGTTGGATGGATATTATAATAAAGTATTTTAGCTTTGGCATTTTAAATCTTTAATATACATCTCTGATCAGTTTTTAAGTTGTTTTTTTTAAACCAAAACATTAAAGGGGTGAAAAGGCAGTAAAATTCTTATAAATAATAATAATAATAAAAAAAAATCATAGTATCAGAAATAAAGACATTAAAGATTTAGTGGAAGATTTTCATGAATTTTTGAAAAGACCCACCCTCTCCATTTTTAATGAAATATGCATATGCAACCCTTGTATATGCAACCCCCTCCTGAGAGGGAACGCCTATTAAACGCTTGTGACAGCGTGCACAAGCCCATTTCTCCTTGTGCACACTCTGTTTAAAAGTTGCTGTTTGCATCACTCATACAACCTTAGTTTCCAAAAGAAGATTTGCAATTTTTCCACTATGTCAGACTCATCACCGTTAAGCAAAAATGGGGACGAGCACACAGGACGGCCTTACGTAAACATATCACTGGAATGATTGACAATTAGGAGGACCACCTATTATGATGATCCACCCAGTAAAAGAACATCCTCCACTATACCTTTAAGATATTGTTTAAAATTTCTAAGAAAGTCATACCCCATTGTTGCAAAGTACAAATCATGGACATACACAGTACTTCACAGGCTACTTTTCCCACTTCTATAGTACCTTATAAAAGTTTTTATTAACACTTTGAACTATTTTCCTTTTTCAAAAAAATCAAAAACAATCCACTGGACTAGGTTTCCAAGTTTGAAGATGTTTTGCTCCCCATCCAGGAAGCTTTTTCAATTCAAAATGTCAGGAATAGCGTTGAGTTTGAGGTTGTATACAGTAGCCCAACAAAGCCTTGTTTTTGTTTGGAAAACAAAAACAGATGAAAAGATCCACTCCGTAAGATGCAGAATGTTCTCAAAGTACAGCTATAGCTCAGCAATTTCAAAATACATTTTGGAGAGACAGCAAAGGTATGCCATTATATTAGCAGGATGCTTTGATTCTGTAGAGACAAGCAAGATATTCAGGGGTGTCCAGAAAATTGACTGAGGTAAATACAGTGCAAACATGAAGGAAACCTGATGGAGGTTCTGACTGACTTGAGATGGGTACTGATATTCACCATCTAGGATGTCCAGAAAATATCATAGATGAATCCAGTCTTAGGTTCTGTGCTCTGCTCTAACAGCCCTAAATCAAATATTTAGGTCCTTTTTTGAATTAAACTAAGGAGGCAATCTTGCTATTTGATTCAGGTGTTGGCTTAGGGAGATATCTAAACGTGGCCGGGTACTGGCCCTAGAGGACTTGAGTTTGACATCCCTGTTAGATGAAGGCATATTAAACTATTAGTTTGAGCTACTAAAAGTCCATGCATAAATTCCCTTGTGAACTTGTAGATGCTTACAGACTATAACTATCTAGTCTGACTGAACTGGTATAATTAACTAAAATGAATAAAGTAGAACTTCACAGGATTCATACCAAGTGATTAGACAGAAATTTCTATTTTTATTGGTTTACTCGTACTTTTACTCGTCAACTTCCACTTTATCTAGGAGGGTGGGGCAGCAGTCTTAGCAGAGACTCCAAGACTTCCTTCTTTGTTCATTTATATATTTCAAATTTGCAGCAACATTTTAAATCAAATAAAATAGATTTCTCCACAAATATAGAAAGGAAATGTAGAAAAAAAGCAGTATGTGGAAGTAAAACTCAAATGTTTTTTTCCTCCGTTGAATTGATTGCATTAAATCAAATTAATCTAATTAGAATGAGTAACTTTGACAATCTTATTCATTTGCGTTGAAGGTCCAAAATGAAATATTATATTTGCTTACAATACAACCAAAATGTGCAAAAGCAACTTCCCTAGAATTAATTCCCCATTGATAATTTTACACTATATTATATTCTCCTCCAGTGTTTTGTATCTGTTTTTAAACTGACTCATATTTGGGCTTTGGTTTAACTCTTAATCCAGTACCTTCCACAGGTGCATCCTAAACACACAATGCTAATCTTAAGCTCTGAAAACTGTTTCATTTTCCTTACAATTCACAATTATCTGTGCTACTTTGTGTGTGAGATAAAAAAAAAATACAGTGACGTCTAGCTATTATGTGTCAATTGCAAATAATTTTTAAAGGTACTAAGTTACGTCTATAATGTTTAAGGAATTTTCAGCTAAGTTGTCAGAGTTTAACATGAAACACAGAAAATGCTGCATATGAATTGTTCCTCTCATAATCTTAAACTTGCTCTTTTAAAGGTATTGCTAAGTTTGAACCCCAAGATTACATCTTCCTGCTATTTTAAATACAATATTACAGTTGATTAAGAAATTCTCTGACCGCTCCTTTTTTCCAGGAATTCAGAGTCTAAAAAGCAATATTTCTTTTCATTATACTATTGCAATGAGCATGCAACTATTAAAGTGTAAGCAGAAAAATGTGCAGGGTTCGCTTCAAAAAAAGAAAAGAAAATATCTCACAAATTGCACAAACTTAATACTCCCTCTGCTAATCCAGCCTCCACGTCTTTATAGGACCTTATTTTGTAACCAAGGGTTGAGGAACATTAAAACATTTTACAAAACCCCTCACACTGTGATGGTGAAGTAATTCTTAGGGAATTCTTAGGGAAAAGTTATTTGTTAGACTTATATTGCCTGTATGGACTACTTACGTTCTTAACAGATATGCTCTTAGAACCAAGATTTATTGCACTTACCCTTCTCATCCGTACCTTGACCACACTGTCTTCCTTCTGATTTTCTGTCTCATGTGTTCCTTCAATATCTGAACTGGACAGTTGCTTGTCTCTTGAAACAGCTGAGAATATAGCCTTATCCAGCTCCCCCATTGCAGAAAGTGTGTTTCCTGGGCTGTGATGTTCGTTGTGACCATCTGCCACTTCAGAGCAAGGTGATTCACTCAGGCAAGAGGTTTGGTTGCCATGGAGCAACTCACTGACCTCTTTAGAGAGGAAGGGAGGGTTCATCTGTTGCTCAGTAGTCTTGTATTCATTATCCAGATGGATGTTATAAACTGGATTTTCAATAATATCAACCACAGCTTGCTCTGTAGCTTTTACCAAAGAGTTGTCATCTGCTTTAACCAGGCGGATCTCTGGAATGGCGACATGCTTTGAAGAGTTATTTTCAACATTGAGAGGTACGTCTTCATCCTTGCAAACAGTCCACTCTTTCGGTAATGGGTTCTGAACTATGACATCCACTGACCTACTTAAGGAGGTTTTCACATTCTGATGATCTGCACACCAAATAGAACTTTTTAGTACTGACTCTCTTTCTATATTTCCAGTACTCTGCTGTTCAGCAGTTTTGATCAACGTCAAATACTGATTTATGACTTTATTCTGATATGTGTCAGGAGGCTCTTCTTTTTCTGCACTTTCCTCCACATGAGGACAGCTCTCGTCTGTTGCTGCAACATTATGTGGCTCAACCAGTGTCTGGTTAAGTGTTTCACAATCATTACAGTGATCTAAAGCCACAGCACAGTTATAAGAACCCTGGTCCACTTGAATATTTCTTGAGTGATGAGGGTGTCCTGGATTTTCATTTAAAATTTCTGAGTCATTCAGTCCATCCAGTCTGCGAGAAGGAACGGTGCTCCAGCTTTGACTAGATGTTTTGTCATACTGTGGATCTAATGAAAGTGTCACAATCGGTTGCTTTACTGATGTATTTTCTTCTGTTGTATCAGCTGAATTTTGAAGCACAAAAATAGGGCCTTCTACAGCAGCTTGGTCAGAGGTGGAGATAATCCGTTCAACTTCTGGGCAGTGGGTCTGAAGTTCCTGTTGGGCTGATGTGGGAAGGTTCACCATGTCCTTATAGATTTCACAGTCATCAGCCTGATCTAAGTCATCAGCACAGTTAGAATAGTCTGGCTCGCCTTGAACAGTTCTTAAATTATTGAGGCCTTCATTATCACTTTTAGTTTCCAGTTCATTTTGTCCACCCGACTTGTGAATAAAATCTGTGCTCTGGCTTTGGGTAAATCCATTGTCACATTTTTCCTCTATTGTAAAAGTCAAAAATTGTTCCAAAGACTTGTTAGGCAGTGACAGTTCATTACCACCCTCCATGGGATTTTGGTGCGTAAAGTACAGTTCCCTTCCACAAGCTTGGTCGGAGGTGGAAATAGTTCCTTCAACATCTGCACAGTCGCTTTGAGGTTCCTGTTCGGTGGCAGTGCCACGGTTCAGTGTGACCTCAGAGATTTCAGGAGATCTGCTGTAACTCTCAGTGTGGCTCTCCTTTGTCTGCTGATGAGTTGGAAGTTTGCCAGGCTGCTCATCAGCAGATTCAGAACATGGAGGCCCCTTGTTTGAAGGGATAGAAATGTATTGTTTCTCTTTAAGGCTGTTTAAGACATCACCACTGAAGATGCAATCCTGTCTACATTCTGTGCCAATTACCCCTTTATTGTAGAAAGTTTTCATAGTCTGATTATCAGTTGCAAAATAAGTATTAACACTAGAAATTGTACTGTTTGAGTAACAATAGAAGACTGAAGAAATCCCAGTATTGGGGGCAGAGATTTGTGCTGATTTGAAATTCCTCTTTGGAAGTTCAGGAGCAACCAACTCGAGAACTGACTCCTGAAATTTTAACAGAGAATCTTCATTGTTTTTAGCTGATTCATTGACATCTTTAACAGCAAAGGACTCATCCAAAGGCGTCTGACCTGAGTCATCTGAAGGCAGCTGGCAGCCCTCTGGCATAGAGACACATCTCGTCCGCCGGCCCTGTTTTAAAGCCTCAGAGTCCAACCAAAGACCCTCGCTGTCAACTCCATGACAGCAAACCAGATCCAGATCATCATAGCTATATTGTAAACCCGACGGGTGAGTCACATGTTCCTCCCAACTTCTTTTCCGAATAGCAACAGCCATGATGAAAGGCAAAGTATTATCCCATAGGGCTGCTGGCAAAATTAGATAAACAGATCCGCTGTAATTGAGAGGAGAAATGGGAGTAACAAACATCAAGTGCTCACTAGTTATAGGTTTACAGAAACTGAATGTCCAGATGACAGTACGGTAAATCAAGTCCTGCTTCTCAAGTTAACAGGAAGCAGTGGGTGAAAGTTCGAGGATTGCAACTGCTCTGCATTCAAAGTAACAGGGGAAATAAACTGGACCAATATAATACGTCAAGGAGCCTCTTTATGATGATCATACGGTGGAAACCAAAATGTTTTTAAAACAATGTCATTACCATTTTCACTCTGCAGCTTGCCCGCTACAGTCAGCTACACTGAGACAAAACTGATGTTTTTGCTTTGAAATTTTTATAGCAGATAAAGCTGACAAAGCAAAGATTCTAAAGTGTTTCTCTGCTTTTAGGATGTTGACACCAGAGCTGTCATATCCCCTACTGACAAAAGGATATTACATAGATGAAGGAAAATACAACATCTGACAATCAGCTGAATTTCATCACCCAGTAACACTCACAATGCTAACAGAATACATGATTTTATGTAAGCTTATTGCTTTTGTTAAAAATATACTTCAGAATATATTACTTTAGCTGTAGCTTACACTAGGTAAAGTATGTAAATGTGACTGTTAAACTGACTTCCAAAAGGTAAAAATGTTAAGAAAATGAATCAGAATTATAACTGAATGATATTTTTTTCAGAATCAGAAAAAAGTCATACATTTTTTTAAAGTTACTATTTCAACAAATAACCTGGGAATTATCAGCTTTTTACCACATTTGGCATAAAGCTTAATGTAATTTTTGTTTAGAGTATAAACAGAAATCTTTTATATAAATCATTTACACACTCTTGATTCCCATTAAACCAACCACTGACATTCAATCGTCAATCCCCTATGAAGTTAGATACTCAGATTGACTTCTTGTAGATTCTCCAAACATGACACAGCATCCTACAACAAAATCTAGTATCTGGATTGTTTTTCCTTTCTGGCAGATGCATGTATATTCCAAAAAACAAGTTTTAACAGTTATCCAGAGAGATCCATTGGCTTCCTTTTCATTCATTTGCAAGATGAAATTCCTCCACTTTTCAGGAAATATTAATCCAACTCTCTCCAAGGGACATGATATATGAAAGCGCACTCTAAATCCAGTCCTTAGTTGGAAAAAGTAAGAGCGATCTTGGAGAGTCCAGTCACCACCCTCGTCCTTGGATTGCTGGACAAGTGCTGAAGCAGCCAAAGGCAAATGGAAAGCCAGGGAGCAGCGAGGCGTCCATGGAAAACTTGCATCTTGATCACATTAGAGGTTTTTTGCTGACACTCAGTGCCAAGGAGTCGAGGTGGTGTAAGAGGGGCCGGCTTTTCTTTCCCCACTCCACCCCTTCTCCACTCTGTTCTTCCTGTCTTCTCATAAGGTCTCCTCCCTGCTGCTTTTTGACATGCGGTATGAATCACATCACAGAAGCCTCTTCCTTGGCCTGAAAAATCCTCAACATTTTTAAACACTATCTCTCCTCTAATGTATACTCCCTACTCACTGTTTAAAAAAGTAATTTATCTTCTCTTTTACAGTTCGATTAGACTTTTTTTCTTTATGCAGCTCAGCTCTACTCGCAGTACAAGACACCCACCAGTTGGTTCTGATTAGTTACAGACTGGTTGGCTTGTAAGTATTCTGGCTCTACACCAAAAGATCACTGTAATGTTTTGGCAGTTAAATGTTGAGTGGCCTTTATTTACTTTACTTTGTCACTTCGTAACCTTGTAACAAAGAAAAAATTAACACTGGGAAAAAAGATTGGCCCCATTATTAGGGACACTTTGCTAGGTGCAGGTTACCTTAATTCCATTCAGTCAAGAATGAACAAGATGCTGGAAACAAACTATTTGTTTTTATCACTACCGACATGCTAGCATCATGCAGTTGCTGCAGATTTGTAGATTGTATAACCAAGAAGAAAATCTTAAGGTTGTCTGTTCTACTGAGAACAGTGGGGCCCTTGGTAGACACTAAACTTTTAGTTGATTTCAGCTTTATGTCATGATGCATCATGGTAATTATTGTCATAAAGGGATGGACATATTCAACAGCATTGGTTGTGACAATTAAAGAAATTAAACTTGTTCATATTGCTTAAAGTAATCTATTGATACAAGGTATTTGAGCAATAAGCTCATCAACGCAAAATGACGACTGGCCAAAGTGGAGGTAATGGAAGAGACTGGACTGTATGAGCTACTACATTGAGTAGACTGAGGCCTAAATTGGAGCCCTGGGGAGTGCCTGTGATACATCCAGTACTCAGACTGCAACTATAGGGGAACATACAAATATTTCAGTACAAGGATTTGGAGAAGCATGGCTGCAGAAGAAGATGGCAAAGGGGGGGGTTTTGGCCTAGTGTTTAGGGTGCTGCGGGTGGATCCCAGAGGTTTAGAGTTCAAGCCCCACTCCCATGGACTGCCACTCTGGGTCCCTGAGCAAGACTCTTAAAGGGAAACGCTGTTTTTTTTTTTACAATAGGCCCTTGATTTTACGTCATTACATATGTTCTACTCACTCAAATGAGTTTTGTGTCATTTGGAGCTGTTCTGAAGATATTCCGTTAGGTTATATCCAAGTAACCTCTTCCTATGGGCAAACGACTTGAGGGCACAAACTAAACTGTTCATAATCTATTCTTTATGGTACACATGGTAAGAAGCAAGTTCTATGATTCTTCCAGACTATTCTCACCATGTCAGTAACAAGAGGAAGGCCTTCCAAGGGGTAAAAATGTATCTTTGAAAGAGAGGGTTGATTTTTCTTCTTATTTCTTTGCTACACTTCAGATCAAGATTAATAACAACAAGGATATGTTTGAGACACCAGAGAAAGCTTCAGTATTCATCCAGACAAGAATGAGTGAAGACTGACCTGTAAGATGCATGTTGCTTGTTGTCTCTCTTTAATAGTATAAGAATCAATATGTTCTAGTTTGCATAGGAAGTATTAGGTCCTATTCATAAGCCTTATTCCTAAATGGCCTCCTTTCCGGCATTTTTTACCTTAATTTCTACTTGATGTGGAATTTTATAATCCATTACATTTTAAAAAGAATGCTAATAAATTCAATGTGTATTGTTACAACTCTTAACAATATATATATATATATATATATATATATATATATATATATATATATATATATATATATATATATATATATATATATATATATATATATATATATATATATATATATATATATATATATATATATATATATATATATATATATATATATATATATATATATATATATATATATATTTAGTTATTTATGTATGTCATTCTGTTTTGTTGGTCAATGGTTTCTTTTCCATTTTGTGTAAGATTAAAGCAAAGTTGCTTTTTTGAGTTACTCTCTGTTGCCCCCTTGTACCAGTCTCCTTTCACCTAACTCCCTTCTAGTTACTTCTACTGCTAGGAGTCCTTCCACTGCTAGGAGTGTCAAGACAAGCAAATAAACTGTTTAAGGTGTCAAAAAGAGCCTGAGTATGGCTGAGTGGCTGGTCACTCCGCCTCAAATCTATGATGAACCTCATGCCTATCTGCTTTCTGTAGGAGTTGTCATTGTTGGAAGGGCTCCTTGATGCACTGCTTATACCTGGACATTGCCTGCTGTATATGCTCTTTTTAGTTCTCTCCCGTTAGGCTTAGCAGGTCCCTTCAGTGCGAACCTGAATGGTTCGATGAAAGCTTTGGTTCTACAGATCAGACATTGTAGACTGGAGTCAGGTCCATATAGACACGATCTGATATTCCAGTGTAGGAGATGCTGCAGTCTTATATGCTTGATATAATGTTGCAGTAGACAATCTTTTATATTATAGTCTATAGCAGGAAAAAAATATCAATTAGTGTAACGTGGGGAGCACAGCCTTTAATTCCACATGGGGATGGAATGTATGGTGGTATGTGGTACGCAGACTGCAGTGATGATAACAGAGCTTATTTCTCTAAACAGTTTCAATGCTCTGCTCCTCACTGCCAGATGTTGCTTTAAGTTGTGAAAGTGTAGTGCTGAACATCTGCCTTTGGTCTTCCCTGGAGCTATAGTTGTTAGTCCAAAACAAAGCGCAGCCCACAACTGCTACCATGGCTTCTGAAATTCTACTGTCCAATCAGGTCTACATGAAGATTGCCATACAGATGTAAATCTTACATGAAATGATCCTTAGTCTGATTTTATCCACTTTGTTGGTTAGGGATCTAACAATAGGAAGAGACTGGGAAGAGCTGGTCTTTATGGGTTAGGGCGGGCATACACTGTACAATGATTCAATCTATGTACTCAGCTACAGCTCAAACTGTACGACAAAACCACAGGGTTTAAAAGTTCACAGCTCACAATGTATTTCCTTACACTATATGACCTTATGCTCTGATATGATCTAACTGCACACACCATACATCCAAAAATCGAACGTCCGACTCAACGCCTAGAGATGATGCTAGTCAGACTTGTCAGTCTGGAAGCCAAAAGGAGAAGAAAAATTCCCTTGTTTGCACATGCGCAGTGCACAGTGTTTACGTAAAATGACTAGTAGACGCTTGTATGTCTGCTTTGACAGCAAGATTTGCTCTCAAATACCTCACGAGGGCCGACTGAATTTCAACAGGTTTGATTTTCTCTCGACTTAACTGATTCCTGATAGGAACATGGTTGTGAGAGGCTAATCTCCCTTAGTTACCACCTATATACTGCAGGACGCAGGACCCACAATGAGGCTGAAACTGCCCGATCCAAGAAATTCCTGCACGACTGGAGAATCAGCCTGAAAAAGGGCAAAAAATCAGACAGTGTATGCCCAACCCTTAGCCTTTTGCCCGGTCCGCTGCCCGCCATGCTTAACTCTCTTCTGTTTGCATTGCCTTCTCTGTTTCTTCCTCCTCGGATGGGAGATGTTAGGATTCACTTTGAAAAGTTGCAGTTTAGGTTGGGATTTTGTTTGTGTTTTTCGACAATTCCAGCAGTTCATCATCACTGTACTGGATTATGTCCAGAGGAGTGAAAACACAAACAAAATCATGAAGAAGAACAGCAGTTCGGAAGCCACAGCAGTTATCCACACAGCCATCTTGAAGGCTTAAAAAAGTTGTCCAAACGGGCATGGAGCAATGTGGCAAACATTGACATATAAAGACCTGGTGTGGCAAAGCATTCAAATCATGGCATGGAACCCATTATTAACCAGTAAAGGGTAAACTGACAAGTATAAACGGGATTGCACAGCTCTTAACTAATTAACATAAGCAAGTTAACTTAATAACATGATTAGTGTGACAGGCATGAACAGGTGGAGTAGATTAAACTGGCAAACAAAAGAAAGAAAACTGCAACAGAACAACAACAAAAATCCAACTGTTTAAAAATGGAATTATAAGAGCTGAAACAGACTATCTCAGAAAATGGGGGCTGATAAGTAACTATAAAAATTCAAAAATTAAGAACTTCATTGATATGAAAAGCTGAAAAACATGAACATAGATAAGTGCACTGCATGGTAAATCCCAAATTGCAAAAATATTAAAATAAGTCAAGACTCAAAACCCCAAAATCCTCAAGTAAATTTGTAAAACTAACAAGGAAAACTATAAATAGAAGTGATGAGCTCATCAGTAAAGCAAACAAAACAATACTTAAAGACCACTACTGGATGATAGGGTGTGATAGGGTGTTATATTATTGTCATTATTAAAGCTACAGTGTAATTTTCAGCGACATCTAACGTCCAGACTGAAGACCGCAGCAACATGAACATCTCCCCCCAACCGCTTCTCCCCCCCAACAGTACAGCGAGCGTTACGTGACAAAATTTCTTCCATGACGTCCGCATCACCTACCTTCTCAAGTGATGAGGTTTGTTTACATAGATAATTTTACAGATAGTATTTCATTAGTCTGTGTGTTCAGTACCGTCTCAGTTCATCTCTCTCAACTTGCCGTAGTTACTTTCGAGCGTAATGGGCGATCTCGCAATCGCTAGTTTGTTGGCTCTGCGCTGCCGTAGCACAAAGATGTCTGCCTCCATGGCTGCGAGACCCGCTCCTATGTAATTATAAATAACGAATTCTAAGGCAACGCAAATATTAAGGTTAAGAGGCTGAGCTCGTAGATGATGATAAATAACATAGTTATGTATAATATATTACATTTCTGACTGTATATCCCTGTAATTATTACACACTGTAGCTTTAACAAAAAAAATTCAAAAAGCCCATTAAAAAAGGCCATCAAAAATTGGTGGTTTAATATAAGTGAATTTTAATCTGAAAATATTTAATTTTTGCTTGGAAAAATTGAAATTTTTCATAGTTTTAAAAATGATATAGCTGATAAAAACCTTCTTGCATTGGTTAGAATCAAACAATGGCAATTAATAAATTTTCATATTCACTACTTTTTAAGATTGTTCTCATTACATTTTTTTAACAAAAACAAAAAAATGTGTCAGCACAGCACAGCTGCATGAATTGCAATGTGCAAAACCAGTAGAGAGAATCAAAACACAAGAGAAAAGTGGAATGGAGCCCCCTCTAAGGGTCCCAACACTTCCTGGCCTCTAACCTCGGGGTCATCCAGATGTGAGGGGAAGCTGAGGGTGAGTCTTTTCTTAGGATCATCTCTGGGAAAACTGTGCACAGCCACAAATGGTGGCTCTCCAGGGACAAAGATGGGCCCTGCTGCAAGTGAAAGAGAAGCATCCAAGTTTAACAACACTCCTCTATATATGTCAAATGCTGTTTGATGTAGTGAAAGATTTTTTAGGATCAGCAACTTACTTGTGGATACAGCTTATGATTAAGGAGGCCAGAGTGACACGACACAAGACTGAAAGTATGTATTGTCTGCAGAAATAATTCAAAATGATAGCCCTCTTCTTGCTATCCATCCAGTTTACTCACAGTGGAGCAGGTCTTTGTGTATCACAGTAAACTATCCTTGAAGTAATTAAGTTCAAAGAAAAGCAGACAAACACAAAAAAAACAAGCGCTATTTTCCCCTAACATCACTGGAGGATAAAGTTTATATCTAAAAAGAGACTTGTGCAAATCTGAAATAGCAAAGAATTCCTTGGATGTAAAATTTTGAGTATGTTTGAAATTTTATGGATGCCATATTTTTCAAGGCTCAGTCTGGGTATAATTTTTGTGGCTGATACTATAATACTTACAAAGTGTGGTAGGCTGTGGATGAGATGTGGGGGGTGCCATCTCAGGTTTTTCATAATTCTATCTCTAGAATCCCACTCTGCAGAATTTGTTAGTTCAATCTCTAATATTATGCTCTCTCTGCTTTTTCTCATAGTAGCTTCATCTGGTCCGTTCCTGTTTGGCTGTGACACCATCCTGGAGAGAAATATCAGCTGGGCTGCTGCCATCAACACTTGTGTTTATATGTTGAAGATCGGCCTGTTGTTCAGTGTAGTCCTGTTTCTCTGACTGTGACCGGCTGGATGTGCTCTCTTCATTCTCTGACATGGGAGTTGGCTCAGAGCTTGTCTGCCTGGCTGTGTGTTTCCTGGACGGGGCCGCCTTTTACAGCTGCTTTTTGTATCTTTACTTCTGTCTCCTTGAACCCCAGTCGGCCTCGGCAGATGGCCGCTCACACTGAGCCTGGTTCTGCTGGAGGTTACTTCCTGTTAAAAGGGAGTTTTTCCTCTCCACTGTCGCTACAAGCATGCTTAGTGTGAGGGATTGCATTCGAGTCAATGAGTCGATGCAATCAACTGGTTTTCCTTGGATAGAAAACTTTGAATCACTTTGACTGTAAAATGCCTTGAGATGATGTGTGTTGTGAATTGGTGCTATATAAATAAACTGAATTGAATTGAATTAACTTTATATTATTAAAACAGACATCTATCAAACATCATGGAACCAAAGATGAATATTTTTAGATGGAAGAAAAGCCCAGACAAAAGTCATTGGAGCTATTCTTAGACTGACAAGGGAAAATAATGTACCTCTGAAGTAAGAGTGGAGCAAATGATGACTTTCAGGCAGGGTAAAAATAATGCATTAGCTCTTTCCTCAAGCCTTATGAGGGCAAGTGGAAGCCAAGAGCAGCAAAGCCAATGAACTTACTTATCTTTATAACCACTTTTAATGAGATCTCCAACTCTTGCAGGCTTTAACAGTGGAGCATACTTAACAAAAGTCTAAATAATGAAGGCATCAGCAAATGCCCCATATAAGTAATTGTTGCTGACTATCTGACAATCAGTTATCAGGTAATTACCCCCAAATGATGAAAATACACACACTGATAAAGTTTAAGAACTCCACTGAAGCATATTAGGTTAAAGTAAGCAAAATGATTTAATTAAGACTATGTATATTTGATATGAGTAGGTTGGGTAATAGAATAAGATTGTTGCATTTAAGATGATTAAAAAAATAATAATTTTATTAGGGATTTAGTAGGGATCCAGGACTATTATTTTTCGGGCAGTATACAATTATACTCATTCCATCTGCAGATAATTTTATTTTCTTGGTCAAATGAAGAGCAAGTACACTTATTTTTGTAAAAAAAAAAAAATAATAATTTATTTAGATTTTTGCAGTATGGATAAGACTCAGAGTACACATCCAACCAGATTTACTTTAAAGCCTGGCTATGTAATAGTTACTGGTACAAAAAAAAAAAAAAAAAGAATTACACACCACGCTAGCCTTGTTTGGGTTAGGAAGGAGTGGCCCGAATCCTCTGCTTGACATGTTGGTGTTTGGATTCTTCCTCTTGTTACTGACATGGTGAGAATAGTCTGGAAGAATCATAGAACATGTTTGGATTCGTTAACAGTTCCGGAAAGGAGAATTTCAGCAGATGGTCGCTATCAACACCTAAGTAGAACCACAGGTCCTGTTATGCAACACCTAGAGTCTTTTATAAAGACCGTAGGGCATATACATTCAGACGACTGAGCTAACCATTCTAATATGCATGTAAAGTGGTACGTCACATGTCCAGAGCAGTAACACAATAAAGAGCCATTCAAGGATCAGCTCAGAATCCCCCAATTTTTGGGAGGGGTGGGCAATGTGGACCCAAAGGAAACGACCCCGCATTCCTCGCTGATATAGTTTATTATTAGAAAAAATAAACCAGCATAGATTGTTGGCATTGAGAACATTGTGTGTTTGCCCATGTAGGAAAATGTTAGTGACATTTGTATGAAGAAAATCCCTCCCATAACTGAGTCATCCAAGTCCTCAAAATACAAAGACTCCTTTGAGTGGTTTATATAGCAAGTTTTTTAAGCCTTCTTTAAGACTTAAAAAAAAAGTTTTTTCTTTAAATGTATGTGGAAAGCAGAGCTGAAAATATGCAGAAAAAAAAGAAATCCTTGGGGTCATTTGGACTACAAACAAAACAAAACAAAACACCAGATTCTCATTCTGTGGCTCCAAAAATAACATCAGCCAACCACACCAAGATTCCTTTCTTGTCACTCGCTTTGCCCTGTGGTTACCAGTCCCTTTTCAAAGAAGCCCAGAGTCATGTTGGTTAATAACTGTCTTTGAGGCCTGGGTGGGATCTCAAACAGCTGCAATAATCTTAGATAACATCTCCGAATAGATGGAGCAACTTAGGCGTACAGAGAAAGACGTCTCGTATGAAAAAATAAAACAAGTCTTCAATAATCAGGGAATTGGAGCTGTTCTGCCCCGTGTGGCTCAATCGTTGGAGACACACAGTAAGCCTTGAATTGATCGTGTCTAAGCTTTAACTGTGGGAACAGGAAGTGCATGTTATTGAGAATACAGACTACAGTGAGCTCAATCATTTAATCTTTTTAGAAAAAAAGAGAAGCAACACCAATTGTGTTTTTTGTGGAATTTATTTCGTCAAAGTTTCTGTCTTGAATTTATTTCTTATTACAAGACAGTTTTTTCAAGCAGCACACTGCAAAAACATTCTGAAATGAGTAAAAACTTTATCAAATAAGTGTATTTACCCTTAATTTGAGTATGGAAAATAAGATGATCTGCCAATAGAGCATTTTTACCCTTAAAATAAGGGTAAAAATGCATTATGCACTTGAAATAAGAGACTGCTGTTGTTTTTTCTTATTTCAAATATAAATTGTCTAGTTCCATTGGCATAGTGTCTCACTTACCTTCTTAATTACAGAAAAAATTTACTTATTTTAAGAAAAAATTACTTACTTAGATTTACATTTTTTTTTGCAGTGCCATTGCACATCATGTATTTCCTTATAATCAAAATATCTATCATAAACAAGCACGGGTAAGTATGCAATTCTAACAGTATAAGAGATTTTAATAATGATGCTACTGTATGAACCCAAATAAATCAGAGCTGGAAGGTTTATGATGTATTTTCATTGTTAATGGGTTTTTTCATAGGGTAAAATAAATTAAACACACAAATTTGATATAATTGGGCAGAATATTTAGAGTTTTTACTGTTCTCTTTAGAGCTACACAAGTGTAACAAGCTAATTTGGGAGGTTGGTTAGTTAGACAGATTTATTTGTTGCTTAACGAACAGCAGGGTCATTCCTTTCCAAATGTAGTTTTGAAACAGTGTAAGCTCTATCAGAGTTAGTGTTGGCTCTTCTTTATTTTCCTCACAGTGACTGTCTATGTTTTTAGCAACGTGAATTTCCAAACAGCCTACTTTGCCTCTACTGTAAGCATAGAGAAAATAGTGTAGCAGTGCACAGAACTCCATTACTTCATCTGCCAACCCCTCAAAAGATTGTTAAATGTTATAAAAAAAAAATCCAATAAAAAAAATATATATGACAACAATCTTATTTTAACTGTTGTATTGGTTGGTCTATTAACTCAGGTTCCTATTGGTTCCAGCTTTAAAACAGTTTCACCTTAATATGGTAAGTATTAAAGTACCAAAACCAACTTTTTAGTGATTGGAAGAAAAATGAAAACACTGATAATCTTCAGGGCCCTGTGCACGGTATGTTTTATTGTTATGTGTTAAAACATCTACATGACATTTTCTTTGTGATCTCCTTCCACAACACATTAGAATACACAATATGTGAACTAAAGTGTTATTGCCCTGCCACGCCATTAGCAAGCAGTAGGTAGGCTCAACAATATGGTCATGGAACAAAAAAAAAAAAAAAAGTGAGTAAAATGTCAGAGTTGAAGGGACTGAGCTGTTTTTTATAGACATATGACAAGTTTCAGCTATTTTTATTTTTTTGGATGACTTTGAATTATAAAACCACCTTTGTTTTTTAAACTGCTCGGCGTCACAGATTCCTACTGATTGCATTTATACTGAATTTCTAACCATATAGGCAGACTTCATTATTTCTGTGTACACAACTACACTATTACCACACTGGACAAAATCGAAATCTAAGTCATTTTTTCTTAAAATAAGTGCATTTGTTCTTGGATTGTGGAGGTAAAAGATACATTTTGCCAATGTAACAAGACAATTTACACTTAAAATAAGAAAACACAATTGCATTGTCGTATTTCAAGTGCATATTATCTAATTATCTTATTTTAAGAGTAAAAATGCTCATTGCATAGGCAAACTCATTTACCTACTCAAATTAAGAGTAAATACACTTAATTTTTTCTAGAAAATGTGATGTCCCTAGGGCTGTAGCCTTCTTTTAAGCAGCAGTAGCAGCAGGTGAAAACGCTGAGAAATCTCCAGCCACTCTGTTACTTTCTCCCCATCTTGAAGAAACACTATGTTGAAAATGGCTGCAAAAAACTGAAGCTTATATAAACATGTATATATATCTGATCCTCATTAACAGGCCCAGGCCTTAATAAAACATTTAGATGTCCATTTCAAACATATACATATAAGTAAGAGCAGAAACATAAAAACCAGCAGACAACAATAAAGTATAGGTGCTAGCGATAAAGTTGTATATTGGGAATTTTTCTGATATGTGATTTCGGTTAAATGTATAAATGACGGCAAAAAAAATTTAACTCAGCATTCTGCAAGTCTTCCAGCTTAAAATTCTGTGCACACTAAGATAAATAAAGTTTATATTACATTCAGCAACTGCAAACACAATAAAATAATTTATTTTAATCCCAAAATCCTATTAAGCAAACCTGCATCCGGCTACATCTGCTATTCTAGAATGTCTTTTACAAGGAAAACCTGTCCAAGGTATCAGAACTTAAAATGGATATTTAATCCGATTAACACTTTCTCAATAAATTCAAACCACTCAATATTCTTACAAGTTTTTTGCTGCATTAAGCAACAAGCCTCATCGCTGAATATATGGTTTACAGTCATTACCACATGCTATCCAATATTTGCAGCAATTATATTGCCTACAGTGATACTGTAAATGTGATATCTTAATGGTGTATTGTAAACCCATAGGGTATTAATTATAAGTTATTGTCAATATTCTCATATTGACCCAAACCCTAATGAAGTTGTGGTAAACTTTAGGTCACAGCTGTACCAAACCATTAATCCAGCAAATATTTCCCACATACAACAAGCGAACCGCTCCACCTTTTTTCAAAAGGTTCACAGTCAAGGTTAGCTTGAAAAGGAAAATTCTCTTCAAAAGCAAACTGGAGTCCACTGGATATCCAAATATAGAGCTAAAAGGGGGAACCTGTTGTTTTGGGCTCTGACAGTATAATTAAGGCATGCATTGTGTGGTAACTACCAAGGCAGCAGCTAAAAAAATAAGAGTGGTGAGCATTAGCCAGACATGAATGATAAGAATTTTTATAGGTGTCCTAAACAGATGAACAAATTGTTGGGTAATGGAAAAAAACAAGATATCCTACATCTAGAACTGATATCTAACTGAAGAACTCTGAAATGATGGTTATGTTCTGCAGGAAACATGTATAAATTCAGAGGGATTATTATCATGGGCTTTCTCTGTCTAGATGTAAGCAAACAGCTTAGTCACCACATCACACAGTTCTCCACTTTTTATGGATATGGCCCTACTGAAACTGTTTAAATGATGGAAAGACCCTAGTAAAATGTGGCTGTGGTCGATTTACTGCAAAAAAACTCATTCCTTTTGTAAAAAGTTTCAATGGTCCAATTAAATATTTAAATTACGTTCTGAAAAAAGTTAGAAATGTAATATCTGCTACATGTGAACCATGGGGGAGGGGGCATTTTGGTTTGAGTTGTTGATTTGCTTCATGGAGGTTGGGATTGCTTTAAAGCTTACTTTAGGTTGGCACTTGAAAAAAAAAATGTTTTTCATATTTAGCTGAATAGCCGTACCAATTTAAAAAATTAATACTTTATGTAAAATAAAAAGCCAGAGCTATTAAATTAGTGAACCGTTGAATTATCCCTGTTGAAATGGCTATGATTACATAAAGTGATTATGATTATGGTTCATATTTTGGACACCGTTTCTAAGGAAATTCAATAAAATTTTCCTAGTTTGTACAATAGATATGTTTGTTGTTCTCCTGACTGCAGTAGTGAGAGTAGTTAATACCACTGGGTGATTTAAAAAAGCAGTGTGAAGCTACTAGAAAGATTAGCCTAAGAAATTTAAAGTTGTCTTTAAGAACATTTGAAATAAGAGATAGTTGTTGAAAGATGGGCGTAATTAAAACACCTGCGAACAGGCTATACAAGTAAGGTAATAGAACACAGTTTTCCAAAACAGAAAAACACCATGATCCCTGGAAAAATGTCCTTTGGACAAATAAATCTAAACTAAATACATCTGAACACCAGAACAATACATACAAAGGTTCCTACTGTGAAGCATGAAGGTGGACCTGTCATGGTTTGAGGTTTATTTACTGCCAGAGGACCATCACACCTTCGTAGAATCCAATATGAATTTTAGTCTTTATCAGAGTAAGAGCCCTTCACCCTGTGTAAAAAGAAAATAAAAGCAGATATGGACAAGATATATTCACCAAGAACTGGCTGAGAATTAACAACTGGAAAGTCACAACTGGAACAACTGGAAAGTCACAGGCCAAGTCAAAACCCAGATCTGCAGCTTATTGAGATTCTGTAGAGTTATGTAAAATAGGCTGTGCATGCAAATATCCTGTGAAACTGAAGAGTGAGAGGAACCTTCTGTAGAATGATTTTAGAAGATGGCTACAAAAAAGCTCCTCATTGAATTTATTTGAGCTAAAGGAATAAGAGTGGGGGCAACAATAGCTGTTATGGGATAGGACAGGGGTCTACAACCATTAAAATCTAAAGAGCTATTGGGCCCTGAGTCTGGCTTAGCTAACGTCATTTAGAGATTTTAAATAACTGCTAGGGGGAATTCGCTACCATTTTAAACAAACAAGCTTAAATTTTCTTCTAAAATTTTGATTTAAAAAGCAAAAACAAACAAACAAAAAAATTATGTCCAAGTAAGAAAAGTATACCCTCTGGGCTATGGTATCCTATCATTTTCCTCAGCAAAACAAATATGTATGTGTTTTAAGAAAATTATCCCTGCAAATCTTGTCTGATTTCTCAGTAAGCCTGAGAAAATAACTTTCTCAAAAAGAACATTTTTAACCTTTCAGTCAAAATTTGAGCATAGTATAAATTCCTAACAATTTAGAGATTTTGATAATTTGTGTTTGAATACATTTTATAGCAGTAAAATTATGTAGAACTTAATGTTTTAGCTGTTTGGTGCATGGGAGTGTAAGAACTGAATTCATCACATCCTTCAGGACTGCACATTGCTGACACTATGAGTCGTGAAGGTATCCGAGGAAAGGCAAACATAATATTTATCCTTGTTTTGCGCTGCCTATGACGAATGACTCGGCCCAGACCCCGAGCAGACCAAGACAGTGACGCACTACACCTCTTCACCAAGAATGCTGCTGAACATATGCTGCACTGGCAATGATTCCTCTAGTAGGGATCCAGGACACCATGTTGTCCTTGGATACAGTTGCCAAAGCAGCATCAGCAGGAAGCACTTACAGTCAGATTCAGGAGATGAGAGGCAATTAGCTGCTTCATCACATGATAAGAGTGATAAATCCCTTGGCAGTTGTATTTGAACATGTTCGCTAACACTTCAGGAGCAATGTAACCTGACAAAACATCTGCACTGTTGCTAATTGATACTTTCAGAACTACAGCTGTTTTAAAAATGCATGATATGTAATGTTTTAATTTAAAGTTGATGAGCATGGAAAATTAAAATCATATGTAACTGCTGTCGCAGCTGCATTACATGCCTACCATTAGAGATTACGCTTCATTTATAGAATCCAGGATAATACCGGTACTTGAATTTACAGTGGCTTACAAATGCAGGGATACTATTTTTAGCTTTTTCCATATTGTCACATCAAACTACATAAGTGTGAATGTATTTTATAAAAACTAAAATAGGTGCAAACATTGAAGTTGAAGGAAACTTATACATAATTGTATACATTTTTATTCTTTTTTTTCTTTTAATGCAGAAGTATAGTCTTTGTACTGAGCCTGTTTTACTCTTAGAGCCCCTAAATTTAACTCAGTGAAATTAATAGGTGCTGGAAAACAGAGGTATACAGTTTGGTTTACGGAGTTGTACATATAACATTTTTTACAATGTCAGCCATTTTCCTTTTCATTTACAGCTACACATTCATATTGGTATTTCACATGAAATCCAAATAAAATACTCTGGGGTATTTGCTTGTTATCTGACGTATTCTGAAAAAGTCCAAAGGGGATTATGAGTATTCATTAAATTGTATTTTTATTGTCACGAGACTCACAGTAGATCTAGCTAAGAGGAAGAAGTGACACTTCAAAGGCTTAAGACAAATGGTTGACTCGCAGCAATGGCAGGAAATGGGAATGTTCTGCTTTAGTTTCCTTTTCAGAGCTCTTTCAGTTGTTAATAATTACTTCCGCAGCTCAGTCCCTTTTGTACACAGGAGGTAAATCTTCAAAACTAAATGATTCAAGCATTTCTTTATCAGGAGAGTCTGTAACCTAATTTATTAGATTTAGTTAATTAGTTTTGTGAGAAACTGTATTGTTAAATATGTTTACACTGGAAACCTATCAGAGTGCATTCCCCTTCTTGCTGAATGAGCTCTGAGGAAAGGCACCAGCTTCCCTGCACCTCAGAGGTCACATTCAGCAATGACGCCTTTTCTCCACCAAGCGGCGCCAAACTCTCCGCAGACACCCAGCATTCCATCCGCTGTGCTACATTCAAGGAAGCTAGTTCTTTTCTCATTCCTACTTGAAAGTAACAGCAAGTATGAACATCTTATTATTCGTTTAAATGTTAGACTCCAAAATCAGAAAAATACTGGAGTAGTTTTAATAAAGCAATTTTTTACTTAAATTTGAGTAAAAACATTAAAACCTACTGTTACACTTACTTAGATTAATCTCTTGATACTTTTTTTCAATTTAAGTAACCAGAATTGACATAGCAGAGATACACCAAAAGGTTTGTGTTAAAATCATAAGCCTCTTTTATATCTAATATGCTTTCCTAAGCCTTTTGGAAGTCACATGACTATGTATTGTGAAATATTTCCACTACACAGGCTACGGTAATACACACTCAAAGTATGTTAAACTCACTACTGGAAACATTTTATTTTATTTTTTATCATTATTCAGTTGGAAATAATTAAAAATTTTTTAAATGTGCTTGAAAACAATAGAAAGAGCCTCTTTCTATTGTTTTTTTAAGCACATTTAAAAAATTTTAATTGTAAAGCTGTTCATGAAATAATGTTTTGTTTTTATAATGTTTTTTTTTTTTTGTCTTTTATATAAATACACTGGTTTGATAACTTAGTACACATTTGATTGTTTTTTTTTTTTGTATACGTCTATTTTGAATTTATAGCCCCCCTGGAGAAAACTCCACCAGCCGCCACTGGCTGAGACGCTACCGTTTACTGTTAGAAAATGAACATCCAACTCTCCCATCTTTCTGGCCATGATATACACACACACCTCATAGGATCATCACCATCACACCATCATAGGAGGGACCCATATAGAAATGATAAAGTGTTTTTTTGTTTTTCCTTTTACAGATGCACATTTCAAGTTTTCAGTTTCAAGTTAATGTTTGCTGATAGATGTTTAATGAAGATAAATTGTGCCTTCATCAGTCGTAGATTAGAGATATACAGTTAAATTCGCAAGTGGGCAAATTCAATTCAGTTTGGTTCAGGTAGATATTTCATGATGCAGAAAATAACAATCTGATTGTACAATTTATTTATGAAGCTTTATAATAATAAATAAGTGCTATAAAATATTTGCCCGCATGCTTGCATGAATTATCTGTGCCCATGCTTTTTCTAAAATAAATAATTGCCCCAAAATTTTTTTGCTCGCACGCTCGCATTTTATTTGGTGCCCTATTGTGCTCCTGCATAGTGGTGGGTTAGCTGACGCCCCTGGAAAGAGGGCGAAATCGGAATTTGTAGGACAGCGCAATGACGTAACTATCGGTAAGCAGAATGCAGCTGCTTAGGGGCCCCCAACCTCTTAGGGGCTCTGTCACTGACATCTTGTTCTGCAATTTTGGACGACAAAGTCTCTTTGTAGATGTAATGGTGCAAAAAATTCCTCTTGAACCCTTTTTTCTCAGAATTCTGACTGTAATCTCAGAATTCTGACTTTTTTTCTCAGAATTCAGACTGAAATCTCAGAATTCTGACTTTTTTTTCTCAGAATTCAGACTGAAATCTCAGAATTCTGACTTTTTTTTCTCAGAATTCTGTCTTCTTTCTCAGAATTCTGACTGTAATCTCAGAATTCTGTCTTCTTTCTCAGAATTCAGACTGTAATCTCAGAATTCTGACTTTTTTTCTCAGAATTCAGACTAAAATCTTAGAATTCTGTCTTCTTTCTCAGAATTCTGACTGTAATCTCAGAATTCTATCTTCTTTCTCAGAATTCTTACTGAAATGTCAGATGTCATTCTGATTGAAATGTCAGAATTCTGTCTTTTTTCTCAGAATTTTGACTTTAATCTCACAATAGGGGGTAGGGGATGGAGGTATTCTACTTCATATGGGACCCACACAGATAATGTTGCTTACGGGCCTATTATTGTGTCGTTACATTGGTACAGCGCACAACCAAAGACAAAAAACAACAGCAACAAACTAACAAACATATTTTTACATATTTACAGCAGATTTCGGAGCACATCGTTTATACATATATAACATCCAACAATGAACTCAATGTAGGCTAAAAGTATTTCAAAACGACACATGTTTGTATGCGGGCTGTTGGTTTGTATGTTATGTCCTACAGTCCTTAAAGGCAGCACGCAGATCTTCCTCGGCAGTAGGGAGGTGTATCATTTGTCTTCCGTGTTTACCTGAAGCTGTTGGAGTTTCTTAAAGACGGTTTCTAAATCTACAAACTAGCAAACAATGTTAACTCCCGGGTGACCCATAAACAGAGAAGAAAACCAAGACTCAAAAAGTTTTTATAAGGACACTTTAAAAGTTATATTTTACTCCTCCCCCCCCCCATCGAACTCTCAGCAATGGGATGTTGTAGCAGCGCAGAGGTGAGTTGTTCTGATGGCTTCTGGTTTAACAGCCCTGTCGGTGGGCAATGTAATATGTGACGTCCTCTCCAGCAGCTGTGGCAGCTCTTTGTTTCAAACTCCTCAGTAGTTGGTTGTTTGGCTGCTGCAGAGAGAGAGGCGCTCCCACCAAAAACACACCAACAATAACCGCTCCTGTGTTTTCTCACCATGCCTTGGCAGGGGAAACGGGACTGGAAGCCGCTGAAGGATCGCAGCTGCACGGATATACCATGGCTTCTTATATACATACTGTTTTGTGTTGGCATGGTAAGTCTGGAGGGTAATGATGGATATCTAGGATTAGTTATCAGGGGCGGCTCTAGACCAAGTTTACCAGGGGGGCCAGGGTGGGGCTGCTGTTTGTATCTCAATCAGAAGTGTCAAGTAACTAAGTACAAATACTTTGTTACTATACTTAAGTACACTTTTTAGGTATCTATACTTTACTCCATTAATTATTTTTCTTCCAACTTCTGACTTCTACTCATTGCATTTTCACACAAGTATCTGTACTTTTTATTCCTTACATTTTTAAAATGTTACTCGTTACTCTTAGCTTCGGTTTAATGTTTATATATATTTATTTCACGTCATGTGCACCATCCAATGCAGATCATTGGTGCATCCACATCTAGTGAAAACTAGTGTAATTGATGAGTCATAAAACACAAACACTCATTGGTTAGCTAAAGGAAATCATCAGAAGCAAGCAGGTGTTCTTCAAACTGTAAACGTGAATTGTCTATCTATGCCATGCTACAATGAAATTCAGAAAAAGTCGAAATGACTGAAAGGTCGGACACAGGCGAGAGCGTATCGGAGACCAACAAGACCTCCCTCATCCTTGGTCTCAACGAATTTTTGCAAATAGTTTTTTTTTAGAATTTTTTCAATTCATATAGTGGCATCCGGCAGTTTTTTTTAAAGGTTACTTTATACTTTTATACTTTAAGTAATTTTTGGAGCACATACTTTTTCACTTTTACTTGAATAAAGAGGTTAAGTTGATACTTCAACTTTTACCAGTGCTTTTCAACTGCAGGATCTATACTTACACTTAAGTTACAAATGTGTGTACTTTTGACACCACTGATCTTAATATGGCTGAAGTTTTAAGGTGACTGCATTTTAAAAATAATAAATTGTAAAGTTGAATGATTAATTGGTCCAAGTGAATTATCAGTTACATGCTGCAAAATTTGTCCGTTTAAATCAGGGTCCCGTATGGAGATTGATACTCTAAGAAAGAGAATGTTGCGTGTCAGAGGATTTTACTTAAAATAAGAGCAGTAATCTGCCAATGCAGTGAGACAATTGCACTTAGCAAGACTTCTTGAAATCAGATGTTCTCATAACAAAAAGTATATAAATCTCAAAACAAGATCTGCGATTTAAGTGCAGTCCATTCAGTCAATATATATAATCTTATGACCTATTTTGTATGACACAGTATCTAAAATGTAAAAACTTCTTAAAATGAGTGGGTAAATTAGATGATTAACTAAGAAAATTGTATTTTCCCCTCAAAATAAGATAATTACATATAAACTACTTGAAATAAGATGGATTTTTTAAATTGAAATCATCTTTAAACATTAGTAAATTATCTTACCTACCTGCTCAAATTGAGGCAAAATAAACCCCTTTTCAAGAAAATTGACTTGTATGTTACTCGTGTTTACCTGTTTTTCTTTAGATTTCAGTTCACTGCAGCGTTGCTCTTAAGCATTGAACTCTACACTCACATTTTCAGTTGTGAACTTAATGTTTTGCATTATGTGGACAAATCCACAGTCTTTTTTAAAGTATGGGATTTTTCTTAATAATTTTCTAAAGCAAGCAGGGAATAAAGAAAACCAAAATATTGAATTTTACTGACATCTCTTTTTAAATTTCCTAGCAAACAAACGTCTGATGTGACTGGATAAAGGAAGTGGCTTTCATTAGGGATTTATGTTTATTTTCATGCTTTATCTTAGATTTTAAGGTATTTTACCCTGAGGTGGTTCTTGCGTGAAAAGTGCCCTGACTGGAACCTTCATCTGCATTACAATCATAGTCGGGGAACTTGTCAAATTCCTGGGACAGAATAAAATGCTGTTTGGTTCCATATAAGGTATCCTTAGGTAATGATGCCAAAGTCTACAAGAGAATTTTAGATATTTTGCCATTTAATCTAGAGTATTTCATTCCTAATAAAAAAAAAAAATCCAAGTTGGTTGCAGTGCCACAGATTATCCTTACAAAGAAAATAACCTTAATATGTACACTCTAAAAATGTGTTGTCTGAGAAACCCACAGGTAATACTTTCCATATCCAGACAGGTTTAAGGTTAGTTGTCCAAAAAGTTATGAGAATTACGTCACATAAAAGGTTGTGATCAAAAATATGTGTTGTAACATAGAATTCATGTTATGACAGCATTTCAACCCACAGCTATCAATAAAGAGAAACGTATCCAAGCTTTTTTCATAAGCTTAGAAAACAGTTTTCCAACATTCTATTATATGATTGATAACATTGTTCACTCATGTTTTTTTTGTTTGTTTTTTTAAAGAAATATCTATAATATTTTCATGGTAAAATAATCCTATTTGCAAACATCAAAGATTAGAAATAAAAACATAGCAGTCGGCAGAGCACAAATGTGCGTGTTTTAGTGTTTTCGCTTTTTGGGAAACCTAGTGGATATTCTAGTTTGACTCACATGATAAAATCTGGATGATATTCTCTCAGTGTTCTTATAGAACCTTCTTACATTGTAAGTAGAGCAGATAAAACTTTTGTGGTAAGTCTCTACCTGTTTAACACGTTTTGAGACATTTTTGCCCAATCTTTGTAAAATAGCTGAAGCTTAGACTGATTGGATGAAGGAAGTCTTTTAAAAGCAGGGTCTGTACTCACAAAAAAGAAGAACTCTGACTTCAGCCTAAAAATTCTTGCCAAAGATTGATTCAGATAGTTGCTTAGAGCAGCTCTAAGCAAAGACTTAACAAAGCTTCTGATCTTAGTGAGGAGGTGTGGTTGGCCCCTTTGCTATGAGTGACACAGGCTTCTAAGAGCTGTGATTGGTTGATACATGAAACAAACAAAAAAAAATTACAAATGCTCCTATTTAAAATGTCCTGATTATAACATTAAGAAATGCATTAAGAATTGTGTCTCATGATGATAAAACTTAACATTATTAAAATTTCCAGCTGTATTAGAATGTTTGGCATTATTTTGATTTAATCTAGTAATTTTTATAATTTTGTTTACCGTAAATCCTCTAATATAGGACGGGGCCTTTATTTCACTCAGGTACATCTTGGTCCAGGCCATTATTGGAAGGAGGCCAGAATTAGAGGCAGGCATCTATTTCTATTTGATCAAAACAGACTACCAGTGGAATGAATAAAAACAAGAATTTGTGTCTCTTTGAACCTATAAAATACTAGGTTCATTTATTGAAAAAGTACAGTTACCATAACGGTATACAAAATATTTTTCATATATCTTTCAGCAGCTGCAATTTTTCAGCACGGCAATACGGAGTGGCGGCCTAGTGGTTAGGGCATTTCGCTTGGAATCCAGAGGTTCTGAGTTCAAACCCCACGGACTGCCCCTCTGGGTCCCAGAGCAATGGGGGTTAAGGGTTTTACTCAGGAACCCAGAGTGCAGACTGTGAGGATCGACCGGGTACTTGCAACCTTCTCAAAGCACAAATGCACCGATCTAACCCACTAGGCCAACACTCCGTCTAAAAGTAGGAATGCTTTGTGCTGATATCGTATTGGGTCACTATCATATCGGGTCAATATCGGTATCAGTCAGTGCTCAAGGCAATATCAGTATCGTAATGGAAAAAAAAAAGTTCAATCAGGACTTCCCTAAAGTACACTGAAGTTTGTGGTTGTAACTAAAGATGCAGAAATCAGATATTAAAAGTTCATTAAAAACTCATTTTGGTTGCATACAAAGTTTTATTATTTTGTTTCTTATAATTTGTTTCTGCTCACTTTGTAAATTAATAAAGCCCATTGTGTATACTTACAGTAAAAAGGAAATATGTCAGTAATGAAGATAAGTCCAAGATCCAGTGTAGGGGGGACGAAATAAAAGATTCTAAGAGGGATATCCATGGACTCGGGCTCTTAGATACAGTCATACTTTCTGCCTTGTAGAGAGTAATTTAGAATGGTTTGGATGTGAAGAAACCATGTGGATCGATGCACCCTAGGTTGTAATATGACTTAGAGTTCAAGAAGTGTAAACATTTGAACAAAAATTTGAAATCTATACACAGTGTGCAGCTGTATAGAGGTGTTTGTTTCATAACATGATGTACGTCTTGGTATTTAATACAGAGAATAGAGGGAACGGCCAGCCTATCTGATCTGTTACAAATACACTCAGAACCGTGAATATTAGACGCTGGCATGTTCCTTAATGTTGTTCTCTTGGTCATTATGTTCTCTTGTCTGTTTTGTCTGCAGGCCTTTATTTGTGGCTTTGCCATTGCCACAGGAGGTGCCTCCCGTCTCGTTTCTGGATATGATAGTTTTGGCAACACCTGTGGCCGGAATAACACCCACAAGAAGATTGAGGGAGTACCTCTTAGTGGGGCCGACATGACCACGAAAAAGTCAGTAAATCTGTTTTCTACTCATTCTTTCTCAGTTTATTTGGGTGTCAATTTGTTTTCCAGCTTTAATTGTCATTACTCTGTTAAAAGTACAGAGCAATGAAATGAACTCTCTACATTTAACCCATCCCCTTGGGGAGCAGTGGGCTGCCATGATGCGGCGCCCAGGGAACAGTGTGGGGTTAAGGGTCTTTGCACAGGAACCCAGAGTGGCAGTCTGTGGGAGTGGGTTTCAAACCCACAACCTCAGGATTCCAAGCTCTATGCGCTAACCACTAGGCCACCACTCCCCGAACTAGGTTACCCCTTAACCAGGGCTGTGCCAGAACATACGTCCGCCCTAGCCCTTTATATAACACTATACAGAGGTTACGCCATTTTACATGCGCGTAAATATAAAAGCTAATTTTTATTATTTGTCCTAAATCTTTCAAAATTGTGGGGGCTGGAGCTGGAACTCCAGCATACAGGCCATCGGCCTAGCTTCACTGAAACAAAGGAGTCTGCTTTATTGATGGGCTGATTGCCATGTAGGGTTTGTTGACAAAAAAAGCGTTTCAGCAACAAAGCAGAGTTTGTCTAATGGGCTGCTAAATGTCAGCATCTTTAAGTTTCTTCCCTCGCTGACATTGCAACCACAGAAAAAGAATTGCATCTTTGGTTGGCACTGTATGACAATTTACAGTTTTAAAATCTAAAGTGTTCTCTTTTTTTCTTTTTGTTTAGATATGTTTTCTTTCTAGATCCTTGCAACCTTGACCTGATCAACAGAAAAATAAAGTCCATTGCCTTGTGTGTCTCCAAATGTCCTGAAACAAAACTAGAAACATACAGAGACTTAAAAATTTTTGCCGTCAATAATGGTGAGTGAATATTTAGAGCTGGAAATATCCAAGTTTAAGTTAGTTCCATTGTTGTAAAAGTAATGTGTTGTTAGACTGCGTTTTTACCAAAGGCTTAGACATGGTAAGTTCTGAATGGACATGATGACTGCAGCTTTTATTCCTCATGCAGCATTTCCGCTTGTAGCTGATATTCTTGCTGATTCTAGGAGGGCTAATAGGCTCAGACTGCACACAACGCGACATGTAAAATTAGAAAACAGCCGTTTTCAACATTTTCAAAGGCTTTTTGTGTCACCCAACAGTTGCAGTACTTTCATAGTGACAGCTTTCAATTTTTCACAATCTTTTTATTATTGTGACATTTATGTGCTAAATCATGAGACGTCTCTAAAGGTTTATATCAGCAAACCCTCGACAGTAGGAGCTGTTGCTCGTCCATATGTAGCTGCACATCTTCCTAGGTGTGTTCTGAGGAAAATCAGGTGGCATGGATGTTAGAATTATATAATTTGGCTTCACGGATGCATCAAACATAAACCAGAAAGTTAATTAGAGTTATCCTTTGGCTGCTGATTATTTCATTCTTATAGATTGAGGAATGATAAGTTGTCTGTACATTCCTGAACATTTTTTTTTCATTATCATTATTTTGCTTTTCATTTTTTTAAATAGTTTTTCTATCTTGTTAGGCTCTGAACTCTGCTCGTATGATATTCCTCCGACAAAATATGACTGGAGTGCAGAAAGAACAACTAAATGTCCAAAACTTCCTGTTCCACCAAGGTGAGTTGTTTCAAGCCTTTTTTGTTTTTTTTCTTTTTATGTGTTTGTAATTTCTACTCTAAATGGGAATAAATTAGTGTCCATGCCCATTTAGCTCTAGCCATATTTTATCATATTAAAAAAGACAAAGAAAAATATGTTTAATTGGACAAGTTGTAGTTTATCTAAAAAAAAGTATAATAATGCAGTCTAAATAAAATAATCTAAAAAGTATATCATACTGAAGCAGAGATCCTGTGGCACACTGTAAATTAGACTTCTCGTGCCTTAAACAAACAAAAAAAAGAAATATGGCTTTCTTCTTCCAGGTCATCGATAAATATTAGATTTGGGAAAGCTATAAGAGCACACACTAGTACTACTGTCAGAGATAGTGAAGATTTTTCCTTATCAACCAGCATTAATTCAAAGATATATACATTTTTTAAAACATAATCAATGCACAAGTCTTTGTCAGCCAGACCTAGAATTATTATTTGCACAAAATCACGTTGGTTTTGGTTGTCAAAAAAGCTGTTTCCCATGCATTACAATTTACAAAGTATGTAACACTTTCAGCAGACTTCTTTTAACATAATAACTTTAGTTTTTATAGCAAATACTGATCAAGTTTATATAGATAGACCGATACATCTGCCAGCTAATATTTAGGGCTTTTTGTTCTAGTATTGGGATGGGGTGATACTTGCATGTGTTGGCTGACTCATAAGCACATTAGATCATTTGGAGTGCACGCATTGACAAATGATCATTGTTTCCTTTCTATTATCATTGAAATTAAAGAAGAAAAATAAATATCAACTCCAAAAATTGCCCAAGAAATTGCACATATCCAGGATCAGTGATACAATGTAAAGATAATCTGCATTTGCCTTAAAAAAAAACAGTACAGTCGATCTTTTGCTGCAGCTGGCCAAAAAGGTTAGCGTTATTGACCTGTATTCTGATAATTATTAGCTTTACTAACACTAAAATGCTTAAGAGATAATAAAGATAATAGAAGCTAAAGCTTGCGATGCACTGTGCAATATTTTCAATCGTCGCTCGTAGCCCCAACTTAAATTGTCAGAATCAGCAGCTCCCAGTGTGATGGGAAGGTGTATCCTACCGGTTGTATACTTTTGACTTTAAGCGTTTTCTCTCACTAGATGAATAAATGGTTAAAACAAAAAAATTTTTTTTTGAACTTTACTTGTTTTTTTCAAAATACTGTCCTTTTCCTTTTAGTAAAGCTGCTCCAATCTTCCATCGCTGTATCCCAGTGGACATTTCCTGCTATGCTGAATTCGCCCAGGCCTTCATCACATTTGTCAATGACAACACTGTGCTGCGACGAGTCGTTGCCGGGGTGATGACCAGCAAGGAGATCATCATGGGTCTTTGTGTTCTGGCTCTGGGTATAAAACTTTGTTATATGTAACATATCGTATATGCAATGGACCTTTTAAGTGGTTACTGAAGTGATATCAAAAGAAAACATGCTTGAGAGATTTGCTTTGCTGCATCCCCACTGCTCAGCTCCGGCTGCTCATGAGGATTCAGCAGGAAGGAAATATTTGCAATTGAAGCTAAATATGGTACTTAAAAGAAAAACAGGAAGTCTGGGTGACTACCAGCATTGGATCCTCTAAAGTTGGGCCTTTGGGTAATGATTTAATATCTGCTTTGAATTTGCCTCTTGGTACAGCTCTGTATCAGACCTGATCTTAATCTGAATTATTTGATGTGTCTGTTTTGTGTGTGATACACATTTTTTATGAGTCCAAGGTCTGTCTGTTATTCACTCTGAAGGGTTTCTGTCAAATGGAAATTCAAGCATTTAAGCTAATCTTAGGCATTTAGTAAAGCATTTTCTGCAGGATACATACAGACATAAAAAAAAAAAAAAAAAAAAAAAGAAGAAAAATATTTGGGTAGATGTGTATTTCAGAGTTGCAGCTCCAAGTTAATTGTCTTTGTTATATATCACTTTTATTTCTTTGCTTCAGTCCTGTCCCTGATCATGATGGTTGTTATTCGTTACATCTCCAAACTGCTGGTTTGGATTCTCACGGTTCTGGTAATCATCGGCTCTGTAGGTAACTGGCTTTATTCTGCTACCCTCCATAAATTGCCCACAGAAAACTGCAGCAATTTCTGTTTTGCATTAACTTTATGAGTTCTTTTTTCAAGCTCATGCTGCTTTTTTAAAATCTGATCTTTTGCAGGTGGGACAGCTATCCTCTGGTGGCTCTATGCAGACCACAGATTTGCTCTCAGTCAAAACAGCACAGATGTATTTGGAAAAGAGGTGGCTAAGGACAATGAGAAGGCCTTGCTTGTGTATGCCATCGGGGCTACTATTTTTACAGTACGTATGTCTATGTTGAGAGGTCTTAATCTTAATCAGGGTCACAATCAATACTAAAAAGAAGTTTGTTTTGTAGAAATACATGAAAACGCTTCATAATAGACATGATGCGATTATCAGCCTCTGGGACAGTAAAAGAAAACCTTTGGTTTATCCTTGCAGGTGGTGCTTCTACTGGTGATGTTTTTCATGAGGAAGCGTGTGGCTCTTACCATTTCCCTGTTCCATGTGGCGGGGAAAGTGTTCATCCACCTCCCCCTGCTGGTCGTGCAGCCCTTCTGGACCTTCCTTAGCCTCATGTTCTTTTGGGTCTATTGGATAGCTGTGCTTCTCTTCCTCGGGACGTCAGGTCAGGATAAAAAAAAACTATTTCTGCTTTGCTCTCTTTATAGTTGTAAAATGTCTCTCAGGAAGTCTTTTCTTAAAAAGAAAAAAAAATCATATGGTTTTTAGTGCCTAGTGACTTTTAGTCTGGCTTTTGTAACATTACTGAACTCCCACATTTGGAATCCTTGATCCCGTGACGTGGAGAACACGGTCAAAGAGCCATTTCTTGATTCAGCTCCCACTTCGCCATTCTGCTGTGAATTTTAAAGTCCCACTGAGAACAAAGGACCAACACAGAGAATTGCATTGCGTTGAATCCCTGCTTTGCTTGTATTGTTTGAGGCCGTTTTTTGTGTTTTATGAAAGAGATCCAACAGTAATGAGTACTGACTATTTGTTTTACATTAATATCTCAAGAGTTTGATTTTATTTGTTTTAAACACAGTTTTGTTTGATTTAAAAAAAGAAAATTGTAGTTTCACTTGGAAGCTAAAAAATACATTTATGATAAAGCAGGAGAACTCATACTTTTTGTAACATTAGATTTGTTAAAAGTTTTCCATTCTTATTGACACCCCGTGTCAATAAGAAGTGTAAGGAATCCTCCAGAGTTGTTGAAAAATGTTCCTTTAATAGGGTAACACTGTGAGCATTGAGGTTTGAAGCATCCTTTTTTTTTAAAAGCTTAAGTTGATACTCTGACTTCTATAAAAGTGTTTTTAAACAGTAGGATTTATACTTCTACTTAAGTAATAAACCTTAATACTTTTGACACCTCTGGTTTTACATAGTTGCAGTAGTCAGAGACAAGAACCTTTTCTCTTTAAACCATATTTCATATATCTGGAATAAGCATAAAAAACCAAATTCACTCAACTGATTGAAATATCTAAAAATGCTTAATTAACCTGATTGTCTACATGCAATGTCTGCTCTATTCAAGCCTCCCTCAAGAATTGTTTTTGCCATTTTCTGTTTCATCAATGAAATATTAAAATTTTTAATTTTATGTTATCATTTGAAATCATGTTTTCCAAACAATTGTCTAATGTTATGGAAACTTGCTGCCACGCATATAAACTAACATTCTCCAAATGTTTGGTGGCTAAGCTAGGCCTGTTTACATGTTTTTTTAAGGCCAATCTAAACTATTTTATTGACGCTGCTCCCGACTAAACTGAATTGAACTGACCTTAGTAGATGAGTGCAGATTTTCCTTACTTATTTTCCCTTACTTATTTTTGCCTAAACAATGATTTCATAAAATGTAATTTTTTTGTCTCCTATAAATCAGTTCACTAGAAGACGTTTAATTTTAGTTTTCTTCCTTTTTTTTAAAGTCAGAATACCATAATTTTGGTATAGAAAAAGTAAAAATTTTTAAATGGACATTTTATCAACATTTAACTGAGCACCATACATGATCTACTTGGAAAAACAATTGACAAAGCGAGGACAACAATAAAAAAAATAGGACATGCATGTTAGCCAGCCAGCATTGTTTCTGCTTTACCAGTAAATAAAGAAAGTTTTTGGTTTCTGTTAACCGTCACAGTAAAACGTGTAACCCAAATCCAATGCTTGTATTGACCCTAAGGGGCCCCCGTAAAGAACAACTCCACGGGTGTGGTGGAGTATGAAATGCAGGGGCCTCTCCAGTACATGGTGTGGTATCATCTTGTCGGGCTCATCTGGATCAGTGAGTTCATCCTTGCTTTCCAGCAGATGACCATTGCTGGAGCTGTGGTCACCTATTATTTCACAAGGTATGTTATTAGTTGCAGGACATCTGTTTTCTATGTCAATGTTTTCCTCTTTATTTTTACATTGCACCTAAAATTACTCAACCTTACCGATGCAAACTTAGTTTATTGGCAAAAACATACAAACTAAAAGATGTTGGTCATTAATGCATCCAACAGGAACAATTTTCCAACAGCTCAGAATTACTGGTAATATGTGTTTTTTTATTTAAATAACTCAAAAGGTCATTTTTTTTTTTATCAAAACCTTAATCTCAGTATTATTCAAACCTTCCTAATTGGTGTGCACGGCATATTTATTATCATAACCTACAGCAAATGGGCTTTATTCATAGTTGGACAGTAACTTCTGGCAGAGTCCCTGAGGAGCTGTACATCTAGGAACAACAGTAATTATCATGGATGAAAACTAGATTAAAAAATAACTTTTTGTAGTCCTGGTTTAAAAAAAAAACCAAAAAACTAACTGAAACTTTAATAAGAGTTATAAAACTAATTACAACTAACTGAATTTCAAGAGAGAATGTGCTTAGATTCCTTTCTGTCTTTATCATATTGGATTAATAGTTTATAGCTAGTTTCTTGTTGTGGCTTTCGCTTTTTTTTTTTTTTGCTGTACCACATTACACCAACAGATGGCATGTACAGCAGTCAGGCCCTTTATATATTTTTTTTTTCAATTTTTTCATCTTGCCTTTGGTATGTAAGTCATGTTAGATAAAAGATTAAGGAATAAAAACTAAACTGAAATTGCATTTTCAAACTAAACTAGCTAACAAATACTCTAAACGAATGAAAACTAAAATACTTGAAAATCAGAAGGAAAAGTAAAATAAAACTAAAACAAATACAACTTTCAAGACTAGTTAGGTACTCTTCTTGATCTCTTAACTTTGTAGACTTGGTTCTAGACCATAGCAGTGTTTTAACATGCAATGCAATGTTACTATCACTTTATACAATAATGAACACACCGCTTCCCTGAGACCAAACCTGATATAGTTTGAAATATCTGCTCTACTCTCTGGAATTGAATCATCTGGAGACTGTCTTTGTCATTGGAAGAAGGCTTAAACCTTCTGTATGATAAAAGCCTTCTTCTCCTTTTTGATGGAATTCAGGGACAAGTCCCAGATACCAGCTCTTCCAGTAGTTTCCTCTATGATGCGGACCACCCGCTACCACCTGGGCACTCTGGCGAAGGGATCCTTCATCATCACCCTTGTTAAGATCCCTCGTCTCATCCTAACTTATATCCACAGCCAGCTCAAAGGAAAGGTGAGACATAATTTTTTGTTATAAATTGATGTAAATCCAAACTGTGCTAGTTTGTTGAAAATGAAATATTTTACCATTTTGCAGGAAAATGCCTGCGCTCGTTGCATGTTGAAAGCCTGCGTCTGTTGCCTGTGGTGTCTTGAGAGATGCTTGGCATTTCTTAATCAAGTAAGTAACATCATGGATGCGAGGGAAGAAACTGCAGGATCCAACAAAGCTTTTGTGTTTTTTACAAACCAATGTTATATTGTCTCAGAACGCCTACACTGCGACGGCCATCAACAGCACAAACTTCTGCACTTCAGCTCGTGAGGCTTTGGTTATTTTGGTGGAGAATGCGCTCCGAGTGGCGGCCATTAACACAGTGGGCGACTTTGTCCTGTTTCTGGGAAAGGTATCCTCAAGACACTTAAGAAATTTTTTGTTCTTTTTGGATACAGTTTCTTTTAGTTATGCTTTCCCTAAATGTTTAACCAAGTTAAAACCTTCTCTCATTAAACAAGATTACAGAAAAAAAAACATCATAGCAGTGTGTCGTACCTCTTAAAGCTTGCTATATACAAATTAAACAGTCCGTTTCTTGATATTCATGGAAATGTCGCACTTTAAGTAATGCAGCTTACCTTGTATTCAAACACAAGCTGAAGAGCATGTGCTGCCATCTAGTGGTAAACATTTCTATTAATTCTGTCCCTGCTGAGTAATCTCTTATCAGAACTTGTTCCTCTCCAGGTTTTGATCGTCTCCTTTACAGCTTTTGCGGGCATCTTGGCTCTGAATTACCAGCGGGACTACACTGTCTGGGTGTTACCTCTCCTGATCGCCTGTCTTTTTGCCTTCCTCGTGGCCCACTGCTTCCTCTCTGTGTTTGAGAACGTCGTCGACGTCCTCTTCCTCTGCTTCGCTGTGGACGTGAAGTACAATGACGGCAGCCCTGGACGAGAGTTCTACATGGACAAGGCCTTGATGGTAAAAAAGCTTGTTGAGTGTCTGTGAGTTATTGTCATAACAATTCCAGGGTTCAGTAGTCATATGTTAGTCATGTTTTAGTTTCCGCTCCCAATGAGTCATGAGGGCCCAGGGGAAAAAAGAAAATTCTCTGTGGAATGGGAGTTTCAAAAGTTTAAATGTTTTATTTATTACATGTAAGCCAATAAGACATATATATTTTCAGTCTTTCTAATTAACCTATTTACTTAATTTTTAATTTATTAACCTTTTAGATTTCATGGCCTAAACAGCATAAAGCTTGGAGCTTCTCTCTAACTAGCTCTAAACTGGGAAACTCTTTGGGTTAAAGTTATTGTGGTGGATTTCTTAAAAGACCCGCCTTCTCCACTTTAAAAAAAAAAAAATGTGCGTGCAAGAGCCTGCACAAGCCCATTTCTCCTCATGCATACCCTGTTTAAAATGTGCTGTTCTCATAGCTCATACAAGCTTACTGTGTCCACAAACAGCAGGGACTACAGTATATGGTGGACTTTATAGTAAACTCAGTTAACTGACCGTTCGGACAGATGATCACAGCTCCTCCACTGTGCGGGGCCTACGCCCTCTTTATTATTAGTCGCTACTGTCGGGTAGTGACAGCCTATGGCGACACCGTGCCAAATCTCATGTGTTGCGAGGAGAGCTCTCCGGGCAAAGCATTCCGGGATATATCTGCCTCTTTTGAGGCCTTTCTTTTCCTCTCATACACTTTGTAGACACTTTTTCTCTTATGACCATCAGCCATTTTCAAAGAGCTGTAGTGAGAAAGGTGTGCTTCAATGACTGGCTGAAACCATAGTTCACCACAGATATACGGCCTAAAGTGCGCATGCGCAGAAAAAGATAGCTAACGAGGCGAGCACGTAAGATGGCCTCACGTAAACATATCACCAGAATGATTGACAGTTAGGAGGACCACTTATTTAGATGATCCACCCGGAAATAAAAGATTGTCCTCTATACCTTTAAGAGCAAAATGTCCCAGGTTTTAAACACTTAAGTGTTTTGTAAATAAATTGTGAACTAAAATGTTTGGTCTTGAAAAGTATGGAATTTTTAGAAGACAAATGTTTGGAAAACCTGGATTTCATAGATGGGAGAGAACCAACCTAACTGCTGTATTATAATTAAGTTTCTTTGTTGTTTTTTATTTGTTTCATTATTCATCAAAATACCAAAACTGTAGAAACTACAGAAAAAACATTCAGTCTGGATATATGAGAGCAAATAAAATGGAAAATTGACATCCGCCTTGATCATGCTTTTATTAAATGAAGTCGAATAATTTTTGTATTTTCCAATTCCAGGAGTTTGTTGAAAATAGTAAACAAATGGCTAAGCGCACGCCAGAGGAGGGAGATGGACGGGAAATGAAGCCCATGGTGAGTTTCAAAAAATCCCACATCTTCCTGTATTGTTTGTAGCATCTCTTCATGTGTGCTTGACATGTCTGTAGGTATTGAGTACATCTTTTTTTCCCCCTTTCTTACAGAAACGAGGGGAAACTTCAGCTTGACCAGGAGTTTAACCACCATGCTTTCTAAAAAATACTGAAAAGAATTCCTGAAATGCAAACACTATAAAAGTTCTTAACAAACCCTGGATTATCAGTAACCAGCATCAAATATGAACTTATTGGCAACAGTTTACAATGCAACAGCAGCTCTGAAGAGTTGCATCTGGTAGCTTTTACTGTATTTTACAATTGTAAAAAGCAGATTTTTTTTTTATTTTTAGTTAAAAGCTAACAGAAAAGGAGCAATGCTCTGTGGCTTTAAGTTTGCAGTTGTTTAACGGCTATTGCTTTGTTTTTACTTTTATGCCTAAAATTATCTTTTACTGCATCTGTTTAAACATGAAATTATGTAGTTTAGCTCATTTGTATGTTCTGCTTTTTTATATATATATTCAGGTCAACAGATGTTTGTTGATTCTGGTGCCTAATAATGCACTGAATTCCTATGGGTTTGTTTTTTAATGAGTTCTGTCATTAAATCTTTGTAATTATTCTGTTTCTTTGTTCCATATTAAAAAAAAAAAGATGATTTTTATGGGGGTAGATTTGATTTGTTGGCAACACTGATGTTAAATAATAATAATAATGATGAACTAATAATACATTTAAAAGCAAACATTTAATAGTTGCGTTTAACCACTTGAGGGCAGCAGAGCTATTTAAATATGAAAATATTTTTTAAACAACCCTGGGGTTGAAGTTCTCTTCCAGGAAATTAATTGGTGGAGCTGAATCTCTTCAGAATTTGGTAAAATGGGAAAACACAGAAGAATTTTCATGTTTACATCTATACATCTCTCCTATTGTAACTTGGAATATATTTTTAATCCATTCAAATCTTGTACATCTCTAAGCTTGTAAAGATATATCAGTCATATCTTAGCCTTAATAAATATAAATTACAGCCCTGTTGATTGGAGAACTCAGAGGAAGTTGAAGGCTGACCTGATTTGATCCCCGTCAGTGCCTTCTTACTGTATCGATCTACAGGCTCCTGCCTCATCCTTTTCAGTTTGTTGAACAGCCAAGGACCAAACCACTGAGCAGTTAGTGGTTATTAATGGGACAGCAGTCGCTGCTCACTGCTGTCCACCTCCATAAAACGCAGAAATCAAGAGGGAAACAGCTCGATGGCCTGCTGGTGACAAACCAAGAGCTGGTTTCTGCTAAACAGCACATTTACAATATATGCAATTTCTTTCCCAAGCAGGTTAAGCTAAAAATGCTAAGACAGGGGTCTCCAAACTTAGCTCTCCACAACGTCGGTCATGGAAGTTTTACAGTAGATGCATCACTGCTTTAACAGCTGAATTAAATCACTAGCATGCCATCAAGTTTGGCAAAGGGTTGATAGTGAGGGATTCCTTTGTTTAGTTAAGTCACATTAAACTGAAACAGGTTACTGTATGTGTTATGGCTGTATCATCATATATTAAGATTTCATTATAAAGGTGATCAGTCAAGAAAAAAATTTAATTTTTGTTGAAAGAAAAAGCATCTAAAACATTTCAATACAGGAAATGGATGGAAACATAAGAATGGGTGCAGATACATAATGATTAAGATACAGAAAAGGGCAAAATGCTTCTTACAGTCTAAACTTATGGTAACATGTATGTTTATGGTAGTCTGTTTCTGGAAGCGATCAAGGTTTTATTTTAGTGCTGTCAAAATTATCGCGTTATTAACGCGTTAACGCGAGGCCATTTTAACGGCGATAATTTTTTTAACGTGAGATTAACGCTATGTGGTTTTATGGTACAATTTTCCAAGTGCATCCCGCTGCAGCCTGCGAGAAGGCGGGGCTATTTTCCCCCAGTCTATGCATTTCTCATAGGCTTCGAGAGCGGACCTCCTCAAGGGAAAAAGACGCTCATACACTGGGTGACGCTAGTGCCTTTTCTTTACGCCCCACCACCAACAAACAAGTTGAGTGTCTGGTAACTAGTAGCAACCTGAAATACGCTGAGAAAACAGATTACTGAGGTGAAACGGAATCTGCTACGGCACGCTTGCTGTCTGTGTACGCAACAGGTCGGTATCGTGTGTGTGTGTGTGTGTGTGTGTGGGTGGGTGTGTGTGTGTTCTCATTTTTGTTAAGAGGCTGAAAAGTAACTTTCTAGAGAGCATAGACTACCTCCATCTAGTGATGTCGGTCTATTGATTTTGATGTATTGATTGAAAATTGTTCATTATTATCTTGGTTAATTAACATCTAATGTTAACTGTACTACATTTTATAGCAGTAGGGTAAAATGCTTGTCTTTGTTCAAAAGACTGTATTAACTGTAAAGACTGTCTTTTACATCAGCCTGTTTTCAGGGCCTTTTTTTTGGCTACATATTTGTTATTTTTTGCTACATGCCTCCCCATCTTCTTGCCATATGTTTCTATGGCATAAATCAGTATCTGTGACCTGTTTTCATTTTTAAAAAAGAACATTGGCACAAACCTAGCCTGTATGTATTTTTTTGTATGTCATCGAGAGTATTTAAATGATTTTCAATCAGGAAAAAAATGTGCGATTAAAATGCGATTAATCGCGAGTTAACTCAGGCATTGATGCGATTAATCGCGATTAAAAAATTTAATCGATTGACAGCACTATTTTATTTTAATGCTTTATTCAGTTGACAGCCAGATTATTTTTAGCAGTGGTGTGTTTATTATAGAGCAACTCAGCAACTATTAAGGTTGCTTTTTTTATGGTCTTATGAATTGCAAATGAGCATCACTGCTGTCAAAGCAGCCTCCACTTCGAAATGGACAGTGAAGCCAGCCCGCACGTATTTTTTTTTCAGGTTGGGCTAATATTAAGAATTATGGTATTGATGCCTGTGATTGTGTTTTAAAATATGAGCAGTCATTTTGATGTATATCTATACTTTTTTTTTTTTTTTTTTTAGAAAATATTTGAATGAAGTAAATGTCTTGAGTATTTTTTTCCTTTTGTTTCTTTTTTTCTTGTTTTTTGATTCATTCATTCTCAATCTCATTACACTCAAACCCTTTCCGAAATGTTTTTTTCACATGAACACTTTTACTTACTGGTTACAGAGGAGGCCCTCCACGTTAATTAAGCCCAACTAAATCATAAAGAATTTAAAAATTAAAGCCCCTCAAAATCTCTACACTTATTCCCTTAGACCTAAGTTGATGTCAATATTAGGCTTGTCCCGATCCGATACGTGGATCGGATCGGGACGCCGATATTGGCAAAAAAATGCGTATCGGCAAAGCATGTAAAATGCCGATCCAGACTGCCGATCCAGTTTTAAAAAAAAAATTCGGTCCGTATTTTCCAGTTTCGCCGATTGAAACGATCCATTCCACTATTTTGCGCCAGTGTTCCCCTGTTTTGCATTTTTATTAAAACTTACAGTAATACTTGCACCTTTAACTGTTTACGGTTTTACTGCTCACTGTGCAATTTCAGATTGCTATTCGTAATTTTGTCCAGTTTGTGTTTAACTCTTAATAAACAGGTAAGTTTGTTGTTACCAATCATTGTGTTTTATTCAATCTCACCTAATTTTGCTGGCTAGATGTTATCAAGAGTACTAAAACCCTTTTCAACATGAGTCTTACAACTAAGGCTAAATACTTTAACTTAAACTTAAATACATGCTCGGATAGGCTGGTATCGGCCAGTATCGGATCGGATCGGAAGTCCAAAAACAATATCGGTATCGGATCGGAAGTGCAAAAACCTGGATCGGGACATCTCTAGTCAACAGGGCCGTGCAGAGACCACTAAAGGGGCAGGTGCTCAAAAAAAAAAAGGGCACATCTTATCGCATTTTAGGACAGAATATTAACAAAGTCACATAGCTTTCAGAGTTTAATGAACAATGATAAATTACAAAATTGTGAGACATACAATCAAAGCTAAGGGAAATCTCTACATAGAACATAGAACTATGCATATGTAAAATATTTTATTAGTAATTTCGTTCTGCAGGTCTATTTTGTTATAGGAAAGTATTACAATATTCAAACCTGCAATTTAGCCAAAGATGTAAATCAGAGCTGGACCACCAGACATATTTTGTCTTTACAGAATTAAACTGTTAAAAATGCATACAAGGGCACAATGCAACCTTTTAGTGTACTGTAATCTATAAAAAAGAATGTCTGCCTGGTTTGCTGTACTGACAGTGGAGATGGAGACGGTCCATTCAGTTTGCTGCATCAAACTTTGACGTGGAACTGCAGAAAAAAAAGAACAAAACAAACATTTTATGAATGCATGTCACCATGAGAAAAGCCTACTCTGTTTTTGTCTTAGTGTATTTTGTAAGTACCTATATACATTTTCTTCAATCTTTCCTCTTCGTTTTTTCTTGTCAGTTTCTCTTTTCTTTTTTTCCTCATTGTCTCATCTTTTCTGTGTTGAGTGAAGGTCAATGTCTTATTTATTTCAGTCTCTTGCCTTTCTTTTTCCCCCAAACTAAATCCAAGATTATGATCCAAAAACTTATTTTCCGTCATGGTGATTTAACTGTTTAAAAACAAATTTCCAACTTTTAAGCATTTTTGCTATTTTTGTTCTCTTTTGTCCACAGCAGCAGTTTTCTGTTAGCCATGTCTTTAAAAATGTTAATAACCTCACTGTGAATGATTGGCACATCCTTCTCGATTGCCAACAAAAGAAGGTCTGACAACCGATCCTCCTTGCATAAGCTGCGCAGTTTTGTTTTCACCAGCTTCATACATTATATCTATCATATATCTATCATGGTAATTCTGGATGAGTTCTCCTTCAAGATACATTTACCTAACGCTAGAATAAATGAAATGTACATCATGCAGCAAAGGAAATTAGAAAATCAGACATATATCCATTATGGAGATGATAGGTTTTTGACGGGCGATGTGCCCCTATTGCATAAGTAATACTGAAGAATGTCCTACTATCATTAACGACACAGGGAAGCTTTTTAGTTATCTTGCTTTGCTAGCAAAGTCATTAGCTAGCAGCTAGCTCATAGCACAAGAACAACAGCCTAATGTCTGTATGATAAAAATACTGAATCGATAAGAACAGCTTTTCCTCACCTGGCTGTCTCCTCCTGCTCAGTAGTTCTTCAGAGAAAGGAGCGCCGCGTCCTATACTTTCCTCCGTTTAAACCGCTACTCTTTGCTAAAGTAGAGAAATTATACAACGTTCAAAGTTTTCCGTTGTCTGACAAGTAGGAAGCCTACTCCAGTATTTTCACCAAAAATTATGTTTTTTAATTCACAAAAAAACTGTTCTGTAATCATTACAGAACAGTTTTTTGTGAATTAAAAAACATAATTTTCAATGTAAAAGACTAAAAGCACAGAGCAAAAAGTGTTTTAGATCAAACAATACTGCATCATCCATGGGGCTCATTTGGTTTCACTTACATCTCTATTCAGGTTGACATTGGAGAGGCGGTGCAGACTGAAGACATAGCCATCCGTCCGATCATGGTTGATCTTGCTTAGGGCCAAATGAGCAGCGGCCACAGTGTAATGTGGAATATTCGCTACCTTTAGCTCCGCAGTTAGCCGCCTTATCTGACTGTGCAAGAGGCAAGTGCTTCGTCACCGGCAAAAGGTCAAAGGTAACAACGTGACCGGAGGGCTTATTGTATTGTTTTTCTTGCCAAAAAAAAAGATAATAATAATAATTTCAGTACATGTGTCAAATAAAAAAAATTAAAAAAAAAAAGGGACCAAAAGGGCACATTGGGATCATGGAGCAAAAGGGGCAGGTGCTCAAGCCCCCTTAGCCCCCCCCTCTGCACGTGCCTGCTAGTCAATATTGTTTTAAAACTATGTTTTAGTGAATACTTTCAGTTCTGAAAAGTATTAAAAGTCATCCAGTCATCCAGATCATGAGTCTGGATGACTCATAAAAGTCATCCAGATTTGACTCACAAAGTTTCATCCACATCTTACATGGAATTTCAAAATTAAAGCCCCACAAAATCCCTGCACCTAATCTCTTTGACCATGGTTGCTGTCATTATTGTTGCAAAACAAATTGTTTTCAGTGAAAGCTTCCATTTTGAAATGATGGTTGTTGTACCATGTGCCATGATCGTGGTTTTGGACATTGGGAACCAGTGTCCATATTTCATCTTGACGTGATGACCAGAGAAGAGGCAGTTTCGGCTCATAAACAGCTGGAAAACTTCTGCAATCCCCCCTTCTCAGCCAACTGCCTCCACAGCAACTCCCACACAGGTGTGACTTCCCCCCTCTGTGTTGATATCAGTAAAACCACAGCACAGAGGATTTCATCCCCTCTTTCTCATGAAGCTGCCAGGGGTCCACATCGGGAGCTCCAGCCAGGCAAAAAGGCCCAGATCTCCAGGATGACCAAATAATTATCAAGTCATGATTGTCCTTTCAGAACCAAACTGCTGCAAAACAAACTTTTTGCAACACATTTCTCTCGAGTTTCAGAACTTACAGAGCCAGACTGGAGGAAAAAGTCTTCTAAGGATCCCTTGGTGTGCCACATGGAGAAGAAAACTGTGTTGCTGTGAGCCTGCCTACTAAGCTGCTGCTGCTGGATGAAAACTCAAGCCTTCCAAATGGACATGAACAAAAGGTTTGCAGGTCTGGTACAATTGAGGACAGAACAAACAATATGTCTTTTGATTATTTTGATAATTTAATGTGTTTACTGATGAGTAAAGACAAAGCTAACAGCATGGACTGCATTCTACGCTATGCTACAGTAATGTGTTTTGAGCTGTTGTTGAAGCTTGGACAAGCTTTATTTCCACTAAGGGTTTAAACACTGATTTAACATTAGTGTTCATGTGTTCCTCAGATGCTCATTACACTTTGATTTCAAAGTATGACCAAAGGTCCTTTAATGGAATCCTCATGTCTATTCTCTGCTAGCTATTTCAAAGAGAGTAAAGAATAATTTCACTAAAGGTTATTGGTTCCTAATTAAGCAAATCATTTTATAAAACATTATTTGGCTAAATGATGTTTTATTCACTTCATGGATTTGCATTGTGAATTGGTCTGAAAACATTCCAACTTCTCTAAATTAGTGAAAAGCTAATTTAATCATATCCCAAATTTTTCCAGATAAACTTTCGTATTTTTGGTTTTCAAACACAAAATCAATCTTTAACTGTAATATGGTTTCAACCATGTTTCCCCTTCCTCTTTGTACATAGTAGTTTAGTTTAGTTGAGTTTTACTAGTTTTGGTTAAGAGTTTTAAACAGAATTATGTTTGACTTGGAGCTGAATGATTTTTCTTAATAAATTATTTTTTTTTAACAGAAATTGTGGTGAATGTATTCCATGTATGTGCAGAATTAACTGTTTGACCATGATTAGAGCTCAAATCACTCTTTCAATTACTCTAACACACAGCTAGCAGGGTATGTGTTCATAAACAATATATAAAAGACCAAAATTAAATAAATAAGATATTTACCAACCCCTACCAGGGAGGGCAATAAACATCTTAAAGTATCAGAAAATATGAATTCCCAGCTGGCTGGGAATTGAATACAGTTATTCACAAAATTAATATGGCATCCAACCTGGATGGGTATGGTTAAAAACCTCCACATGTGACTCAGAGTTTCATCCACATCTGATGTGGAATTTCAAAATTAAAGCCTGCAAATTCTCTATACCTAATTTGCTACACCTAAATTTCTCTTAAATTGTTTTCAATCTTGCTGCTAAACTATTTGTTTTTATTTAATGCCAGCTTCTGAAGGAAAATAGAACACATCCTGGTGTGACATACAAAGTTTCCTCCATATCTGTTTGGAATTTCAAAATTAAAGCTCCTAAAATCTCTAATTTGATTTGAAATGTAATATATTATACATAACTATGTTATTTATCATCTACGAGCTCAGCCTCTTAACCTTAATATTTGCGTTGCCTTAGAATTCGTTTTTTATAATTACATAGGAGCGGGTCTCGCAGCCATGGAGGCAGACATCTTTGCGCTACGGCAACGCAGAGCCAACAAACTAGCGATTGCGAGATCGCCCATTACGCTCGAAAGTAACTACGGCAAGTTGAGAGAGATGAACTAAGACGGTACTGAACACACAGACTAATGAAATACTATCTGTAAAATTATCTATGTAAACAAACCTCATCACTTGAGAAGGTAGGTGATGCGGACGTCGTGGAAGACATTTTGTCCCGTAACGCTCGCCGTACTGTTGGGGGGGAGAAGCGGTGGGGGGGAGATGTTTATGTTGCTGCGGTCTGCAGTCTGGACGTTAGATGTCGCTGAAAATTACACACTGTAGCTTTAAATATGTAAAAAAAAAAAAAAAAAAGGAAAAAGTATAGATATACCTCAATATTCAAACATCAAAATCACTGCTCTTATTTTGGAACAATCTTAGGCATCGATACCGTAATTCTTAGTGTTCGTGCAACCTAAATAAACATGCAAGGGCTGGCTTGACTGTCAATTCCGAAGTGGAGGCTGGCTAGACTGTGGTACTGTATACAAACGTGCAGTATCAGAATTGCAAATGACTGTAATATTTGGTCAGAGAGTATGAATAATGTACCATGTCTGCATATTCAGTATATAAACTGGAAAAGCACTCAGAGAGCGCAGACCTCTGCCAAGCAGTAAACTATGCCGCAAATTGCAACCTAAATCTATAGTTAAAACTTGCACATGATCTGGATCATTTCCAAGTTCTAATTAATTGTTCCTTGGCATGAGCTACACCTCTGCTAAAAAGTGAACTTTAAATCCGTTGTTAAGTTCCTGCAAATAAACCAACAATGTTCCCATTTCTTGTGTTTTTGTCTTCATAAAATACCAGCTGACTTTTTGAGTCCGATCCTGAAGCTGTCAATAGTCAGTGCTGCCACCCTGTGGTTTAGCTGGGAACTGTCAATGTCTTTTACGATTCTGAGCTATTCATTTTATTCCAACACGCTACAATGAGAACATTAAACCAGTTCTAACCATACATGAAATTTAAAGTCTCTATGGTTCAATGAAGTGGCTATGAATGGATTTAAATTAGTAAAAGACACCGAAGAAAATGTAATAATAAAACAAATCTCAAATCTAAGCAACATTTATTTGATCTTTTTTCATTTATTCTAAGTATTTATAATCTATGATTTGCTAAATATCTTGAACCGACTAAACCCCTCATTTATCAGATGAAAAGTGATAAAAGACATTGGGCTGCAAAGTTGCTTATCCAAAGAAACCTGATTTCCATACATGGAAAGTGCTTCCTGCAATTTGAGGTGTTTCCCGTCAGCTCTCGGTCAGTCCGTCTCCTCATCTGCAGGCAGATCACATTTTATTGTTGTTGAACAGTCCCCAGCTGCAGGCTTCAGTGTTTGGAAATGAGCCGCAGAGATGGTATCTCCCTTCGTTGCTATGGTCAGCACATAAAAGGCCTGGAAAGGTGTGTGAACATAAACATTTGATATTTACTCAGTGAGTTCCTTATCTGCTGCTCCACTGACGGGTCCTGCTACAAACACCTTAGCAAATGTGTTCATCTATTGTGTGAGTGCTTGCACGTCACTCAATTCAGGGTGTTATGCAAAGCTCCCAAGCAATTTCCTTACACTTGGATACAGCAAATAAATGCATTTTCTGGAGGTTGTTTCCATCTAGATGTGATGATGTGCACCTGAATGAGCTTTGTGCATGCCTATCTGAATGATGTGCGTGTCATGAAAAATTCACCTTGTTTCTTCTCGAACATAATGCAGTAATGCTCTGCCATGCAAAGCTGCAAAGTTTGTCTCACATGCAAATAGCCAACTTTCTGTACCTTCTTTCATCATTAAGGTTTTCATGTTAATAAAAAAAAAAAATGTTAATTATATTATACCCACAAAGTTTGGAGTAGTGGTCTATAACTGTGAAAAGGAGGTACATTTATAAATTTAAAAAAAATGTGTGTAATCTGATTTTTTTTAATCTAGTTGTTCCATGAAGAGCTTAGAGGTTTGTTTTAAACAAAAGTATTATAAAGAACAGAGATGTTACATTTTTCATCCAAAAGTAGAAGAAACATACAACTGTTAGACTACTAATACAAGATGAGCAACCTAAAATGACAGGCTGGGAATGGAGAGATGCATTGAAAATGTTTTCTGTTCAGCAGACTGAGACTAAAAGATAATGAGATTGAAGATTTGAAGCTGTAATTGCTAAAAAAAACAAAAACAAACAGTGTTCTATATTTCCTCTGTCATTTTATATTCCTAGGGTTGGGTAATACTGGATCTAATTGAGTAAACAAAGTTCCGTTCTGAGGGCTATCCTTTTTTTGAGTAATCTTGATCTTAATCAAGTCTGTTTTCTCACTCTATTATCCACCACCATTGACTTCCCCGATTGAAGAACAGGTATGTTTGAATGAGACAGAGTGACTCATTGAAGGTTTATATACCACATCGAACAATTAGTTTAACATACATGTTTCTACAACTGGATCTAACTTTCAATCTCAAGACCAAAGAGCAATCTGCAGATAAGTCCTCCAGTTGTCACTGATTTATATTTATTTATATAGCGCCAATTAACAACACATGCCATCTTAAGGCACTTTATAGACAATTGAACCAGATCATACAGTCAAACTGACTCAAAGTTTTCTATCTAAGGAAATCAAGCTGATTGCATCAACTCATTGACTCGAAGGCAATCCCTCACACTAAGCATACTTGTAGCGACAGTGGAGAGAAAAACTTCCTTTTAACAGGGAGCAACCTCCAGCAGAACCAGGCTCAGTGTGAGCGGCCTTCTGCTCAGGCTGACAGGGGTTCAAGGAGACAGAGAGGCAGAGATACAGAAATTAGCAAAGAAAGGGCAGAAATGGAAAAATATTTAAATTAATAATAATTTGTAATGAGTTATATAGTACATATTTATGCATAAGGTCTATCTTGGAATAAATGAAGACACATTAAATGTATTTACACAAATATGGTGATTAAAATTATTCTATCAACCATGTTACTTTGCACTGTTTACAGATTTTAGCATATGATTCAAGTACCACTAAGAAGATGAGTTGCCTTTTGACCTAATTTTCAACTCTTATCTGTGTATAAATGTATTCAGAGGTGTCGAATGATTTATGTTTATTACTGAAGTAGAAGTATAAATCCTAGTATTTTAAATCACTTTTGTACAAGTTATTGACTTAAGCTTTTTACTCCAGTAAATTATATGGTATTTAAAATACCAGTTTCAAAACTACTTAAAGTAAAAATTAAAAGTAATGCAGGAAAAAAGTAAGGACAGAAGCCTATTAAAGCAATATTTTTCAACAATTCTGGATAAATTCCTTAGTCTTAATTTTCTTAGTATTATGACTAATGGCAACAGTGTCAAATTTAACTTTGCATCATCTTGGAAAATTATTTATTTGGTTTTTGCCGAACAAGTTGGTGCTGCACCAATTCCAAAGAAATTAATTGTCTGGAGGAAATAAATTATTATTATTATTTATTTTAATGCCAACAGGCCAAGGCGAAAATGTGCTTAAATGAAACAAAACTAACAAGTCTATTTTTAAAATGTAAGGAGTAGAAGTGAAAAGTTGTCTAAAAAATAATTAAAGTATTTGTACTTTGTTACTTGGTACCTCTGAATGTATTAAGGTGATGCAACTCTCTAGTAAAATTTTAGCTACTATACCCACCAGCCTATTTCACCCATTAGCATGTTGCATCATCATTTTAGTCCAAAATAGTTTGACTTCTGTCTTTTCTTAGTTTTTACAAACTTTTGACAATAAAAAAATCCTCTGCAGAGGCCACAAACCTCAGCAAGTTCTTGGTATTTTTCCAAAAAAGGTTCAAAAGGAGGAATAGAGACAGCTGAGGAGGAACAGAGACGTCTGTCACGAGGAGACAATGCCTGTCTGTCGCATCTATTCATGCCCAAGTAACTTCCTTGACAACAGAGAATTGGTCAATATAGCTTTTATTTCAGCAAATTATACATACACTGTAAAAAAAATGCATATGTATCATAACCTAATGCTATCAGAGCTGTGATGACAGTGTGGGATTGGTGATAAGAGTGGCTACAGTGTCCAAGGTCATTAAAAACATTTGCATGTCATTACAGTCATGAAACGCTTCCAGACTGAAATGCTTTCCAGTTTTGAAATTCAATTCAAACAGTGAAAGAAAAGAAAAAAAAAAAACAAAAAAAAAAAACAGAAAAACTAACACTTAGATGGCACTTTTCAGGTCTTAGGATTTTCAAAAGACTAAGAATGAAGTCAAATGGTAGAGAAATTACTGGGACTTAGAGCCAACTGACATCTGAGATCAGAGATATTTGTTGTGGATTTTGCTCTGGCAGTTTTACCCTAGAAATTAATACAGCAGATCAGATAAAGGTACTGAAACAATGTGAAAGCAAATGCTGAATATCTTCTTGTATAAAGCTATCAAATCCAAAGCTTCCTGTAGCCGGTTTATAATCTATATAAAACAGTTTGAATATCCAGCAGTGTTTATATGCTCTAACTGCGAAGTATCTCTCTATATTCTAGCTACCCTATGTGACAAATTAAAAGCCAGATGAAAGCTGTGGTTACTATCCAAGATGAGACCATGTCAGATCTAAGTCAGTGAACTTTAATATGCAACAATAAGAGTAAAGCAACTCATATGCAGTCAGTTCTTCCAGCCTATCAGAAGCCTTTAAGAGCAAAAAGGCACACCTCAACATGAAACGGCTGCAGCATATAGAGGATCTCAAAAGGCAGCACATCGCTGGTTAAAATGCCAGGTTTTTACACTTTGAAAAAAAGAATGATAAATTCCTTAAACAGATTCTCTACCTCAATGTGACACGTATCTTTTGCAGCTCAACTGAAAAAGAAGAAAAACTGTTAGATGGAAAAGTGTAGCAGTCTAACAAAAAAAGGCTGAAATAACCAGGTTGAGTAGCTGTGCAGAATGTTCAACTACTTTTAGATTTTCAGCCTTCTGTAGTTTGTATATGGGATTCTATTTAATTATTTAGATTTAACTGGAACAAAGTTTAGCTGATCTAGTTTAGGATCCTCTCCATAATTGAAAACTGACACTGGTCAGCAAAGCACAGAAGAAGCTGGCAGCAATGCTGACACAGCTGTAAGAATTGTTTGTAAGTACAGGTCATCCTCTGCATGTCAAAATTAACTTCTGTAAGTCTTCTGTTAAGTTTCTTTACTGATTAATTGGGCAACAATTATATATATATATATATTGAATTTATATGAGTGAGTTTTTCTTCCATATCATATCCCAAAACAGATTTTGTTCTTTATCAGGTGGTATACAAACAATAGTTGTCACATAAAATCATATTTTAATTTTTACATATCAAAAGCTGACTTTTAAACAGCGGTGTGTACACTTTTTAGTTCCCCCATATCTTTCCAACAATCTTTCTCTTTCTTTCTTTCTTTCTTTCTTTCTTTCTTTCTTTCTTTCTTTCTTTCTTTCTTTCTTTCTTTCTTTCTTTCTTTCTTTCTTTCTTTCTTTCTTTCTTTCTTTCTTTCTTTCTTTCTTTCAGAAATTGAATCTGCTATTCCTTGTACTAAAATCGTGTATCTGCAATATAAAAACATCAACATCATTTTTTCTGAACTCTGAGGAGCTTTCATCTGTACAAGCTTGAACAGTTTTTTTCTTTTATAACAACTCAAAGCTTTATTTTTGTTGTTCTTTTTCATTTTGAGTTCCTCAAAGATTTGGCCTTTGCCTCTACAGACGGAAACATCACGCAGTATTAGACATGCTGAGACAAATCTGTTTCATCTCCAGTATCCTACAATGGATTAGAAAAATAGATAACAATAATACCCCTCTGCAGCAAAAAAATAACAACAAAAAAACCCATTAGGCCAAACATTAATATATTTTTTTATCCTTTCTAAGCCTGTGATGATTTGGCTAGATCTGCATCTGACAACAGCTCATATTTCTGATTGTTTTTATTTTTTCTTATCATGATCATAATTTTCTTCATGCCTAAATTTGTCTGATGAAGCATGTCTAAACCTTATCTTGTTTTTTTTTTCTATAAAGTTACAGTCACAGTTTAAAAAATGATCAAAAGAAACTTAATAAGTGCAACATTCTCTTATCTACATCATCACCGCCCCACCTATACACGGGAACACTCGATAAAAATAAAAAGATCAGACGGATGAAGTGAAGAGGATGGAGGAATGAGGGAAAAGGGAAATCTCTTTATTGTTGAGCCTTCAGGCATCAACACACTCAGGCATCGGAGTGTTTCGGGAAGACACGAAACACTAAAACATACGAACCGTCCTCTGAAAGGAAAGGTCTTTGCACAAATGACCAAATCCAAACCAATGGACAGGTTTATCAGTTATATTCTCTGTTTGGTTGAAATACAAGTGTACAAGTATACCTTCTAGTTAAACAGGAGGAAAATCTGACACAGTTCCTAAAATATAGTTTTTTTCTCTCTTCTTAAACTGATGGAGAAACAATACGCAGTGAATAATCTGTAGGTTGTTAGTATGATGAATTATCTGCCAGGGGGAGGATCACCGAGAAACGTGCAATTTAACCAAACATACAATTATTTCATGTTCTTTTTTTCTGGTATTTTGTTTTTCCAAAAATTTATGACAAATATTCATCATTTTCATCTTCGTCGTCATCTTCATCATCCTCGTCGTCCATACCTGCCTGGTCATTTAAGACGAATGAATCTTCGTCGTCTGTGGTGAAGAGTGAGTCACCGCTGCCGATGTCCCCTGAAGACTCCAGAATTACTCCTAAAACAAAACCAGGAATCAAAGACTTACTTAAAAGATTAAAATGACATAACATGAGGCGGATTCATGACTCATTACTTTTGTATCTTGAAGCTGGAAATTGGCTAAAAGATTTTTTACAAATGATCTAAATGCAATTTATAGTAGCAGAAAGTGATGCTGGTGGTGATACAAATATCATATCCAATTCAATTCAATTCAACACATCTCATCTGAAGGCACTTTACAGTTCACCAGATCATACAGTCATACTGATTCAAAGTTTTCTATCTAAGGAAAACCAGTCGATTGCATCGACTCATTGACTCGAATGCAATCCCTCACACTAAGCATGCTTGTAGCGACAGTAGAAAGGAAAAAATGCTTTTTAACAGGAAGAAACTTCCAGCAGAAACAAGCTCAGTGTGAGCGGCCATCTGCCGAGGCCAACTGGGGTTCAAGGGAGCATTCAGAACCAGAACCTCCTTCTCTCTGGGTCTGTTAAGAACCAGAACATCTTCCTCTCTTGGTCCATTCAGAACCACCTCCTCATCTCTGGGTCCATTCAGAAACGGAACCTTTTCCTCTTCAGGACTGTTTAGAACCAGAATCTCCTTCTTTCTGGGTCGATTCAGAACCACTGCCTCCTCTCTGGGTCAATTCAGAACCAGAACCTCCTCCTTTCTCGGTCCAATCAGAACCAGAATCTCCTCATTTCTGGATCCATTCAGAACCAGAATATCCTTCTTGTTAATTGACTTCTCTAAATTCTCCTTAGTTGTCAGTTTGTGTGTGAATGGTTGTTTGTCCTGTTTATCTCTGTGTTGCCCTACGATGGACTGGTAACCTGTCCATGGTGTACCCCGCCTCTCTCCTATAGACAGCTGGAGAAAGGCACTAGCACCCCTTGCGAACCCGCCTGGGATAAGAGTAATGGAAAATGGATGGATGGAATTGAATAGTGGCTCCCCTCTCTAATGAATGAGGGGCAGACAGTCTTCTGATTTCCTGGTTTTACTATACTTGGTACAACTGGATCCAAGTAAAATAAAAAAAACTGAAAATAGTAACAGTTCCACACAACCTTTACTGATGGAAAGCCTATAATGTGAATCTACCCCTCCCAAATTGCGAGTCAGTAAAGTCAGTAGAATGGAAATATAAGTTCTTGGTGAGAATTTTCTTTATATACTAAAATATTTAGATTGACAAGCGGGAACATGTAACTATATAAATTAAGCAGTTTATATACTTATTGATTATTTAAGTAATGTTTATCGTGCTTGGAAATAAATGAACATAAAAATGCACAAATGATTATTGTTGTAAAGCAGCATGGTAAAGAAAAGTATGAATCAATACCGTTCGTGTCCATCTTGGAGAATGTAAAGTTGAATACATTTAAGCTAAAATAGGGGTATACGTGTTTTTTAAATACAATTACAAAAATAATATTCCTTTTACCTTTTTTTTCCAAACAGAAAAACATTCCTTGTGTGATAGAAATACATTTAAATGGATGTCTGCCAGGAAGGTGAAAGATTTTGGGCTAAGCTTAGCCTTTCAAAACATAAAAAATATCAAAACATTCAATTCCTCCCTCAATTCAAATCATGCGCAATGTTTTATATGTCTTTCCACAACCTCAGAAACCCGATACTGTGTTTTCTGGTAATTTGCATACCACAGTCTGCAGGACCGTGGGTGCGGGAGCCTGCAGCCTCGTTGCCAAAGCGATCCACACACCAGCACTGACCACTGCTGCTGTGACACTGGTGCGGCCTGTAGTAACCCTCCTCATCACAGGAAGGTAAATACTGACCTAGAGATTCAAACAGAAAAACCTAATGAGCAGCAGAAATAGATTTCAGTCAATTTGTCCACCTGAGCATAACATACCAAGTAACTTCTTCCCAGCTTGCTTTTTGCTGATGCTGGAAAGCTCTGCTTTGCACGGCGAATCTGAAAGGAAGAGACAAAGACTTTGGTAACAAGCTGCAGTGCTCCCTTTTGTTTTGATAATAACTTCCCTCGTTCCGCTATCTCTGCTCTTGCAGTGGCAATGAGCAGCCATTTTTAGTTCTTTCATTTTGTTTTTCCAATAGACTGTCTAAAAAATAACTGCTAGATGAGGTTTCTTATATTTGAGAAGTTAAAAAGGGAAAAATATAGAAATATATGTTCAAGTTCTGAGTGTTGGTTTGTGCTTGTGTGTTTTAACTGAGAACACACTGACCACATTTTAGCTCTGAACATGTGTTGTTTTTTTTCTCCACCTGTATATCTCTGGAAGCCTGTGCACCACTCGGAGCTGGTTATGACTTTGTCGGGATGCGTATCACATGACTTGAAGAAAGCGTCGGAGCACGGCTCGTTCCTGTCCAGATAAAGGCTCTTGATTTCTGACTGGTCAAGCTGGAGGTCAAAGTTGGTGTCAAGTCTGGAGAACATCCACCCCAGAGGGTCCTTACAGATAGGTGATGCCCCGACATCAAACTCTGTCAGGAGGTTCAAAGATGTGCTTAGAAAAGGTTCATACGATAATGAATGTCATGACTAAATGTGTCGTGACTCACTGTTCTTCTCCGGTTTTTGGATCTTGACTCTCTTGTGGTTTCCGTTCTCGTGCAGCACTCTGAACCAGTCTCTTAGGCGACTCACCACCTCCTTCAGATCTGATTCACTGCAGGCTGTGAGGTGATATTGATTTCAACTTTAGTTTCATTCTGTGAGTCAGAACTGGAACAGCTGCCTATAAATTCATTAATCTTAGAAACACTTTATGTAACCTTATCTTTTAACAAAACATCTGTACCTTTTTTCTCAGCAGAACTCTGCTCAGGTAGAGAGGGACAAGGACACATGCCAGGACACTTGACGGTAATTTTTTTCCCCGTGATGCATGCCTGGTAGTCAAGTTTACACTGATTGGAGGGGAAAGAGAGACAGAGGCGCACCAGAATGTGTTAAAGGAAGTTAACAAATACTAACAGTTAGTTTCATTTAACTTGGCTTCATCTACGTTTGACAGCGACAATGCAAAAAAAAAACAGAATTACAAAACGAAGCAAGTCACTTAAATCCTGCAAATAAAGTTTATAATTAAAGCTCATTTTCAATTTCAATTCAATTCATTAATGTCCCTGCTTGGGCTTTTAGGTACAATAGAATTAACATACACCACTTCAAATGAAAAAAATGAAAATATATAAATCAAAATGTAGAACATACATTCACCTTTTTTGGAATTACTATGACCTGGATGACTGAGAATCTTCACCAGCAAGAATTTCATCATTTTTGTAAATCCATCTTAAAGCTGCAGCCTTTTGAGGTTACTTAGCAGGTAGATGGATAACTGCATCATCTACATAGGGCTGACAATGGACACAAAGAAAGGACTAAAAGACAAGGGGCCAAGTATAGAGCCTTGTGGGATGCCCATGTTAATGTTAATGAGAGTGGAGATATGTCTTGATCAACTTAAACACTCTGTGCTCTATGCTGGATAGACTGTGCCCTTATATGATAAATTTAAAATGTATTCTTTTTGTTAAATGCAAACTATGGTTAACTGTACTGAATGCCTTGTTAAGGTCAATAAGTACAACTCCTGCCACTTTCATTTTATAGTTTCAATTTGCTATTTCAGTTGAACAGCCTGGTCTAAACCCAAACTGCTGTGGGTGACCACTTATAAGCTTTCCAGCTTATAGGTGGTCAATCCGCTGTACCGTAACAACTTTTAATATTTTTTGATAAAACTGGTAAGATTGATATTGGGTGGTAATGGATAATTATAGATTTTTTTCCAAGCAGTCAGAAATGTGCACTTTTTTATGGAAAGATTAACAAGATGTGTCAATGGCTTGACCAGAACATCTTAATATGTTTTAAGAAAACAACCATTCATTCTAAAAATTTGATTAAATTTTGAATTTGAAAGTTTATTAATTATTTCTACAAAATTTTGTACCTGGCACTAGTGGCACTATTGGTTAAACTATTGCAATTTATGCTGGTGAAGTCATCCAGGTCATAGTCATTCAAAAAAAAAGAAAGTTAAAAACAATCCACTGGACTTTGTTTCCAAGTTTGAAGATGTTTTGCTTCCCATCCAGGAAGCTTTTTCAATAAAAAAAATTAAAAGCTTCCTGGACTATGTATTATTAGCAAACAATTATTTAGTTTTTAAGAATGTGTTCAAAATTAAGATTTAAAGATGCTCACTATTCAATCAGCTTGAGCAATTTCACAAAGAAGGACAAGTGAAATAACTCAGCTCTCCCTTTCTAAATGTCATAGACTTATATGTGCATAAATTGTAGAGCACAGATTTGCGGGGATGAGGATCACTAAACTGCTTCGAAGGAGGCTCAATTGCAACAAATAAGAGATACAAAATGCTTTCTTTGAGACCTAAACAGCAGCAATGCACAAAAAAAAAAACACCCAAAGAGTGTTGACACGTGAAGGTACCTTAGTGGAGTAGGTGTGGCCATCACTGCCACAAACAGGCGAGGGGTGAACCACAGGACACGGCTTGCACTTCGACCCGGCACTTGGGTGCAAATTGGCACCTTCAAAACTGGAGGTGACATCCAAAATAATGATGAAAAAAACAAAACAAAAAAAAACACATCTGAACAATCTCATATTGCACGCTGTCAGCATTGATCTGCAATGTAATGTGATGCTTTGGGCAACAATTGAAAGGTAAGAAAAAAAATTAAGATCTGTGTATGATTCCCATTTATTATTATTATTATGATGATGATTGGATTGCTCTCCAAATGTTGCTCCAAATTGTGTTTCCTGACAAGAATGGGAAATGAGGTCAGTGTGGTGTTACTGTCCTCTGTCCAGTCTGAGTTGCAACAGACTCAAACACAAACAAAGCCCATTCATATCACTTGGCATCACTTTATGTCCACTGAAAGTTAGTTCCAGCGCCTTGGTAACTGGACCAAGCTGTAATGTCACACAACAGTCACAAGAGCGCTTTGGCAAAAGGAAAACCAGCTGGATATCCCCAGCCCAGCCTAGAAAGAGATGAACGCTTTACTGACATGTTTGTTCCTTATAGGTTTAAATTTAGATTTGCAGCAAATGGTGAAAAGAAAAGGTCAGAAACTCAACTAACATGCACATTGGCTTGGTCATAAAACAAACATGATATAATAATATATAAATAATAAAAAACAAACAGTGTTGTGAAAAAGTCTCTGCCCCCCTTAAAGATTTATTTTTTTTACATTATGAAATATTTAAAATAATCCAAAAATATACAGTTTACACATTCCAAGCAAAAAACCTTAGTGGGAAAATTATTATTCTTTTTTTATTTATTTTTTATTTATTCAGGAAAAAATATCCTATCCAACTTTGCCCTATTTGTGCATTTAATTGGTAGTTGATTTTATGTAAGTAATCAGGGAAATGTATTTTTCTACAAATCAAGTCTGAAAACATCATCTATTTAGGATGGCATTTAATACATTTTACATCTATTTTTCAGTTCTTTATGTGTTTTATATTGTCGCCATTTTATTCCTTGTGTTTTTTATGATTTTATTTTATTTTATTTACTGTAAAGTATTTTGCTTAACTCAGGTTTATTGTAAAAAGCTGCACAAATAAATGTGTAATTACTATTAAACATGGTGGTGGTAGTTTAATGATTTTGAAAATGTGTTGTTATTTATTCAATCATATTTTCTGCCAAACTCTGTTGAACCAGTAAGGCCGGTAGTGCCACGGTCACATTTATCACAATCGAGGATCACAGTCTATGAGGAAAAAAACACAATAGTATCTGAAATGGCTTAATTTGTACCATGTGTCACGTGTGTGGTCAGGAGTTATGGTGGTGTTTTATGTGGTGCTGATGGGCCTGACCAGGCTCGGACTGGTAAGCTGTGATAACGGGCATCTGCACAGTGGGCCGCTCCTAATTCCAGCATGCGAGGGCCATCCCTCCGTAAATCATACCAGCTTCATCACTTACTCTCTGGCCGAAGTACCTACCTGAGACAGTAAATAACTCAAGGAACTCAAGTAGTAATACAATGTTAACTACTTAGATGATGCATGCAGTATATATAGCCCTTGCTGGTCATGCATATCCTTGTGACGGTTAGCATATGGTGTCATTTTCAATTTTTTGAAACTTTAAAATCCTTGCAACAAACTAAATTATAATAAAACTAAAATGCTTTCTATAAACAAACAATGTTCCTCTTATATTTGGTTAATTTATGTTTGAATATTTTGCAAAAATATGTTGCGGTGCATGATGTGGTTTTGCATCTGTTTACATTATTCCATTTCATTGCCCACATCCCACCTAGGCTAGCAGTGAATGCTTACACACCGCTGAGCTTTCATGTATTCATTCTTGAAGAACTGCCTGTCTGCCTCTATATTGTATTGTTTTTATGTTGGTCTTTTTACAACACTCGGACTTACGTTGTAGACCTAGTATGTGTAAGTGGGTGTCTGGCTGACTTTGTGCAAGTGTGGACGTTACGCAGCAACAGCCACTGTTGTGTCCGTGTTAATAACCAAAGCCAGTAAAACCGCATTATGGAAGGCTTGGTGATGGTTGTCGTTTGATGCTTGAAAATAGATTGGTTAATCCATTCCACACGCATTCGTATAGTGTGGGCCAGTGTAGAAAATCGTTCCCAGTACGAGCCTGGGCCTGATCACTTTCAAATGGTCCATGTTTTCTGCTCTCTACAAAAGAACCATGTGCAGCAGAAAGAAATAGCTAAAACAGAGCAAAGATCCTCTTCTGAGAAGGTCAAGAATCTGTACTGTCATTATGAGACCATCGTGACAATTCGTTTGGACACCTGTCTCAGAGTGTAACATGGAAACACAGACAGAAATTAAAACACAAACTAAATAAAAAATAAAAATCCTGCCAGGCACCTTTAAAGTATAGAATATAAACTTCCCAAGGACATAAAACAAAAAACATGAAAATATTACATATTAAGCATCCTTGAAATGAATAAAATAATATTTTTTTGAAAACTGAAACGTGTGTATGATAAATGTTTGTGTGTACCTGTGGACAGCTCTGAGATGGCCATTCTAAAGACTGAACCTATATCCAAATCAGATTCTGTCACATGACCTTAAATAGGGTGTGGTTGCAAACCTTACTATTATGAAAACATTAAGCAGTCTGGAGTGGATCACAACTCATCTCAGCAGCTAAAAAGATTTATTGTTGGTAATTACCAATTCTTGATGACAGTTCTTGCAGACAAATAGCAAAATAATTTTATTAACTTAGTGAGTGAAGACAAATACATTTACAATCTGTTTGGTTGGGATAGCTTTTTTTTTTACTTTATTAAATAAAATTATGATTTGAAAAAGCAGTTTTGCTATCTAATTATATTAGTCTGATATTTAAATGTATGTTTTTATTTTACTGATTTGTAACATTCAAATGTGACATAAAACAACAGAATAAATATTTAAGAGGGAAAATCATTAAACACTAAGAGATCATCAGAAACCTACACCGTTTGTGTCTTTGTGCTTACCTAACTCTCCTCTGGCTGACACAAGAGGCAGTCTTGTAATCCTCAGCCACACACACCTTGTGGCGACTGCATTTGATCTTCAGACAGGGGTCTTTGGCTGGATCGAGGGCTACAAACACAGAACAAAGACATATATTACCACAACACTGAACGGCACAATTATGCGTGCACGCTACAACAAAGTGGCACCTTAGAGTTTCCTAGACAGCAGCTAACAAAAGCCTGCAAGGGTAAACAGTGAAGAAAAGAAAGAAAATCCTCCATGGATACACTCCCTTTAGTTAATTCAAATTTGCATAAAGGCCTCTTGATTAAAATATGTGCTTTCTTTCATTTCTAAATGATGTAAGGGATCTGTTTGTGTTTATTTTCTGCTGTTGTTACTAGCTGTATCTGCTTCACTCAACTAAATACAGTAATACTGTTAAGTATACTTAAGGCTAAAAACAGATGGAACTAGTTTTAGAGTCTACTTCTGATCTGACATCACACAGGAGAGTCTGATCCGGTGCCCTTTGAACAGGTGACTGCATTAGTTAGGTATAGATATATATTTACATCTTATTTACTGGGGGGTGGGGGTGGGGTTAATGTCAGGAGATAGTTTCTGATCCCATGTCATCTTTAAGCAACACAACTAAGATCCCAAGCCACTGGCTGTTGTCCGAACAGTTTGCGAATGACCTCTACTAGAAAGAACCATACTGTAATCTCTGAGCAGCTTTGGCAGATTATCCTGCCTCCATCCTCCAATGCACTATCTAATGCTATTGTTTCCCTAACTGTGTGTGTGGGTGTGTGTGTATCTGTGTGCTTGAGGATACACTGATAAGTGAGAGGATATGTTGATGTCCTGGTGTGCCTAGATGAGCGCAGGAGATTACTACTGTCTGTAATACAAATAGAAATGAGATGATCAAAGAATAGAAAATCCTCCTGGTTTTAGCTGCTTGGTGTCATTAAACGAAAAGAGAAAAGTTTATAGAGGAAGGGACGTTCTGATTCGATCCCAGCTATCAGCTCAGGATGAATGTACACTACAAAAAATGCATATCTAAATTATTTTTTTCTTAAAATGGGTGAATTTTGTCTTGAATTGGTAAGGTAAGTGAGACACTTTGCCAATGGAACAAGACATTTTACGTTTAAAATTAGAAAAAAACTATTGCATTGTCTCACTTCAAGTGCATGTTATTTATTTATCTTATTTTAAGAGTAAAAATACTAATTCCATTGGCCAAACATCTTATTTACAGACTCAAATTAAGGGTAAGACATTTTTTACTTATTTCCAACCCGTTTTTTTCAGTGTAACCTCCAATATCTGTAAACGCTCTGTCACTTTATGTTGTTTCGTTTTGTTCTGCCTCCAAAACTTTAGGCAGCTAAATCCACAGATAAATGAAAAAAAAAAAAAAAACTTTTTACCGGTATATATATATATATTAATATTTGCTATTAAATCAGCAAATATGAGTTTTACCTAAAAACCTGATGTTTTTAACCCATAATAATGACATTCACAGTAAAAATGAGACTGTTTTAGCTGCTGCTTCCTTCGTAATATGCTTGTAAAAATGGGGATGGGATTTAAGAGTACAACAAACTTTGACTAACTCTTTTTATGACGTGTCTCTATCCTTTACTGTATAATCTTTGTTTAACAAAGATGACATTTCTTTAAAATCCTGCAAATTAAACAACACCTATGATCCGAATCATTTTAGTAAAAACTAAGAATGGATAGAAGTAGGTGAGCTTATCTGAAAGCATATTCTTTATTTCATTTTTTTTTTTTTTTTAACTCAGCTAAAACCCTCCAGGCTCTGCTCTATCTCGTTTCCACCCACCTTGATCGAAGGGCTTGGATGGAGTCCATGTTCCAGGCTCCTAAAACACAGTTAATCAATAAACATATTCAGCAAAAAGAAGTTTGAAATGTATTCCAAGAAAGTATTACTGTACACTACAAACACAAAAATATATTTCAATACCATAAATAATAATAATAATAATAATAAGAAGAAGAAGAAGAATAAGAATAATAATAATAATACAAACCTCAACTTCCTTTGATAGAAAGCATTACAAAGACAGAGAAGCAGGAATTAATTTTAAAACACAAATGTTCTATCTGACTATGTAGGAATCAAAATGCTTGTGTAATAATTTTACTGACAAAAAGAGCTAGTTTCCAACATTCAAGTCTTCAGTCTTTGGCTGTTTTATATTAACATCTAAGATTATAAAGGATGAGACAATGTCATTGGATATTACTGCCAATGACCTTTGGGGGAGATAATGACCTCATCTGTTATATCATTAATCAACTGGGGAAAACTAATTCAAGTTATTAATGTAAGTAGTGAGCTCTGTGACATACCCAGGCTTTGGGGATGTATGAAAATGTGTCTCATCATAGAAAACGTGGTTCTATACACAAAGACGAAAGCTGTACTAAGAAAAGGTTTTGATCAGGGACCCTGAGCAGAGATGGGTTGAGTAGAACATTTCCTTTAGTCCTTTCTGCCCCTGAAACAAACCTCGCTATATTCTAGCATTAACTCTCAAACATTGATTGCCTTATTTTCTCTTTGATATTAAAATTAGGACATGCAGTACAATAAATAATACACCGCAGCCATCACTGCACTGCTGCTTACATCGAAATCAATACACAGCTAAATACAAACAGATGGAACAACAACATCTTACAGGCTGCAACTGACAACAGATTCTCATTACTCTCTGAGGGGAAGGTGTAGATATTTTTCTAACAGAAAGCTAAACTGGGGCTCACAAGTAGGAGAAGTGAAAGTATGGTGCGAGCTGCCCTGCTGGCAGGTGCACTGGATTTATTTTGCCTTGTTTTATTTGTAGCTTGGTGCTCCTGTGGGTTTCAGAGTTTCTGTGTCAGATACTTCCGCTGATAAACTTGTTGTTAGGCTTCTTTCTGAACACTTCATCCTCTCCCAGCAGCAGTCTGCGATAGAGCAGATATAAACCGGGGGATGTCTCAGGAGTCATCCGGTGTTTCACTAGATGTTGTTTGTACCCTTACCCGGTACAGCCATACATTATGTTAGGTTATAGGTTTGTTTAGTGTCCAGTCCAAAAGGCTGACCTTGCACACTGCAAACATAAAAAGCTGGAAAGCAGATTGAAATCTGGAGTGATTGGCTGGAGGCAACTTTTTGGGTCCTTTAGAAACAGCACTCTGTGGTTAAAAGCCTTAAACAAAGAGAGGGATAAGAACAGAGCCAGCACAGCTTTGACTTTCACAAGATAGAGACCTAAGATCCCACTGATATATGGTCAAATTCAGAGGTTATTAGCATTGTTCTTTAAAAAAAAAACCCCAGTAGATTTCTAAAGTGAAAACAATGATTTCAAATTGCTAGACTTTTGTGAACTAAAAAAATAGATAACATTCAATTAAGCCTTCTTGACTTGATACTACACATCAATTAAAGGGAATTGGATAAACCTGAAATACAATTAGCCATTTTAGTCATATTCCCAGGGCATATGTTCATTTACATCTCTCAGCTTAAGCCAGAGATGTCAGAAAGGCTGCAAAGGATAAGAACTGTCACTGTATAAAGATACATTCCATTGCATGTGTATGTATAAAATGGGCCCTGCAAGGTCAAAGTAAAACTCCTCATCTCACATGAAAAAAAAAAAAAAAAAATAAGAAGAGTCCTCTAGTCAAATGTTTTCTTTGAGAATCTGCACTGCTTTAGGATTTTTTATTAGGTGAAACATATGTATAACTAGATACTTCCCAGAAATTTGCCCTGAGGTGGTGACACCGTTTAGTAAACTGTGAATTTAACCTCAAAGTCTAAATGTGGAACGTGAAGGTTTGCTGGCTTTTAAATAAAGGGATGAACCAAAGAGAAGCCCAGCAGGTGCAGGCTTATGATTCAAATGTAAAAGGAGATTACCAAAGAGTGAGCTTTGAGTTGTTTAGCCCAGTGAGTTCAGATGACTCACTATCAGGACATCCTCTCTCTCTTTAGCTGCCTGCGTTGTGTGTCCTCTGCCACATGGCTACGCTTTTCTTGTTCTCCTCACCGCTCAGCTTTTTTCTGTGTTCATCATTCAAAATCAGTTACATTCATAGTTGCTTACCCAGTTTTCTTTAGGAAGATCTGTGCACCTAGCGTTCATTGTAGCTCTCAGCTTTATTTTGTAGAAATAAGTGATTAAAGAAAGCATAACGTTTCAATTCCAAACACAGCAATTCTTTTCTCACATTGGATGCTGTCTTTGCTACTTATTAGGGCTGAATGATTTTGCCAAAAATAAAAATTGGGATATTTTAAATGAATATTGCAATTTCGATTTTTTTCTTGGCACTAGCTACAAGCATGTAAATGTTTCACTCCAAGGTTTCAGTCTTTTTATGAAATCTTAATTGTTCATAGTCTATTGTTGCATGAAGTTATTGATAAATTTATGGACTTTATTGATCTCACAGTAGAGAAATGTACTTGTTGCATAAGCTCAAATGGTCAAAAAAAGAAGAAGAAGGTGCCAAAAGAAGAAAAATATGAATGACATATAAAAAGTATATACAGTGCGTCCACATATGACACCTTTTTTTTATAGCAGGATTATTACACAGGGTTATTGCACAGGGTGTTTACATGGGTATTTATATAGATGGATATTTATATACAGTTATTGCACTGAGTGTCAAATGTAAAGAAACAGATTATTGCGAAGGTCTTAAATAGTAATTGCACATTATAATTTGCACGTTATTGCCATTGTAGTGTCACATTGTATAATCTTGTGGCAGCAGGGATGGATGACCTGCGGTAGGGCTCCTTTTTACAAACAGGGTTTTAAAAGTCTTTCTTACTGTTACCTTTTGTAAAAAAGTGCTAAATTCTCCTTGCATTGACAAATCTGCATGCTAGTTGGAACTCTCTCTTCCCGTATGCATTTTGCAAACCAACTTTAAGCATATTACTTAATTTTGTTGGGCTGGAGTGAGTTGTAAAATGTAATGTGAAAATTGAGTGACTCTGACATTTAAAAAAAAATTGTAATTTTTCATATTGTGATTATATTACAAATGCAATTAATTGCCAAGTCCTACTACTTATATAAATAAGTGACAGCCACTCGCATCAGGGGGCTAGAAATGTATCTTAAATGTTGTTTGTGATGGAAATCTCACTCAGCTAAGATTAATATTGGTAGACTGAAATTTGAAAAACTTGACTCCAAAAACTGCCTAGTAGATTGGCTAAAGTTATCTATATAATCTAAGTTACAGCATGTAATGAGCTCGCTTTGTAATTTTTGACTACTTACTTAGACAAGTGATTCCCAACCAGGGTGCATGTACCCCTAGTGGTCTGTGAGTGCACTGCAGGGGGTACATGAAAATATTTTATTTCTTAGATAGTAAAATAAAATGAGGCTATTGTTTTTTGAGGACCCAATTTAAAAATTAAACAAGCTTTCATCAACCAAAACGTAAGCTACTAACTTCAAGGCAAAATATTTAAGTTTATTTGACATGGAAAATTTAATCAAATTAAAAGATTAGGTAAAACAGTCTTTATTTCAGTTATGGTACGTTCAACTTTTGGAAAATCATCAATACTTTTGACTGAGAGGGGAACCCATGGTAAGACAAAATTCCAAAGGTTTACTCAACTCAAAACAGGTTGGGAGACACTGTTTTAGACCATTATTTTATCAGTGTCTCCCTAATGAGCAGGAGCTTAGCAGTGAAAAACTGTATTTCTTCTTTCATTCCCACATGGTTGATCTATCGAACCCTCCATCCATCACATTATTTCCCCTGCTTGCTGTCCACCTATGTAATAAAAACACAAAGAAAATGTTGGTTCTATCGTAGTTGTGCACAGTGAGACAGAATAATTAGAATATTGCATTACAGAGGCCAGACCCTCCTCAGCTGTGAATGCATCAAAAAGACAAGGGAAGTGCTTGCGGTCTGATTCCCTAATGGTATTAGTGGACACATCGCAACAGAACAGCGCAAACACAAGGGCATAACAGAACAAACAAATCTGCACAAAGACACTTATATATGGTTCCATAAACAAACCACAGCAACCAATCAAAGTGCAGGAATCTGACAGAATTAGTAGAACATTAAATACAAGAGAAAGCAAATTCAATAATGATCTTGCTCTTGGAGTTTCTTATACTGAGATCTGTTGTGAAAGACTCATAAAACATAATCTTACAGATCAGCAGACGAGATATTTTACACATAGACATCTGAAAAGTGTAATTTGGATCTAAATTCAACTACCAGGAAACAATCGGGTAAGTCAGCATCCAACTGTAATTATTGATGAAAGTCTTCAATTAGCTTTATGCATCCAGACAATTCAATTTTAACCTAATGTTCTTTGTTAAACTGGTTGAATTGGGAGCATCTATGAGAATCTATGTTTAACATCATATATCCACAATAATTCTAAAACTATGAGACAGACCATTACGTTTCACTTTATGCTTTCACATACAAGGCAATCAGCCAATCGCAGGCCATGTGAGCATTAGGATCATTAAGCCAGGATTACAAAAGAGGCGTGTCTTACAACTCTCCTTATCCTGTAGAGAATTTCCCCTCTGGGATTTCCCCAGAGCTTATTTAGTGCTATAAATACAAAGTTGTAAAGTACTAACTTAAACATGTTTCGGTACTTTCATGAGATTCTGCCAATCACTATTTTAAAATCAGAAATAGACTAAAGGGTAATAGGATTCCCCCCTATGATCAGATCCCAAACTGTCTGCTTTTTAGTACATCTCACTCACACAGGTCATTGTGGTGATGGGTTATTTCTATATTCCGTGGTGGAGTAGTGGTATAATGTTGGGGGATTAACCTTAGTTCCCAACAGTCTTTATCCAAACCTTTCCATTTGTGAGGCTTTATAATCATTGGTAGATCACAGAGCAAAATATATCTAAAATAGGTTGTAGCTTCTGTTTTTGCCTTGAATTAAGAGAAAACTGTCATGATGTTGTTGTGGATGACTGGTTTAATTACTTATGTCATTCACCTGTCTAATTCCGCCCAGTTTCTCTCTACCGTTCATCTGATCCACCTGCTCCTGTCTCTATTTAACCAGCTGTCTAACCAGCCATGAGCGCCAGATTATTCTCAAGCCAGTGGTAAGAGTGTTTGAACTGTTTATACCTCCCTGCTTCCAGTCATCAGGCCATATTATTCTGTCACGGCTCAGAACAGGGGACCCAGTAACTGTACTTTCTTTGTGACTTGAATACTGGGTTCCCTGTTCTGAGCCTTGACAAAAAAGCGATTTGTTTAAGTTGTTTGGTAGATCCATTTAGCTAAACAGTGAACTTCCTCCAGAATTACCATGTTTATCTTGACTGATTCTCTGATCAATAAACATACTTGTTTTGGTAAGTTTGCAGTTTTGTTTTCAGATGATGGATTTAACAAAATGCTGTTAAATGTTGGATGCTGGTTTACTACCTAAACCACTTAAAGCACAAACAATCAGACAAAAAAAATCCTGATTATTGGAATGAAAATCAGGAACAGAAACATTGAACATTGAACTGAAAAACAGACACAAAGTCAGCTGGTGACACATATAAATCCACAAGTTGACTATTGTGGTTTTAACATTACCAAAATTGAAAAGTATCAATGGATATGAATGCGAATGCAAAATATTGCCTGTGGAAAATGAAATGAAGCATGCCAGTGGTAACCGTGGCTATGTTACCACAACAGCAATCCAGGTGTTTCCCATCTTCACTGGTCCGATTATAGCTCCCCTGAATGTGCCCTAATTGCTTTTAGTTTGTCAACCTGCTGTCTCCAACAGGACACCTGAATGCTAAATTCCACTAGCTCTGTTTTCTTGTTAAAACTTGTGGTGTGCATGCTGTACAAATACACCCTAGGCCTAGGTGCTGTGAAGTGGAAAAGGCCCAAAGCTCTCTACCTTCCCAACATCATTCACACTCCACAACACAAACAACACAGGAGACATGCATATGTTAAAAATACATAAAGAGTGGGGGGGTAAATGCGGTGTTACAATGTCTTATCAAAACAGTAGCGCATTATTTTGTACTCCTGGAAAACCATGAAATCAAGTGTTTTGTCATAACAAATAATTCCTCGCCATTTATTTTCCTCTTCAAAGTAGCCACGATCCCGGAAGGGTAAAATAATGTTTGAGATGGCACCAGCCCACCACGGACAGCCCCAGGCCGCCGTAGCCATCCTATCTGGACCTATACTAAGTCAACAGTCAGGCCTTTATCCTGTGCACTTAGCGTGGGATTCAATTATGGTTTTTAGTGCAACTTGAAAGCAACATTGCATTACATGCCTAGTGAATGAAATGGAAATTACACCAGAGGGATTTTCTGCAGAGAATGACTGTTATAGTTTTGGCCAAGGTTTGATATGATTTCTAAATTTGAGGGCTGTGGGTATTGATAATAGGATAAACCTTAGTACACTGACTCTGGAAGGTAGTTTCAACCAAAGCAATGACACCTGTCTTTCTGCATAAAAGCTGATCTCACTGTGCGATAAAACTGAAATGTGAAGTTATTTTAAGCAGGACATCTGCTTTGTCTCCTAGAATGGAAACTGATCACATGGGTTATGTGTGATTTCTCTTATTAGAGATAATACAACCTTTAAATGAAGGAGCAGATACATGTTTAAAGGAGAAGTCAGGTCAGCAAGGATTAACCAATGGATTATTATCTATGCGTAAAACGAATTTGCAGTGATTTAATGAATTTAGTGTTTATCAGTAAAAAAAAAAAACTAAGTCTAGGACAGGCCATTTTTGCCCAAATATAGTAACACCTCACTCCTGACATTTTCTAGCAGTGACGTCACAGTGTGGTAAGCCTAGCCCCATTCTACCACCTTTACAAGCAAAATCAGTGGGAACTACTAGACACATCTGCAATCAACAACAATTATTCAAGATTTCGAGAGGATTTCACCACTGGAATTCGCAAGAGCTATAGTTAAACTGACAATGCCAACATCCATGGCAGTTGGATGTTGCAATACATTGTGTAAAAGTGAAGAAAAAAATTCCAGATGTGTTCGTCATTGGATTGCCAACTTTAGGAGGAAGGATCTGCCATCGAACTTCTGGCTAGAGAAAAAACGTAATATGTAGCCGACATTTCGAAGAAGAATGTTTCAAGACTTGGATAATAGTGCGTTGTGACAAACACCAGATAGAACACTGGGACTTGATCAACAGCCGATACTGCACACTAGGGCTGCAACAACGAATCGATAAAATCGATAAAAATCGACTTTTAAAAGCGTTGGCAACGAATTTAATCATCGATTAGTTGTGTCGCGCGATTAATGCGTCATCCGCCGCCGCCGTCATCCGGGGGAAGAAAAAAAAATATGGCGGAGCGAGTCAGCGCCGCAGTTGCAGTGTTGCCAACTCAGCGACTTTTCAGACCCCTCCAGCGACTATTTTTCAAAAAAGCGACTAGCGACAAATCTGGCGACTTTTTACGGTGTCACTGGCGGCTTTTGCCTGCCGTGGGGCGCCTCCCCCATCCCAACGCCTTTCTCCCTCTCCCACAGGAATCCCTCTCAGCACGGCAGTCAGAGCCGCAGGATTTTAGTGAGGAGTTTACCCTCAGCGTCCAGACTGCAAATGAAGCGCGCATGCGCCGGGATTGACGGCGCAAATTGATCACAATAATTAAAATAGCCTGCGCTTTGTAAAGTGAAAAAAGTCGTAACATGCAACTTTTGTAAAAACAAATGAACATGGCGCGGAAGCACCACTGTCATGATGCAGCACCTGAAAAGAAAACACGTTGGAGCCTTCAATGGCAGTGAAGAGAGCTGATCAGCAGGGTGAGCGACCATGTTTGTTTCATTTTAAAGAGGGGAAACGTAACGTTAGTTTCTCAGGTAGCTCATCTGATGCTTTCCTTACCTTGTTAGTAGGTTACAGACAGTGATAAGGTTGGCTACTTATTTTACTTTTAATTTCATTTAAATTTGTTTAAGCAGCGTTTATATTTTCTTTATAAATAAATTAACTTGCAAATTATGAGGGCAAGGCTTTTAAAGTTTAAATCTTCTGGCAAAGATAAAGAAAAGAAGATCCTGCAATTTATGGAAGTAAAGCAGAACAAAATCCAGCAAGATCAGTAATATGTCAATTAATTATCTGCCACATTCCCATGTAAATACCTGTCTTTGGAGGATGTGTTCTTTAACACCCCTAGTTCTCTCATTTTTATTCCAAATACAATTTATAATTTGAATCACAGGGCTATTTTTATCTCTATGGTTCAGTATTTTCTCAAGCAGCAACTTTAACTGCTATACTTTCCTGTCTTAAAAGGCAGAACTCTTCTAGTCTAAAAAAAACTCATTTGTTGAAATGGGGGGACCTATTGTTTGAACCCCTTAGGGGCTTTAAAAAACAAAAATGCCTGTCTCTTTTTGCGCTTTATGAAACAAAGTAGCCTATATTTTGTGGATGTACAGCTACATTTCTCATGTAAGTTTGCGTAGTTTTTACACAAACATTTATTTTTCATATTGCACCAGTACAGTTAATGAGCAACCTGTACTTGTGTGCTTGTTTGTTCTGTCTAAAATTTTTATTTTGGAATAAAGAGGTTAATATAAAAAAATTTTTTTGTCCGATTCATCGATTAATCGAAAAAATAATCGGCCGATTCATCGATTTTTAAAATAATCGTTAGTTGCAGCCCTACTGCACACGTCACAAACCGGTATGTGGCAGTAGTATTCTTTGGCAAACATGGATGTCTCAGTAAAGCACATTTCAAATCAAAATTACTCTTAATTGAAAATCTGTAAAATGAGAGTAAAATTCCAGGACATTTTCAGTTGAAAGATGGCAAAATGAGGTTATCCTCAAAAGGCATGAATACTTTTGCAAGGGACTAGATCTCTTTTTCTGTTGGTCTCTGTCTCCCTATTTTATGTAAAAACGTAAAGCTAAATAGAACTGACACATGGCCAGTCAAATTTACTCCCCAAGCTTTTGTTGGTGAATGCGTATTTGCATAATCCAGTTCAGGACCTGAGGCACAGCACATGGGTTCACCTGTACTGAGAGCTTCGGCATGACTAGCAGAGAAAATGCCTGTTTTTACACTAAAAAAGAGAAAAAACGAACAAATACACAATTAGAAAAACACAAGAACCTTCTGTTCTTTCTCCCCCTGTTGAAGTTTGGGTGCAATATTTATTTTCACTGTATTACTTTATCCATTTTTTGTCTAAATCAATAGATTTCAAATCTCTGTCAAATAAAGGATTTCTACGCTTGATGATCATAGCAAATTTAGCTTGACACAAAGCTTATTTTTTAGATTGCATGTATAAGTTCAAGCATGTGGCTAGAGGCATATCTTTAAGCAGAAGACAAACTATGCAAAGCATGAAACAATTATAATTTTTTTTTTTTTACAGCAGCAGTTACTTGCTAAAAATATCTATAAGGCAGTATCCCCAACCCCAGTACAAGGTTAACAGCAACGCCAATGAAAAGCTGGGTTCTGTCATTTAACACAGAACACTGGGCAACTGGACCACATAAGGTGTTACCTACCAGTCTGTGGTAGCATCGCAGCTTTAGCTGGCCTTAACATACCAGGTTAATGGAGGCTGACATATAGTCTGCTGCTGAGGGCTTTCAGCAGCAGCATAATCAGCCAAATGACTTCACTCTAAATCACTGTAAGGCTGAGAGGAGGAGCAAATCACTGGGGAAATATATATGTAGGCTACAGGTAGGCCTAATCAGAGACAGCGTGTAATATTGCTTTAATAATCCCATAAGGATGCCATCTCCAAAAGGACATGTTCTACTTTTCTGTATTTTGTGGTATACATTCTTAATATATTGTTATACATTTCAAACAAACTTAAATATATATAGGAAATATTAAAATTAAATAATGTACCAAAAAAGTGAGTGTGAAAACCAATGTAAAAAAGGAATTACACCCCAAAGTTAAAATGTCCAAATTTTAACCAAAGTGTGAATATTTTGTGAGGTCAATGTTGTTTGTAAGTACTTATTTAACCCTTTTTGGAATAAAATTCCCTAGACCTTCACACTCTACCACTGTAATCCTCCTCCACTCATCCATGAGATTATTGTACATTGCTAGATGTTAAATATAGGGTTTCAACAGCCGAAAAATTGGCCTGGAGTTTCTTAATTTTGGGAGATCTGCCAATACTTAGATGTGAACCGATCTTTCCCACCAGTCTGATCTACCTCTCTAAAGGTCTGAAAACCATCCACTGTCAAAGCCTTAAACTTTAAATTATATTTGAGATAGGGCTGCAACTAATGATTATTTTGCCATTAGATTGATCTAATTATTATTTTTTGCGAATCAGTGCACACCTAATAAATACCTTCTGCTTTTTTAGGTCTGGAGGCTTACCTGGACAGTCCTACTACACCTTTACCCTCAGTTTCCTTACCGTGGAAGTGGTAAACTCGAAGGTGATTTGGGGATAATTATCATGTTAGATTGCTTCCAATTTTCATTAGATGGAGTGCATGTTGGCATCCAGCGTTCCATCAATCTTGAATTGTAAATCTCCACAGCCAGCAGCACTTATGTAGCCCCAAACCATCACACTCCTACCATCATGCTTGGCTATGGCAAAGAAATTTGTGGTCTCATTAGAAATAGGACATGGTTATAGTAATCAAACTACTGATGCTACTGATCTTCCTTAAGCTATTTGCATGCTTTCCTGAACATCATCTTTAGAAGTGACTTCCTCTACGATGACAGTCATATGGACCAATTTGACACAGTGTACAGCATGTGTTCTTAGAACTGACATGCTAACTCCTTATCCCCTTTAACCTATATAGTAATGCTGGTCAAATCATGGTAGGCCTTTTTGAGTTCAACCTGTGTCATTGAACTGCTACATGGTCTTTGCAACTTAGCAGCACCTCAGTTTCATGCTGTCTTTCATGCAATGATCTCATAGCCTCAGCCATCTTTACGTCAGGCAACTGTTCCTTTTTTCAGATCCTCAGAGAGTTCTTCACTTGCTTCCCTCTAACAATCTACATGACACCAGGGATGGAACATGGCCGGTGAGGCACACTGATATGTTTCCCTTTGTGGCCTGGCACACCTTTGTACTGGTTTTTATACTTATATGAGTGTTTTGAGTTATTTGGGGTGGAACAGTAAATTAACACTGTGGTACAAGCTGTATATTGAGTAAAATACACTGTAAAACGTAGAAGTTTGTTTTGTCTCATGAAAATATACCAAAAACAATGTAAGAAAAGGGACGAATGTAGTCACTATTGGAGAGTGCTGTAGACTAACAGTATCATGGTGTTAGCCTATATTCTATCTCTGGCTGATGATCAGGACATTAAGTTCTAAGAGCCATTCTTGTATCTATAGTAGTGAGAAACAAAAATTGGACTGTAAAACTTATTATCTAGTAGTCAAGAAACATGGCCTGTAAATGTATATTTACCAATATTTTTGTTCAGGTAACACAATGGCAAAGACCAACCCAAGAAGGTCCTTGCTTTGGGTGGGTTTTTTGGGCATTCTAACTTTTCAGTTAACTGGCCTCTCAAAATGCTTTATTGTTAGACGTTACATTTTGGCTGAGATTGTCATGAAAGAGGTGTTTTCTAAAATGGAATAAAAAAAAAAAAAAAACATATGCCTTCAATATTAAGCAATATCGATTAGCAAAGTAGCCGTATCTTGAGGCTGTTAGATAACCTTATATTCTACAAGTATAAATTGGGATGTTATTGATGTATTTCAATCCAGAACCCACAAAATCTTAACCTGACTCTGCCAGATGGATTTGCTTCGCATATTCATCTGGAAACCTTCGGTTGAAGTAATTTTGGGAAGGGGCGAAAATACTGGTTAGCTGATTGGCCTATGTTGGTGATAGACGGGCCAAATAAACCAATCAGATCAACGAAGCATATGACGTACTAACAGCCAGGCTACTCTTGCCGAAATCAGTCGGGAGAAGAGCAAAAACATATTTTCCTCTGAGAAAAGCCTCCAGAGCAGTGTTTTGCTCTTCTTTCAGTGAAGAAATACTCTGTAATTCCGATAAAACTTGCTCGATAGCCACGCTAACGCTAGTTTCATCGGCTGAAGCCGCCATGTTCTTTAGACTGAACTGTCGCTCTTCTCGTTGCGTCACACCTCAACCCGCCTCAAAGCCAACGCTGATTGGACGTTCGTTTGGTGAACGGCTCCAACGGAGAGTCTCCAGACTGATTAGCGAGTGAAATCTTGAAAGCTTGCGAGATCATGATGGTCTCACGAGGCTAAGAAAATCTTACGAGCACAAACAAAACACATTATAATAACCTGATTAGTGTCACATGGGCAGCTCGAGTTCCAAAAGAGCTAGTAAATTCTCACATGGAAGATATTACACAACTTGGCTTGTGGATGTTAATGTTGCTAGTTTTTATAAGCCAACTTCAAAATTATCTCAGTCAAGAAATAGATTTCAAACAATAAAACTTCCTTTTAGTTGGCATAATATGAAGTTACGGTAAAATTGAAAACATTTGAGAAGAGTACAAACCATAAGCATTGTTAGAGTATGTCGCAGTTTCAGGGTTTCAAACACATTCAAAACTAAATCTTGTTACTTTAATCTGAAATATCTGAAATATTTATAAAAACCCTTGTTCTACAAGAGGTTATTAGGAAAAAATCTTACCCCTTTCTGCAAGTATAACAAGCTAATATTTGGAAAAGCCCAGAATAACCTGCCCAAACTGAGCTACTTGCCACTTACCAGGCAGCTTTGGTTCATCTTTGCCAATTACAAAATCCCACCCCCAATTTTCCCTTTTTTTCTTGCAGTTCTACACATTTTCTTTCACCAATCTGCCTCAACTATTGTGTAATAGTGTATTTATTTGGATAATCAAGAATTTTTGATTGATTACATAGTGAACTTGTTCAGGACAGAGAGTGGCACATGCACACACTTAATGCAGACAGCAACATAGAGAGCCAAATTTGAATAACAGGGATGTTTCTAATTGATGAGTGGAAACCTGGGTACCAATCTGAACGGGGAGAACATTCAAACCAAAGTAGAAAGCCTGTAGTTTGTTTGCAGAAATTTCTGGTAAATAGTGAAAATCTTCAGTCAACATGCATGATCAACTAATTGTATATTAGTTCCAGAAACCTAAATACAAACTTAAATTATACATTTTTCTAAGTATTTTTGACTCTAAGCCATATTTAAGCCAACTGATTCTTACAAACTGTGACTTCTTTAAAATAAAAATAAAAATTAAACCTCTAAGGTGCAAATTTATAGTCTGTTTCCAAAACAATTGTCTGGAAACTAAACATAAAATCCTAAACAGGGTCATCTTAATTCACATGGGCACCATTAGTTTCAGTATTTTTCAATTCTGTTTTATTATAATTTTGAAATGGCAATTTTTTATTTTTCTTGTAAGCCAAGTAGGAGTACAAGAGTCATAGTTTCATCAGTGAGCCTGCTGCAAGCAGCAGTTGGTTACTCTATGCTCCAACAGCAGAAAAACTAGAGACCCCAAAGGTTTCTTTGGTAATTCCTTGAGTATACTTTTAAGCATAGGAATGCTACAACTATTGAGTTTAACAGTTTTAAATTCATAACCTAATAATAAGTTAAGCGGGGTCACGAGGGATGCTGGTGCCTATCTCCAGCTGTCTACGTGCGAGAGGGGGGGGTACACCCTGGACAGGTTGCCAGTCCATCGCAGGGCCAACAACCATTCACGCACATCACACCTAAGGAGAATTTAGAGAAGCCAATTAACCTAACAGTCATGTTTTTGGACTGTGGGAGGAAGCCAGAGTACCCAGAGAGAACCCACACATGCTCAGGGAGAACATGCAAACTCCATGCAGAAGGCAGCAGTGCTACCCACTGAGTCACTGAGCAGCCCTAAGCAAGAACTTACAACCTTCAATTAAGCCTCATAGCAAACATAACACTTAAACACATAAAAAAATAAAAATTGCCCCCTAGATGAAATTCTGCTCAGGGTCCCATTTAACCACGGTCCGGCCCTGGATGTACCTGTCCTTAATTAGGACACTTCAGGCACAGCTCCATGGCACTGAGGCCTTGGCTCTCTATGCACACATAAACACCACAATAACATATCTAAGCGAGGAACCTCTGAGTGATTGGAGAGAGGAGAAGCTGATAAACCTGTGACAAATAAACTAGAGGAACCCATGCAGCGTCGCTGAGGAACGAGAGGAAAACGAGGAGCGCATGATCTCAAACCAATGAGTGAGGCTGTGAGGAGGGGAGGCTTGGGAGGAGGATGGAAGGGGGGTGGGGGCGTGAAAATGAGATAACGTGAAAGGAAGCTGGAGGGTGTTTTGGTGTGTGTGTGTGTGTGGGGGGGGATTATCAGCTACAGTGGTCCTAAAATGTTACTCACATCTCTGAATTTATCCCATCTGCCGGTCACCCACTTATCGTCCAGAAAATTGCCGCTGTCCGAGCGAGCGGAGACGCGTCCAAAGGCGACGGCGCACACACAGAGCACGGCGACGCTCAGCATCTGTGGGCACAACAACAAGCACGCAGAGGAGGACGCTGGATCAGGCTGGAGGACATGGCAACACAAGCGCTACAGATTTGCGAAAAAGGCCCACTGAATCTCAGCTTACATTAAAAAAAACTCTATCTTTTTTTTAACCCACCTTGTCACAGCAGCGGCTACCCAGACCGTATGAGCTCGGTGCCGTTTTCTGTCACTAGTAATAGCAGCTCTCTCTCTCTTTATCTCTCTCTCTCTCTCTCTGCTTCGCACCGTCTGTCTGTGCTCAGCAAAGGGCGGGAGCGCGCATGGCTCTCCATACGCATGCAATCGTGTGCGTGCCCGACGCACTCATCCTCCACTCAGAGCGAAGGTTTACTGTTATTATGCCGCCGATTCAGTGATTCACCATGATTCTTTATTAAAATAAACGACACAGTAGAGGTCCAGTTAAAAATTTATTCTCAAACTCAAACAAATATGAACACAAGACAGATGGTGGGAAAACGTTTGAAGAAGAAAATAAATACTAGATTTTTGCTCCAAACCCCGAAAGTTTGAGTGCGCTTTGTTTGCGCCAGCAGTGACTCACTTCCCGGCAGAGAGCAGCAGCAGCAGCAGCCTGTGATGCCAGATAGCTGCTTTCCACGATAATAGCCCATCCTGATTGATTAGTGTTTGTGGGCGGAACCGCCCTTTGTTAGAGTTAAAGGATCCTGGGACATGCAAAGTTCAAAACAGCTCAGTCACCCAGCCTCTTTTTATCCTCTATAGTTTGAAAGGTAGACAGAAAATCAGTAAGCCTTTATTTAGCAGAAAATTATTGAAAAAGTTGCTTTCTTTTCAGTAACTCAATTCATTAAGTGAAACACATATCTATGACCTTTGGTCTGGTGTGTTTAATCCTTTCCTGTATGACAATTTTCTGCAACCGGTTAAATAAAACCCACATTTAAGATTAAAATATGACATCACCCCAAAATAAATATTTTTAATAAAGAAAAATAAAAAGAATGTTTAAAGGTTATTGTCAAATAGGAGGGCAAATTTGACAACTCATTTGAAACCCCATCTTTTATTTTTACTTAATATAACTGTACATTCCTGCACTGTTCATATTTATGCTTAACCAATCTCTCACCCCAAACACTTTTACTACACAAAGAATGTTTGGGTCTGATAAGAGTACAATTAGACAGTCTATGATGTTCCATTTGTATCAAAAATAAGCAGATGTAAAATGTCTAGATGGTGTGCTGTTGTTGCATATGAGTTGTCTGCATATGTATACGTTGCAAATGTAGTTGTTGCATATGTAGATTCTGCATATGTCTGCTTATTTTTGATACAAACGGAACCTCCTAACAATTCCTACTTTCTGAGCCTTTTATCAGTGTGTGTGGGGTGGGATCTGTGTGTGTGTTGCTTCCCTCTCCATCAGAGCTCTGTGTGTTGGTAACCAACAGATAACTTCTTTGTGACGTTTGGGGGTTGCTTCACATTTGTTTTGAAGAAATATATAATTTTATACAGTGTAAACTACAGGCGGTGAGCCCACTGGGGTATAGCCTTCCGACGAGGAAGAACCCAGTCCACCAGGTGATCGTCGTCGAACCCCAAACCCAGGCCTGGCTTCAGGGTAGGGTTTCAGGCTCAGCCGTACCTCGTGTAGCCGACCTACCTTGATTGTTTTGGTCATCAAGGGGGGTTTTTGAACTGCTCTTTGTCTGACCTGTCAACTAGAGCCTGTTTACATTAGGAGGCACTACCAGGGGCCTTTGAGCCCCTGAAAACATAGCTTCTGGGATCATCTAAGCACTGAAACCCCTCCACCATGTTACAGTGGCAGTTCGAGTAACCAAAGAAGGAGCGCTAAACAAGGATGATTTTTATTTAGTAGGAACTGGTGCACTGGTCAGAGTGGAGAAATAAAGAACAGTAATATATCTATATCAGTAAATATTGGCACCTAGCAAAAGATGAAAAAAGGAATGTCATCTTTTAGAAGCATTAAAACATCCAAGTTAAGCTAAATAAGATTCACTTTGAATGGCTTAGCAAGAGATCTGACTTGTATTTAAAAGCAAACAATATATAAATAAACTTCTGCTGTGCACAGAAGATGCACAGACAGTCTGAAAGATTTGAAAAACTTTTACAAAGATCAAGGAGGGTCACGCGGATATACTCTTACCTTAATAATGAATGCTAAAAATCATAAAGTGGTTGAACTGTAAAGTGCCTTGAGATGACGTGTTGTGAATTTGGCGCTATATAAATAAACTGAATTGAATTGAATTAAAGTGTCTTTAAAGTGTCTTGAACGGTAGAGGCACATTTAAACAGACAAGTCATCTTAGTCCCCCTACCTTTTTTTATTTTGACTAAATTTTCGTTAGAATTTTAGATGGATTATTTTGATTAATCAAATCGCAAGAACTAAAAGAACAATAAAAAAGATGAATTTTTTAGATAAAATATATTATTTTGTTTCCAGAACCTTTAAAACTGTTGAACTTAAGTTGATTTGCAATTTTGTTTCTTGTTTTGTAATAAGAGAAAAATGAAAACACTTGCTTTTGACGAAGGTTACTAATTTCAATACTCACCTCCCAAAAGCTGCAGAGGAGAGAGGCATGCTGGTCATGTGGGTCATGGTATCATTATGCACGGTTGCTGCGGTAACCAACCTTGACCTCAGCTTTACATTTTCATCTTCATAAGAGGCAGGGGAAAAGCCAAGTGTGTAGGGGTATGCAGAAATTATGACAGAGTGCAGACATTTGAAAGTGAAATTAGAAATTTAAAGCATGTCCAGCTGAAGAACAGATACAACACCAGTGCACAATACAAGGAGAATTTATGCTGAATGGTCAGCTGTTAAGCATGCAGAGGCACAGGTTCAGACAGGAAATAAACACATTTAGTGTGAAGCCTGAGTTCATGTCAAAAGGAAATTTGCAGCATGTGAACAGGAAACTGGAAGTAGAAAAGCCAGTGTGGTTAAAAGAACCGGAAGTTTTGGTCTATTCTGAACTCAGCTTTGCTCTCTTTGATCTAAGGTGATTTTATCTTAAACAAAACATTTAGTTTGAACTTCTTTGTGGCTCCGTATTTGGATGTACTTTCTCTGATTTCGCTGGTGCAAACTGTGTCTGTGCCTCTTCCAGGCCGCAGGATTCATAAATTATTCAGTCAGAGACATTAAAGTTGTAGATGTGGTCAGAGACATATGCAGCAAAGACCACACATGCGTGCACACCTATGTACATGCATGAGCATGCAAAAAAAAAGGTTTATTCTCCTGTTAATGAAACTCTGCAAACATTTTAAATCCAGTTGAAGTTAGATTTCTTTAATCCTCTCAGTCAAACAATCAAAACTGCACATTGCTTCCTAAAATTAGATCATGTCAGGACTGAGGGGTAAGGTATAAGAGAGAAGGAAATGGGACAAAAAACAGTGGTTTTTGCATAGTTAAGTCTGTTTGCGTGTCCGAGCCGGGGAGGCAAGAAATGTGTCTCCAGGAGGAGAGATTTCATGGCTCAGCGACTCTGTCACTGTGCACCTGCTCACCGCAATGGAGAGAGAGAGAAAATAAGATAAAAGTGGGTGGTGAGGTAAGGAGGGAGTGAAAGTAGTGAAATGAGTCAAAAACAATAAAAAAATAAGATCATATGTATCCATTCCAAATACATTAGAGTATCACTGAAAAGGTCATGTACATCAGTACTTCAGTTCACTAATTGAATCTGAAAATGTGGATTAAGTACACAAAACATAACAGGATAGAATAGAATAGAATAGAATAGAATAGAATAGAATAGAATAGAATAGAATCGGAATATCCTTTAATATTCAATGGGGAAATATATCAATGGGTAAATTTCTGACACCCACCATAGCAAGGTTGTTAAAACAAAGGCTGTAGAGAAAGGGTAAATTTACAGCATATAAAAAAATAATACTTGGCAACTCTTTAAATAGTACACTTAGGGCCGGATCTATCAAAGGTTTGCGTGTATTAAAACGTGAGCTATTTCACTGCGCACGCTAAAAAATGTACAAACTGATCTATCAACAGCGTGCTAAAAGGATTTGGTCTTTAAAACGTGCTAAATAGCGCCTCTTATCCATTTAGTACTTTTTCTGCAATGAATATGCAATATGGGGCGTTTACACGCTAAAGTGCGTCTTGTGGGAGGAGAACATGTAAATATATTAATTTAGCAGTCGCAAAGTGATTTATCAAACCTGAACGCAATTTTGCTAACGGTATCTGACTCTATATTTAACACGTTTCAAAAGAAGGTGCAAATGGTCTGTATGCGTAATTGCGCACACATGGCAGCGGTTATTGTCGCAAGAAGGAGAAATCGAAATGAAGCAAGGAGACGCAGAGAACGCATTTTTTCACTCCGTGTGAATATTTTTGGAATGAACGAGGAAACGATCATCAAAACATATCGTTTATCCAGCATTGCCATTTTGGAGCTGTTGGGGGAACTCCGAATGGATTTGGAGCCAGCCACAAGGAGGACCCACGCAATACCAGATATCACGAAACTCCTTGCAACATTGCACTTTTTTGCATCTGGGATCTCCCAATCTCGTTTTTCAGAAGTGCTGTCCGACGTTCTAAATGCCATGTCGCCCTGACGCCCTACCGGAGAACCCCGACACCCTGCGCCTGTGGAGCAACATGCCAATGCAGTCATCTTATCCACAGTCACTTCTTGTGAGCCATTTGGTATGTGCATTTTTCTACAGGCCGATAAAAAACACCTGTTTTATTTTTGTTTGTGTGTTTTTTTCTTACTGCGGTGAAGTAGAAATTCAGCCACATACCACCTTAGGGAATAAAGGTTGCCAAAGTTTATATATATATATATATATATATATATATATATATATATATATATATATATTTATTTTTTTGGAGGGGGTGGTGTCACTGTAAGATTAAAATTTCTTAATGCACTAGTTTGCACAAACTACAAACTACTTTGCCGCAAACCACAAAACGCGCAAAACCATCATTTAAATAGGGCGTCTCCAACAGTTTTGCGCCTGCCACCAGTTACGCAATCGCTCTTGTTAAATCACCCGCAAACCATGGTTCAGCCCCTCGCGCAAAATTCCACTTTGCGAGCGCAAATTACTGCACGCAAAATTGGATCTTGATAAATCCGGCCCTTAGATTCAAAGAAATGTGCAACTGATTAGAGTAATTAAGCAAATACAAAACATAGTTTTTTTTATGTATGCATAAACTATTTACAAGAAATGAAAAAAGTTACAAAAGAGGAATTTAGACACTCATTAGGTTTGCTTGGATCAGTGATGAAGATAAAGTCTAACCGCTGCTTGGAGGAAAGAGCTGCCATAATGCTCCTTTGTTCACCTGAGCTTAAGAAGTCTTTCATTGAAAGAGCTCTCCGGTTTGCAGCAGCTGTGTCCATGGGGTGGGAGGCATTACTTTTACTAGAGTTTTCTGTCTCCCACCTACTTGGTTTATGACCTGATTTTTTTCTTCAGACTCTTCCAAACCACTACTGATCTTCTCTCCCGTTCTTTCTTCACAGTTCCATCTGCACATCTCAAAGCTCCACATTGCTCCATAATCTAAAGGCCCTCTTTTTCTCATTAAGAGGAGCACCTATTTTAAGGTTTATCCAGGCTGAGCACTGAGATTTTCCCATACAACGGATCTGACAGTTTCTTTAATCCCCTTATACTGCCTTGTCACTATGTGTGTCAGGTTCGCTGTCTGTGAAAAAAATATTTAATATGATGATTTTCCACTTATAAGCTAATGAACTGTGTGCCCACCCTCTACTGCACCGTTATGGCCGGCCTGAAATAAGGAGCCATTAAGGGTCATCCTCTGTGTCTAAACTGGGGTCTGGTTTTGTTGGGCTTTGTTTTCTTGCCCCACCTGATTCGGGTTGTTTTTAGTTTGGACATCTGGAATCTTAAGGGGGAGTGATGCCACAATTTGCACCTGGTGTTGTTTTCTGTTGATTATGCTCTCCTGTTATTAGTTTCTCCAATTGCCTTTGGCTGATCATTGTGGTTCTATTCCTGGTTGTTCCTCTGTTTTTTTGTTGTTTCGGGTTTCAGCTTTAAGTAGCCCTTTACCAGCCTCCCAATGTCTGTTTACCACTTTATTTCTTCGGCTTCCCAAACTATGACAAAAGAGTATTTATGCTGAGTTGTTTGATTCCCTAATGCTAATGAGGGTGAGCTTCGGGAATGTAGGAAATCAAGACACTTGGAAAATCTCCTTATCAACCTGAGAAACACAGAAGTGATCACCAGTAATGGAAAAATAGGGAAATTAGTCTAAATCAAACCTCAAGCATATCAGATGTAGAAATCTAAATGCAAAGTATTGTGACCAAGGAGAAATTGTGTTGTCCACACTTATGTACATACACCAGAAAGTACCACATTCCTTTGGTCAAAAAAATTATTAATAAGTTAAAAACTAAATGGATTAGAGCTGCTCAGTGGCACAGTGGGTAGCACTGCTGCCTTGCAGCAAGAAGATTCCTGGTTTGATTTGGAAATGTGCTGCCCCAGGTTCTTCCTGTGCATGCGTGGGTTCTCTCTGGGTACTCTAGCTTCCTTTGCCCAGTCCAAAAACATTACTGTTAGGTTAATTAATTGGCTTCTCTAAATTCTCCTTAGGTGTGAGTGTATGCGTGAATGGTTGTTTGTCCTGTTTGTGTCTGTGTTGACCCAGCTTGGGATAAGCATGGATGGATGTCCAATTATCATCATGTACAGGGAGAACAGGATTTCGTTATTTAAACAGAGCAAGACAGAGTACACTATCCCAACAGCAATAATGTTGTGTGAATTTTTTTGCTGCTGGAGGGATTGGTTAACTTTACAAAACAGACGGCAGCGTGAGGTAGTCCCCAAAAAAAGAAAACTTGCCAAAACTGAAAAGATGTCCTCCGAACTGGACTCACTTGGTAAAATATTTTTAAAATGAAAAAAATACAGTAAATTAATATGCTTTTTAACAAATCAACAATTGCAAGGTTTGCAGATGAATTAATTTCAGAAAGACTAATTAATCTCAGTGTTAGACCTGCAAGATCAGAAGCTACTTCTGCTATTGAAGGACCTTGTAAAATAATAAGTGGCCCAGTTTCTACAGTGCTAAGGTAGAGTAGAGTCACATTGCATGTATAAATCTAATCTGTGTGGGCGTTATCAGAATAATCCCAACACCAGAAGAACATTTCACAACATAATTCTACTACCAGAAGGTTTCAAAGAGGGATGGTGTGTTTGGGGAGAAGTGCCTTGTTAGTTTTTCCGGCCCACATATTTTGTAAGTAGGCCAGCTTAATTTTGGTTAACTGAGCAATTTCTGCTTCTAGAAAACTGAATGGCACTTTTCTGTCTGCAATAAGGGGTCGAATTTTAGATTGAACCTTTGTGGAATAAAAACCAAAACAAAACTTGTCATCATCAACCTTAAAAAATCTGTCTTTTTATAGACTATTTTACTTACCAGTCCTGGTCATCAACCTAGATGTTGAAAAGTGGACCTTTTTAAGCACATGGGTCCACATTTAGCCTAAACAAAAACATGGCAATGTCATGCTTGCTTTCCTTTGGTTTTTCCACAAGTCCTTCCTGAATGGTTCCATGATGTCACATATGGACACTGACTGCTGGATGATCCATGAAGGGGTTTCCATGATCTGTTCCTGTTTTCCTGTGGCACCGTCCTGGAGAGAGATATCAACTGTGCTGCTTCCATCGATACCTTTGTTTATAGGTGTTCGAGTTGGCCTGTTTTTCAGTGTAGTCCTGTTTCTCTGACTGTGATTGGCTGGACTTGCTCTTGCTCTTGGACAGGGCCGCCTGTGGAGCTGGCTGACAGTTCCTTTTGTATCTCTCCTTCTTTCTGTATGTCTGCTTCTGCTCCTTGAACCCCAGTCGGCCTCAACAAATGGCCACTCACACTGAGCCTGATTCTGCTGGAGGTTTCTTCCTGTTAAAAGGGAGTTTTTCCTTTCCACTCTACAAGCATGCTTGGTATGAGGGATTGCCTTTCAGTCAATGAGTCGATGCAATCAACTGGTTTTCCTTAGATAGAAAACTTTGAAACAATTTGACTGTATGATCTGGTTTAATTGTAAAGTGCCTTGAGATGACATGTGTTGTGAATTGGCACAATATAAATAAACTAAATTGAAATTGAATCAAATTGAATGACTTCATGCCATTAAATCACAGTCTGCACATTAGCAAACTGCATAAATGTAGCTTCTTACTGTGCAAACTTCTCACTGAAAATAAAAACATAAATAATAATAATTGATATTTCTTAGGATTGAAAACAACAAAATGTTATTAGCCTTTCAGAACCAATTGTGAATGTTTTCATACAGTATAAATACTTCTAACTAAATGTGTTTTTTCTCAGTTTGTCATTGCTTGTCATTCTCTCTTTCTCATTAAACCTTTTCGTTCTCCCTTTCTTTTCCTTCCTTTGCTTTATGGCAGGACACTCGCTCTGTAATCAACCTTTTTAACCATGCCCATTTGGTTTTATCTCGCAGTTCCAGCTTCCCCCTCTGTCATTACCCTGCTTATAGCTTTTCATCCTGGGGCTAAAACACTGACCTTATAGTCACAAATATGCACAAAATGGCTGCTCTGGAGGACAGCAGACTTCTGAACCGTGTGTGCTCTGTCTCACATCCATGTCCAAACTAATAAACACAAAGTGCTGTTCAGAACATATTCACTCTGGTGAAACTTAAATCATATGTGCTCCTAAACAAAAATACAACATTGTTTAAAACAAGTAACATTTAGTTACTTTCTTTTTAAGTCTAAAATAAAATGAAAAGCATGTAATCGCATATATATTGTGTATTCCAACATATTTATCCGTTTAAAATGTCAACATAATAACGGTCCAGGTTCCTCTGTTTAAGATTTCTCGTTCGTATGTGGGTGAAATCTTATTTAGAGAAAGATTTGTTCAAAATAATTTTTTTTTCTCAAAGGTAAAGTGGATGTTTTTTAACTTTAAAAGTAAAGGTGAAACTTTCACAAGTCTAAAGCCTGACAAAACTCAGTGTCATGATTTTTAAATCATTAGGAAGCAGTGCTCAGTTTTGAAAATTCACACTTTTTATTTATATTATAGAAAAATGCTACATTTTTGTGCCTTTTTCCTCTTTAGGTCAGAGTGAAAGTCATATGTATATCCTGTTGTCTTCATATTGCTAGGCATTGGTGCATACGCCAGGAAGATTAGCAATTGCTTTTTCCAGTAGCTTTGTTAAAAAAAAAGTCATAAACTGGTACCTTATCATAATAAGCATATGATTGTTTTTAACCTCTCTGAAAACATGTTTTGAACATGTTGTTACACAAACAGGTGGTTCAACAAAGTATCATCTAAAGCAGGCATCCCCAACCTCGGTCCTCGAGGCCCGCTGTCCTGCAGGTTTTAGAGGTTTCCTTGCTCCAGCACAGCTGATTTTAATTGACAGCTGATTAACAGGCTTTTGGTCTACTGCAATCATTATAATCAGCTGTGCTAAAGCAGGGAAACCTATAAAACCTACAGGACAGTGGGCCTTGAGGACCGAGCCTGGGGATGCCTGATCTAAAGGACACAATTATGTTTATGCTATGGTACTTATGTTTTATTCATTCTGAAAAAAATCTTTAGAAAACTGATTAAATTTTTAAATTCTGCAGATTAAATCATATTATAATAAATAAAAAAATATATAGTTTGTGTGCCCACTTTTTTACAAAACGCAAACTTTCCATTTCACCAGTGCTTTGTATCCACTCTATTGTCCCTTTTAAGCTTCAAGCACAGCAGGATGTGGTATTAGTCACAGTGGCACTTTTTGTGGACAAATCTAAATCTACAAAACAGTTGAAAAATACTGATTTATTTTTAACAAAATTAGCAGAAAAGCTCATTCAGTTTAAATACTTTTCGCAAGATTCCATCAAACGTGTGGTAATAGCTTTGTATGCCACCCTGTGCACAATGCCAGATAATAGACCTGTGGTTCTTAACCCTCAGGGCCACAAATTGAGCATAAAGTTGTCACTCCTCTTTACTAAGAAGAATGACATGGACACGATCAGAGTTTCTTCAGTTAATAGGGATAAAGATAAAGCAGACCTTGAAAACTTTCAACCAGTGAGAAAAAAACTGGTGAATGGTTAAATAGTGATTAGGGTTGGCTGCAGCACTAATAGAGCAGCCATTGCTCCACAGGGAGAAGCACATATATTATCCATAAAAAAGGAACATAAAGGTATTTCTGCATGAGGTCTCTACATACTCTGATATAGCATAAGCATACAAGAGTTATTAAGAAAAAAATAAAATAAAACATCAACAAACTCCTGTCAAAGGAGAGCTCACTGTTAAGGGCTGGTTGTCAGCCCTGCTACAAAAAACACCAATATGGGCCATATGTTTTATATAGAATATTTTTACGGTTTTATTTAAATGTAAATTTACAATATGTTATTGGCTACATTTGGTTTTAAGGTTTTTGTGAGGACCCAAAAGCAGAAGCTGAGAGTCAGGGGTGAGATCTCTGAAGGTTTCATTAACGATGACAGGCAGCCAAACAGTAATCCAAAAAATCCAACTTAAAAATGTTATTCAAAATAGGAATCCAAAAAACCAACATAAGAATTAAACACAAACCAGAACCATGGAGACATCAGGGGAAAACAATCATGAGGAGCCAGGGTAGGATGAAGTAAGATGAGGACCCAGCAAAGAGGGACTGCAGAGGGAGTGTATTTATGGCTGACTGAACAATGGCAGGACTAACGAGCTGATAAGGAGCAGGTGTGACTAGAGCTGATGAGGAAACTAAGGGAAAAGAAAACACAAGGGGGCAACAGAGGACAGAAAAAGAAAAACCTAAGAAACTTAAATGAATCCAGCGCACCACTAAGGCTAGACATTTATATAGTAATTTGACCGCTACATACAGTTATATCACTGTAATTCCACAGGCATTGTCACTGTGAAGTTACAACTTTTAGCTGTTATTTTGATGGACATTATTGTAAAATGCTCAAAACAACTTACAGAGACTATTGAGATATATTCCCTGTAGATTACTGTGAAAAAACAGTGAAAGTAATATAGTTAGCAACCAGTAATCTACTGTAAATTAACAATAAAAAATTTAACAGTGTAAGATTATTTTTCAAAGCAAAAAAAAGCCACATCCGTGAAATGAAACATGCATCAATAAAGTAATTAGACAAAGAGGAAGAGAGGAGCTTTAGGACTTAACTCTTCTTCAATCGTGTTGCTTTCAGATGCATTTGTTTTACCAGATAATATCAAGTGATAGTTTTGTCTAATGTAATTATTTTGTGATGATAATGTCAAGGGAAACCTCAAGGAAAAAATCTATAGATCAGAATTTTAGTACCGGTAAATCAAATTAATCTTAATCAGATGTAACCAGTACTTGTTTTTTTTTTAACTTTCATTATTACAACTATTAGTCATTTGATGACCTCTTCTGCTATTTGCTAATTTTCAAAATTCAAAAATTTCAAAATTCAGGATAAAAAAATGATCCTGGCTGCCTGTCTGGATGGCTGACTGTCTGGCCGTTTGTATCTCTGACACAAGGCTTATACGAACTAAATGTGGTCAGCTTATGGTGATGGAAGTTTTTTTTTTCTTTTTTAAGCACAGGCTCCCCTCAAGGCTGTATGCTGAGCCCCTTGCTGTTCACCATGATGACACATGACTGCATTCCCAGGTTCAAAACCAATCACATTCTGTAGTTTGCAGATGACACCACAGTGGTGGGCCTCATCAGAGACGACAACGATAAGGACTACAGAGAGGAGTTGGAGCAGCTGGTACAGAGATAACAGCCTGATCCTGAACATGGAGAAGACGAAGGAGATCATCGTTGACTTCAGTTAGAACCGGCCTAACCATGCTCCATGGACTGTTCTCCCTGCTGCCCTCTGGGAAGAGGCTTCGAAGCATCCGATGCAGGTCCAGCAGATTCCAAAACATCTTCTTCCCCAATGTAATCAGACTGCTGAATGCTGAATAAAATGAGAAAAAAATTAATGTTGGAAAAACAGTAAATCATATCTCAGTCTTATGTTTACATTTGATACGCATGTTCACATTTTATCACTACTGCACTTTAAGTAAACTGGAAATACTTGAGAGCTGTACTGAATTAAATTTCATTTTGTATGCACGCTGGGTGTACAAATTGACAATAAAGTTTGTCTAAGTAGCTAATATTGAATGTAGGTTCTTCATTTCCACATTTTATATGCAGTCAAGTTCAAATAACCTAATAATTTAGGTTAATTGTGTTTTTTATTTTATTTTAATTTTTACCTAAGATTTAATTTCGTTTATAACAGCCAGTCCACTCAGATTTTATGCTGGACATACAAACATTAATGTCTATTTACAGCCAGCATGAGGTAAAGAAGTAAACTTAGAACAACAGTGACATCTATTGGATAAAACTGTTGTAACTTCAGTAGCTTCACCATAATGGCCCTTTAGTCTAGATAAGGGAACTAATGGATTGCATTGCAGCAATCACTCCCCCTTGAAAAACACGTAGAGAGGTACCTCAATATTAGGTTTAAAAATATCTGGGTATTTTTTTTTTTTTCAACATTTCTGTAAAAAAAAAAAAAAAAAAAAAAAGAGTTTTTTTAAATTGCCGCTATTTATATTCTTTCCAGTAATAAACAAAAAGTGCTGATGATCATTTATCTTTGTCTCTGAGCTCCAAATAAGACGTTGAAACACCTTCAAATAAATAAGCTGTGGTGGATGAAGTACTCAACTGTATTACTTAAGTAAAAGTATTGATACCCATAGTTAAATCTTACTCAACTATGAGTAAAAGTTACTCAGTCAAACATCTACTCAAGTTAATGAGTATTAAAGTACTCAATTTTGAAAATACTTAAATAGTCAAAAGTACATGCATTTAAAAGTACTATAAATTTTCTAATATCAATACGTTTTTGTATTATTTTCAGAGAAATTTTAAAGAACCTTGTAACTTCCAGAAACCTACTCATGAATTGATGCTTAGAACCACTTGCTAGTAATTCTACCCTGTCTGTTAAGAACTTCATCATAAAAAATGCCACAAAAAATAAGTACAGCAATTATTATGTCTTATTTAAAAACAAACCAAAAAGAAAACAGGATTGTCTTGATTCTCCTTCCACTTTCATTATATAATAGAGGTTTAAAGATGAATCTGTCACAGCAGAAAAACTAGAACTCTGCTTTGAAAACTTGTCCCCATGGCAACAACGCCTTAATAAAATGTATAAACTACAAATAATATCTGTCCAGAGTTTCTCACATCTGTGGAATGTCACGTAAATTTCTAAAACAGTTGTGTCCAAATTCAGGCCTAAGAGCTGCTATCTTACACGTTGAAATCACGTATCAAAAAAGAAAAAAAAGCAACAGTGGATTTAAAAGCTAAGCTGAGCCACAAGTAACCAGTAACTAGGAGCTTCATCGAAATGTAGTGGAGTAGAAAGTACAATATCAGACTTTAAAATGTAGTGGAGTGAAAGTTATAAGTAGCCTCCCAAAAAATTACTCAAGTAAAGTAAAGATACTCAAAAAGTACAGTGATCAAGAAAATGTTTACTGTTACTTTCCACCACTGCAAATAAGCAATGAAAGACATTTTCAAATATATAATAAGTTTGATGGGTCATCATCATTATAGCACCTCCAAGGGTCACTATAGTATGATAAAGTTCTGTGGACCAAGATCAGAAACCTAGACTCGATTAAGAGGAGTAGGATAAAACTTAAGATAAATAAGAGACACAGACCAGAGAGTAAAGTTTAAATGCCGGCTTGTTATTGAACATATGGACAAAAGACAATGACTTACATTTAACATTTATTTTGGAATAAATCCCTTTTTGTGTTAAACCTTCTCAGTTTAATTTTAGGATATTTAATTCCTTTTGGGTCCTATCAATATAGGTTGCAACCTTTAGCTATTTTAATCTTCAGTTCAAGGTAGTTCAAGGTATTTCTCTATTTAACTCTTTTATTAATGAGTTTAGTTCTATTTATCTCAACTCTTTTAGTTTAGTATAGGTATCATTGAATTTAGACAAAATGTTGTTTTAGCATTTGGAACCAAACAATGAATAAAGAAAATAAAATACAGTCAAACTGTTACAAAACTCAAAATATTCAGCAAAAGACTGAACAAGTCTGTATTCCACAGAATAAAGTATCTTCCTTCCGATTCTGCTTGTTTTTCTTTCTCTGAATTATCAGTCCAATGTTATCCACCTGGATCCACTAGTTTGGTGGAAGGTGAAAAGATCCTACCAGTTCAGATGTAAACCATGAAACATCCAGCAGGGGGTGCAATCCTGGCTCATGCACAGTTCACACTGTGTCCATAGGGTGGCTCGCCATCTTGAATCTTCCAATTTCCAAATCCAGTGTCTAATCAACAATCCTTCATCCCAACCTAAGTTGGCCTAACATAAACAAAATAAAATAAATAACACAATACAAAAACTAGATGGGTCTAAAACTAAGGAAAAGCACATTTCTGCAGATTTCTGATCCTACATGCATGTTAAAACAGCACGGAAAAGAAAAAAAAAAAGGACAAAGCATTTACTTCCAAAAACAATGCTCTAATTTGGCTTAGAATTCACTAAACATTTACTTAGTATAAACATAGTTAGTTTACAGAAAAGAATTTGCATTGTTTCAACTCACCAAGTCCCGTTTAATCCAGTACACAAACCATCAATACTATGAGGTGCCCCCAGGGACATAAATCAGAATTAACTTGCATATACACATATTAAATTACACTCTTGCATATAATATACTGAAAACCTCACACAAACACTAGTAAAAAGCTCTCACATAAACTAGTGAAAACATTGTCCTCTTATATAATCTACTCAAAAGCTCTCATACAAAGTAGTGAGAACTGTTCATATAAACTGGTGAAAAGCTTTACCTTTCATACACACTACTAGAAAGCTTTCATATACACTATTAAAAAGCTCTCATATACACTACTACAACGCTCTCATATACACTATTAGAAAGCTCTCATATACACTATTAGAACGCTCTCATATACACTATTAGAACGCTCTCATAAACACTATTAGAACGCTCTCATATACACTATTAGAACGCTCTCATTAACACTATTAGAACGCTCTCATATACACTATTAGAAAGCTCTCATATACACTATTAGAACACTCTCATAAACACTATTAGAACGCTCTCATATACACTATTAGAACGCTCTCATTAACACTATTAGAACGCTCTCATATACACTATTAGAACGCTCTCATAAACACTATTAGAACGCTCTCATAAACACTATTAGAACGCTCTCATAAACACTATTAGAACGCTCTCATAAACACTATTAGAACGCTCTCATAAACACTATTAGAACGCTCTCATAAACACTATTAGAACGCTCTCATAAACACTATTAGAACGCTCTCATAAACACTATTAGAACGCTCTCATATACACTATTAGAATGCTCTCATATACACTATTAGAACGCTCTCATATACACTATTAGAAAGCTCTCATAAACACTATTAGAACGCTCTCATATACACTATTAGAAAGCTCTCATATACACTACTAGAACGCTCTCATAAACACTATTAGAACGCTCTCATAAACACTATTAGAACGCTCTCATATAAACTATTAGAACGCTCTCATACACGCTACTAGAAAGCTTTCATACACACTATTAGAAAGCTAAAATATATGGTCCCCCTCCTTTAATTTAGGCAAACATTGCTCAAATATCACTGAATCCAGATGGTTTGTTGTTGATGAAGAGAGGAATAAACACAGTTTAAGATTTGCAGCTAAATTAATTTGTTTCTATATTATGGAACTGCTATCAGGCACTTCCCATCATCTTATATCAGTAATAAAAAATTATAAATACAAATTTGGTATTTGGTGACTTGACTTTTATTTCTGTCAGGCTGAAGTGAAAAAAACTTGGAAAGAGACTGATTCTCTTGGCGTTTAAAATAACAACACAAAACAGCATAAGAAAACCGCATTTATTTTTTTTATTTTACAATTTTGTAAACAACAGCGGCTGATTAAACTAAATTTCTCACCTTGTATAATTTTACGACTTTTTATTTAACCAAGAAATGATCCGAAAGGCCTGGGAAATGATCAGATCCGCTTATGTGGCTTCAACGCGCGGCGCGCTCCCGACACAGGTGGAACAGATTTTCACATGGGAACAGAATTTCGCACAACACCGGAAAAGGATCTCTGTTGAAGCAAAAACATAAAAAATAAAGTCGAGTAATGCCCATGCTTCTGTGAGTTGTTTAGCGGATAGCTGAGCATGAATCAATAATTTTATTTGATACAATTTCGGCCGGAGATAGCACAAAATGTACGGAGCTAGCCAGAATGACATCCGTTTAAAACAACTTCCGGTGTAATGACGGTCCTTCCTGTTTCACTGAAACGCCTTCCGTTTCAACTGAAACACCTTCCGTTTCAACTGAAATCCGCTAATAGCTTTTCAGTAGTGTGTATGAGAGCTTTCTAGTAGCGTGTATGAGAGCGTTCTAATAGTGTATATGAGAGCGTTCTAATAGTGTATATGAGAGCGTTCTAATAGTGTTTATGAGAGCGTTCTAGTAGTGTATATGAGAGCTTTCTAATAGTGTATATGAGAGCGTTCTAATAGTGTATATGAGAGCGTTCTAATAGTGTTTATGAGAGCGTTCTAATAGTGTTTATGAGAGCGTTCTAGTAGTGTATATGAGAGCTTTCTAATAGTGTATATGAGAGCGTTCTAATAGTGTTTATGAGAGCTTTCTAATAGTGTTTATGAGAGCGTTCTAGTAGTGTTTATGAGAGCGTTCTAGTAGTGTATATGAGAGCTTTCTAATAGTGTATATGAGAGCGTTCTAATAGTGTTTATGAGAGCTTTCTAATAGTGTGTATGAGAGCGTTCTAATAGTGTATATGAGAGCGTTCTAATAGTGTTTATGAGAGTGTTCTAATAGTGTTTATGAGAGCGTTCTAATAGTGTTTATGAGAGCGTTCTAATAGTGTTTATGAGAGCGTTCTAATAGTGTATATGAGAGCGTTCTAGTAGTGTATATGAGAGCTTTCTAATAGTGTATATGAGAGCGTTCTAATAGTGTATATGAGAGCTTTCTAATAGTGTGTATGAGAGCGTTCTAATAGTGTATATGAGAGCGTTCTAATAGTGTTTATGAGAGCGTTCTAATAGTGTTTATGAGAGCGTTCTAATAGTGTATATGAGAGCGTTCTAATAGTGTATATGAGAGCGTTCTAATAGTGTTTATGAGAGCGTTCTAATAGTGTATATGAGAGCGTTCTAATAGTGTATATGAGAGCGTTCTAATAGTGTTTATGAGAGCGTTCTAATAGTGTTTATGAGAGCGTTCTAATAGTGTTTATGAGAGCGTTCTAATAGTGTTTATGAGAGCGTTCTAATAGTGTATATGAGAGCGTTCTAATAGTGTATATGAGAGCGTTCTAATAGTGTATATGAGAGCTTTCTAATAGTGTTTATGAGAGCTTTCTAATAGTGTATATGAGAGCTTTCTAATAGTGTTTATGAGAGCGTTCTAATAGTGTATATGAGAGCTTTCTAATAGTGTATATGAGAGCGTTCTAATAGTGTATATGAGAGCTTTCTATTAGTGTTTATGAGAGCGTTCTAATAGTGTATATGAGAGCTTTCTAATAGTGTATATGAGAGCGTTCTAGTAGTGTATATGAGAGCTTTTTAATAGTGTATATGAAAGCTTTCTAGTAGTGTGTATGAAAGGTAAAGCTTTTCACCAGTTTATATGAACAGTTCTCACTACTTTGTATGAGAGCTTTTGAGTAGATTATATAAGAGGTCAATGTTTTCACTAGTTTATGTGAGAGCTTTTTACTAGTGTTTGTGTGAGGTTTTCAGTATATTATATGGAAGAGTGTAATTTAATATGTGTATATGCAAGTTAATTCTGATTTATGTCCCTGGGGGCACCTCATACAATACAGAGTCCGGTTGCTTTGCAAAACACCAGTAGCTCAAAACCGGAAAACAAAAAAATATCTTCTCTGGAGTGAAAACAAAAATACTTTCATTGGAGTGAAAACAAAAATATCTTCTTTGGAGTACCAAAATGTACTTTTCAGGATTAGACTGAATTTCTCCACTTGCTTCTCTGCTCATTTTAATGCAGCACTTTGTGTGTGTCTCACCAACATGGGGAATTCCCGCAACGATCTGATTGGATGCAAGTTGCTGCAGAGGCTTTAGAACAAAATGCCCTTCCTAATAGAAATCTACATGGGTTTCAACCATTTAATAATGTAAATAATTATTTTGGATGTTTGTTTGTTTTGTTTTTTAATCAAATAATATACAGTAAAATGAAATAAAACTTTTTAGATATTTTTAGATATATTTTACCATATTAACTAATTTATTGACTTTTTATCTTAAGCATTTATTGTTGTTTTTATTAACACTTTGGTGGCTCTGTTAACCTCTGGGTTACATCATTATTTTACAAAAATTAGTAAGACATGTTTTAGATCAGGGACATTTTAAAGGAGTTAGCCACCAGCTTCATCCACGGTCTGTTTGCCTGGACTTCAACTAAATTAAGACGGCGATAGACAAAAAATCTTACATGAGTGCTAAAGTACATGAGTACATGAGTGTTAAAGTATATGAAATACAAACATTGTTCTTTTAAACAGGAAAGACTTATAGATGATAAAAGAAAATACCTGTCAAAAAGTGCAAATATTACACAAAGTTTTGGATTGACATGTTTTTCAGTTGTTTACTATCGAAATATAAACCCTGTTACGACATTTTAAATTAAAATCTAAATAAAACATTTATGATTCATTTTCAAAACTGGCACTACTTATTAAATTTTCTTCATGCCTGTTTCATTTCCAGTACGCAGCAAATATCTTGGTTGAAAGAAAGCCGAAAGCAACTCCAAATCCTAACCTTCCCACTGGTAAGAATGTGACTTTTGTTATATGCTGTTGGATACTGTTATAGTTATGTGAAACTCCACATTTTTGCTGTAAAACTAGCTCTAATGTTCCAATAAGTGAAATTGAAATTATATTCCTTCATATTATTGCCTTACGATCCACATCCTATTTAGCTTTCACATTTCTGCAAGAAAACAGGCCTGCATTGAATTAAAAACAGTGGCAATGTACCTTCTTTTTGGACTGAATAGAGAACTTAGCTCACCTCTGCAGTTTTCTGAAGCATAAAAAACATCTGTTTTCTCAGCAAAAAAATTAATGTTTTATGATTAAGAACTACAGGAGAAAAAAAAAATCAGTAAATTCAGCAGGGAATCAACTACTGTACATATCCACTAATATTAATAGGCCATGAACAGCTTTATAGACTTGACTAAATTTAAAAAAGGAGCCTACTGCGTAAAAAACAAAACAAACCTCACATTGCTAAATTATAAATTACCTGGCTCTCTTTGTCTATTTTATAATGCGCATTATGACCCAAAACATATTTTTCACACCAATGGCTTATGAGGTTAAGAGCAAAATTGAAAGACGTAGTTCAAAAGTTCAACTATTATTAATTTTAAAGTTACACTTATTAAAAAGAGAGGCAAAATGCATTCTTATTTGTTCATCTTTCAAGAAGTAGTATCAAAAGATATTTTATTATTTAAGATATTTATTATTTATTTGCTTTTGTATCAAGGCAAATCCTTTCTCATCCTCTAGATGTCAGTATAGGACTTACAGCAGGGTCTCCATGACTTTATTATATTTTCACTTTGAATAAAAAAAGCATTTAAGTTTTATTTTGAATTCTGTTGCAGAAAACAGAAAAGAAAAATACAAACTCTAGCATTCATGGTGTTTTTTTCTTTTCTTGAACAGTTTATATCTTTGCATCAAACGTTTGGCTTCTGGTGTCAGTTTTCCAACCTAATCACATAGAATCCATGCCCACTTGCTGCTGCATCCTTTTTTTAAATATATTTTTCTTCCACCTTTTATCTTTTGCCTCACCCAGACAGACGTAAATGTGACCACCATGACTCTCCACAGGAGAGTTCTGCAGCTCTCTGCAGATTGGATGTCCCAGGGTGATAAACTATTGATACTGGGCTCAGGTAACGCACCTGATATTTAAGGGGGGTGTGGGGGTTAAGGAGGGAGAGATGGCAGAGAGAAAGACAATAGCATTGAAGGAGAAATAAAGCAGTAAGAGGGGAAAAATAGTGAAGTCACATCTGCTCAGAGTTCACATACAGGCCCCTTTTTTTTCCTCGGAGGACCAACTGAACGCCGAGCCAATAGCTGAGCTGTATTATGTGATGACTTAGGGCATTACCAAGGAACTGGGATAGAGGGGGCAGTGAATGGATCCAAAGGGATGGGGGACCTGCGGATGTGTATGTGTGGCCGTTAACAAATGGATTAGTGTTGGAGAAGAAACCTACATTTGTGTTTTAACTACTAACATCACGGCCCTGGTCCCAAAGGCATCCAACCCCCCCTCTGCTGTCCCCTTTTGTTGTAGTGCTGCTCGCCAACAAGTATTTATCATGTAAACAGTGCGACAGTTGAATTGAAGTGTCAGCATTGTGAAAACGAACTCAGGCTTTAGATTTGTCATCTTCACCCTGTTTCTACCTGATAAGCATGTTTTTCTTAAAACAAGAGTTAACCAAGCCCTCCAACATTTTTGTAAATGTTCCATAAAATAATGTAAAAATTATTTAGAATCACAGTTTCTGTAAAATTTATACAAGAATGTCAAACATGTTTAGACATTTTTAAAGAATATAAGCACAAATATTTTGTCCTCTTCACAAAGTACTATACTTATGTTATTGTTATTCTGACCTTTATACACAGATTTGAAAAAAAAAGAAACAAAAAAATAAAAACCCAGTCAAGTTAATAGTACTAATAATTTCCTTTTATTGTTTCTTTTTCACATCAAAATTTTTTATGTTTATAGCAATTAGATTAGGTGGCTAGCCTGCAGTTCGTTGCTTCTAGTTTAACACTATAGTTTTAGCGATGTGACCTTCATCAGAGGGATGAGTGAAACTCCTGTAGGTTTCCGCACAATATTGTCCCGTATTTGCAGCCCTAAATATCTTGAAACAGCTCTATTTTCTATTTTCATGAAGCAGCTAAAAAACAAAAGCATCTTTCTTAAATCAGCCACTATAATGAACAGCAACAAGATGGGGAGGGGGAATGAGATTTTCCATGTTCTTGTGGAGAACAGAACAGATTCTAAATAAAACCTATTTGCTATCTTGATTTTTGGGACTATATAACTTTTAAAAAGCTTGGTTCACAGTAACATACCCAGATAAACACAGGATTGTTATTTATCTTCTTTTTTCTGAATCCTTATAAATGATGCTTTAACAATTAACATAATGATGAATTAAGAATTCATTGTTTTATTATTTTTAAAAATGCATAAATGAAACAGATCAAGAGACAAATAAGTTGACCAATATCTGTATCTTTTGTCTTGTTGAAATCAATGCAACAGAACCCAAAGAAAGTTAGAAGTTGAGATCAGTAGATATAAAAGATGAGATAAAGGTGCAGAATATTTAGTTTAAGCTCATAGTCTGGCCTAGTGGTTAGGGTTTTGCGCTTGGAATCCAGAGATTCTGAGTTCAAGCCCCGCTCCAACAAACTGCCCCTCTGGGTCCCTGAGCAAGACCTTTAACCCCACACTGCTCCCCGGGCGCCCCGCAGTGGCAGTCCACTGCAGAGAGTTCATTTCGTTGCTCTATACTTGTGACTGTAATGACAAAAAAAATAAATAAAAGAAGCAAGAAAACTATTTAGACCATCTGACTCTCTACAATTATGATGGAAATGCTTTCAAAACCTCACAGAATGTTAACAGGTTTCTCATAATAGGTTGCTATCATTAGACAGTATTGTGCAAAAAATTATCACAGGCCTAAGTTCTTTACACATTTGCAATGATATTAAGTCGTTTCACCAGATCTTTAGCTGGATCATTGTAATTTGTTGTTATTTGTACGTGTTTTCCCAAGTCCCTGTTCTAGACTGATTTATGTGTCCCTAAACAAATGTAGAGTTTTAAAGCACTGCACAAAAGAAGCCACAGAAGACTCTGCAGTCAAATAACAGTTTCAGAAACTCCTTCTAGTTGAAGAGCTAGTTGAAGAATTTCTGCAAAGTCCTAAAAGTGGACCAACTCCAGTAGTTAATATGGTATAAAACAAGAAAGCCGTTGTCGTAGCCCATGTTGTGTTTGTGGTGTTTCTTGAAGCACTGACTTCAGCCAAAGTCCAAACCTTGTGGGTTTCTACCTTTTATGACGTCACAGCATACAGCATGCTATAATAAACTGCCATTTCCTTAGCAAATGTCATTTTTGCCATTCTGCCTTTAGAATTCCTATTTTCTTAGTTTTATATTCTGATATATTCTGCAAAAAAGGAAAATGAACTTTTTGCAGGCAAGGGTAATTTAGGATAACAAGCATAGCTGTCCACTTATTTTATTTTACATTGACTAGCTTGCAAAAGTATTCACATCACTTACAAATTATCCTCATATAGTGTGCTATGGATTTAAAATGGATTGTTTAAGAGCTTTTGCCATTTCATTGTCAGATCCTTTAATTCTTGTTTGTTTATTGTGAAGCAAACTACCCAATTATAAAAAAGGTTTTTGTTCAAAAACCTCTCACTAATCTTTAATTCTTGATTTTGTTGAGACACCTTTTGTTGCAATTATAGCTTCAAATCTGGAAAAGTCTTTTTTTTAAATGCTGCATCTTGCCACTGGAGTAATTGCCCATTCCTTAAGGGCAAAAACGGCTCCAGGTCCTTCGGGTTGGGTGGCTTTTCTCAGATTCTCATTTGGATTAAGGTCTATACTATAACTAGACCTTCCATACAAATGTAAATGTTTCCCTTTAAACCACCTTAAAGGGAAGTTCTTGTGTTTTTGTAGAATATACTACCTGTTACTATCCTGGTTGTAACCTCTGTCCCAATCTCCAATTACAGGTAAACTGACAAATTTTTTTTCATAAACATCCTTGTATTTAACACCAATAGTCTTTCCATTGACTCAGACAGATTTCCCAGCCAAAAGTGCTGAAAAAAGCTCAAAAAACTTAACCACGAAGCACATTGCTGCCATTACCATGCTTAACAGTGGAGATGGTGTTCTTAGGATAATGAGTGTTTGGCTTACAGCAGACATAATTTATTTTATTTTTTTGATAGATGAATAGTGTCATCTGACCAGAGCACCTAGTTCCAATGATTCTGGGAGTCACTCACATTTGTAAAACTAAGTGATGTCTTTTTTTCTAGCCATCCAGAAATCCAAACTCTTGGCTTATTGTGTCCTTTGGACAGATATTCCAATTTCTGCAGAGGAATTCTTAAACTCCGTTAGAGTTACCTGTGGTCTCTGTTGTCTGTTTGCCCAATCTGTGGGTTCTGTTGGGTGGCCCCCACTTTGCTTTGTTAAGGTACAATGCCATTTTTTAGGGGCTTCCTAGGGACCGGGAAGGAAACATACGTATGTACTGTAGATGCTAATTTTTATTTTCATTCCATTTATTTTTATTATACAGTTTCTATTTTACATTAAAAACTTGAAATATTCAATATAAAATCATATAAAATAAAATTTAATGAAAGCATTTAAATTGCACTGAGATATTAAAGACTTCTAGGTCATACCTAGAGGAGGATTAATATATTAATATTTTTACAACACAACATGTTAGGTACAACAAACATTATTTGTCTTTGATTAAACATAGTATTGCTTCCATTTGAATTCGATTTTAATTCAAAAAGGGAACAACAAACATCCAGTGCCTTTTGTTGAAAAGAAGGCTTTGGCAACGGCAAATTATTAAAGTTGTTCAATTACAGCTAAACTTTCCAGAGAAAGACGGATCTGTATTCTATTTTTGTTTATGAGAACAGTTTTTTTTTTTCTTGACAAAGAAAAAGAAAACAGTCTTCAAAAAAAAAAAAAAAAAAAAAGATAGTATATGCTTTTTATTTTTATAAAGGAACGTGTGTAATGTGGTTGGGATACATAAAAATGTACACTTATCCCTTTCTACTGTCTGCATTGTTTTGCTTCTATTAAAGACTAGCATACTGTACAGAAACAATTGTCAGTTTTTTTTTTTATTTTATTTTTATTACATTTTAATGCTGAATTACTTGAGTTTATTTTCCTCTGTGGTATGCAGTCAGCTGGTAAATTGTGTAAAATTGTTTCAGTCTTTGGCCATTCTAGTTAGAGGAGATGATTTGAATATTTTGTATTTTAATAACAAAAGTCTCATTTGAATGACCCCAAAGTAACATCAACTTGATGGTTTCACTTGGCAGCTTGGACTCCCTTATATAAATTTGAGTGTCACATTTTGCATTCATGAGATAAACATAATTATATATGGGCTCAATCCTAAAACATCTATAAATTGGCTTCAATTAAAATAGTTTCATCTGAAAAAAAGGAGAATGTTTTAGAAAGAATAAAAATCTCACAAAAAATAAAAAAAGTGAATTCCTAAAGAATTGAAACGTTTTTTTTTTTTTCCACGGGACTGCATTTCTTAGAGCCATGAGTTAACCTGGGCAGATAAACAGCACTTTGGACTTGCTTCTTTCAGGAGAACTTGTGACCTTTATGCTTGTCCCAACCCTGAGTATCAGCAGGCAGCTGGTTACAAAAGCAAAGCAGAGCATACCTGTGCGGGCTCTAAACCAAGCCCTATCCTACCTGAGTCACCCGGTCGGTGTGTTTCTGTGTTTTTTTTTCTTTCTTTCTGCCACTCCCTTTGTTTCCATCTTGCAACACAGCTAAGTCCCGCCTCCATCAGCCCTATGAAGGATAGAGAGTTTCATGCTGTCTTCTGCCGTATTTGATTCTCGGGGACCCAGCTTAACTTCAGCCAGTCCATCCCCCCCACCCAAATCTGCTCTTTGATTTTACACCCTGTATATAATAATTCAAATCGGGATTTGCAGAGTTTCGGCTCTCTTTCTTTCCTCCTGACCCACAAGCCTAAAAGGTAAGGGAATTAATCGTAGGCTACATTTTGCAACAGGTGTACAGCACAGCTTGTCTGTGTTAAAAAGCTTAATTGTTCCCTTTATATAAATATATATTTTTTCTTATTCGTTCAGGTGAATTAAATCATTTTAATTTATTCAGGGAAATTGACTTTTCGTTTTTCTTTTTCTTTTTTAAGTGAAAGCCATCCAGCCGTAACATTTCCATTGAGCGTCAGGTGGAGCCAGGTTCCAGTGTTGCGTTTAGGAACCTCGCGAATTATCGGTTAAATAAGTTTCATCGTGAGGTATTATAGTTCGTAATTGGGATTTTCACCATTTTTTTTCATCCGTTCTTTTATTTATAACAGTCACTTCCCTAATATGTGAATCATGGTTCGTTTTTTTTTTCCATAACTTCGATATAGGCTTTTAATCTAATGCTTTTATCGACATTGAATTAACATAATTTGACTCTAGGCTTTGAAGTGATGGTTGGTGACCATTTTCTTGAGTAGAATATTTTCTGAGCTTTAACTTTCTGCGTTGGTAGCTTAGTTTAACCACTGCTTTTATGAGTTTACAAAAGGAGTATTAAGGTATGGAGGACCAACTCTGCCATATCTAAAAATAAATACAGAAATAGATAAATGCTCAATAAATAAATAAGCATTCAATTAATTTCCCCCTAAAATACAATAAACAAAGAAATATAGGCAGAAATTAAATAATACAGTGAGATGTAAATGTATATATCTCTTTTAATTAGCTTCTTTATTTATTCGCCTTTGTAATAATTACCTTATTTATTTATGGAGCATTAATTTCTTTCTGTATTTATTTTTAAATAATTATTTTATTATTAATTATTTTATAATTGCAGATGCTAGAAATATTTTTTAACAAAAGTCACGTTCAAAACAAATTGATTTTGACATTACAAGTAGCTTTATTCCAAATGTCACCAAGATGACAGGTAAAAACTAGGCTATATGTTTAAAAAATGAAAATTTTGGTTAATTTCTGGACTTTGATTTACATCGACACAAATAAACAGTTAAATTCAGTTGCATTTGATGACACAATAAAGCAAAGTACAATTTTCTTCTTTGAATGAAACAGATGATTGTTTTATTCAAAAAAAAAAAAAAAAATTCTCTGCTCACCAAGTGACCTGTATGCCTGATGTATTCTTAAATGTTCCTGTTTTGCTTCTTAGAGCAAATGTCAGCAAGTTGACCCATAACAGCCTTTTTATGCTATATCCAAAGGTTGCATTCATTGCTGTAGTGATATCATTATAGGAAAATCCTGACAGAATGATGTAGATTATTTACTATTTTTTATGGAAGCTTAAACCTCAGTTTTATGTCTTTAACTCGGACAAGTATAAGGTATCTTGAATTATGTTACGCGGTTGTAAGGTATAGGAATATGAGTATGTTTATATTTTAATGAGAAATTCTCGGAAGTGAGGCGTTTCATGGCAAATTAAATTTTTTTATGAGTTTTTTTCACTCTACTTCTTTGGCTATGAGGTGTATATATGCTCTTAACTAAATTCGGCTACTTATTTTTAATGCTATGCTAGTAAGTCCCTTGAAGTGTTACTTTAAGGCTAGCTGGCCTGAGATGTGCCAGGCTCAGAGGGTTCTGATCGATTACCGTATTAACCCTGCCAAGTGTCAAAAGACTTTCATCCTTGGTTTATTCCTTATTTATTGCTTCAGCATTAATAAATATCTGAGCTTTGCACAAAGCCAAACATTTTTAATAGATAAACCAACCTCAACAAGGCATGCGCGTAGATTAGATTCTTTTAGTATAACAATATAAAGTAAAAATAGCACTGTATCACAATAACACAGTGATTTCAAATATTTTTTAACAGCTAAAACCAATTGGCTTTCTTTCACTAAAGCTTGCTTGCAGACTCATACCTTGTCAACAAAAATTTTACACGTTTTACCCTAAAAAGAATCAAGCAGTTAAACTTGTCATCTAAGTGATGGAAAAGGGTTAAAGCCTTCCTTCTGCCTACTAACTTGGTATAGCACAGCAACAAGTGAAGGAGAGGCAGTTCTCTCTGCTGGAGAAAATCCTCAGAATTTTGGACAATATGAAAAGTTTTGAAAAATAACTTTAGAAAACCCAAATGTCTGTGTATTCTGATTCTGACTGGAGGCCATTCTAGGATGATGGACCTGCTGCAGAAAAGTCCTTGTTCTGCTAATCCTGGTTTGGGTCATGTACGAGTCGATTCAGGCTTGGTTGTGTTTATAGGGTCAAGCCAGAATACTGGGTTCCAAACAAATGGTCTGAAATTTAGTTGATACAGCTCTTACCTAAATTATTACTAAATATTGCTGTGGCAATCTGCATTAACTTAAAGAACATATTTTTTTTCCCTCTCTAACCCAATAGACTGGATCACAGAGTTTGGTTAAACTTTCCAACTTTTATTCCTGAAGCATAAAGCCAGCATTGGGATTGTTGATGTTACATATCTTACATCTTGGATAGACGGAACTTGTCAGACCTGTTCTCATGTTCTGGTGGTAGAATAAAAAGTAAACTTGTGTCCGGGCGGTAGACGGCTGAGTTCTTGAAGTTAAACGTCTGTTTTCTGGCCTTATCATTGTAAAATTTTTGTATTTAGAGTTTTTTTTTTTAACTGCAGACTTTCATTGGTTTGCCTTGCTGTCAAATGCTGACCGGGTTTAAAAAGATAATGGTATCAAAAGATCTTGTTGCTATTATAAACAGCTCTGGGATGGGAAAGTCAACTGTCCCCTGCCCCTTATGTTTTCACCACTATTCCAGATGATAACTCCTCCTACCTCTGGATGCCCTTACCTCCTCTGCTCTAGGTATTAAATGTTTTGAAGCATACATAGTTTGACACATTCAGACATATTGCTGTCATATTGGATGCTGTCTGTGTTTAAAAACTGACTGATTGCAATAACTTTAGAATGGTGACTTGTTTTTTTGTTTTATTCTACTTTTCACATTACAGTTAAATTTTGTTTGCAAAGCTGGCTTTTATTAGGTGTCTGTGTGTTACCACATGCTGAGTAAACAGACAACCACTTTGATGACTGTTGTTAAATTATTTTACAGTACTGAGGAGATAGGGCTGTCATGTGTTCAGAGGACACTAAATCCCATTCGTCCTACTGTAGCAGCTGAGCTGCACTAGATCAATAAAAACACAATTAGACGGGTTAATTATACCATAAGAATACATTTCGAAACATCTACCTGTTGATGTTGTAATGGATTTGCTTTTCATTGTGACAAAACAAGAGGGTGTAATATGAGTCAAGCATTTCAACACGATGGCCTAAATGGAAAGTAGACTTTTTTGATAATTGCATAAAAACTGTATGCTTACCACACAGATGATCAATTTCTATTAACTTGTCGGCAAGACATATTATAAACCTAAAGACAAGAAACGACACATTTCAATGTCCTTTGTTTAAACCACAGGGGGGCTGTAGGGTAAACTTTGATTTTTGAAGCCAGAATGATGGTGATCCAAAAACTACCTACTATTTTAAGAAATTGAAAGTAGGGGTTTTAAAGGGGGTTAGTTACTATAAACATTGCATGTTGCTAATAGTTAAAACCATACACCTTATGTGCTGTTGTTAAACATTTCTTCCAAACTGTTACAAAAATTATCCTCCACCTCCACCAATCCCTGTCAAACAACCTTTACCAAGTGAAGCTGCTGCAGGGTAACTAGACCCGATTGTTGGTAATATAAGTCATGACACATCAGAGTCCTGTGTGGATGGCAGCTAGTTCCTATAGTTACTGTAAACAGTCTGGTCTTTGGAGTGTTTGTTGCGATTATACTCCACACTGTGCCAAACAAAATGGTGGCCTATCTCATGCCCTCTCTTAGTTCTCTGCTGCTAGCAGAGGTTAGGTGCTTAATGTGAACAAATTGATAACTCTTGTAGTTTAGATTACAGACTACCAAATAGATATGGAGTTGCTAATATATATTCAGTGAAAATGCTATTTGTTGGTCTAATAAATGTAGTAAAGAGCCATTGGTTTGATTTTCTAATAGTTGGTAAAATTTTATAAGAACTTAGATTAATCTTTCTGCCTTTCATGCCTTCAAGTATTTTAAAGTTGCAATATTAGTCATAATTGTTAAATATATTTTATTTCCAAATATATTTTTCCTAATATCTTTCTTAAAAGTGTGGTATGTATTTTTATTCTGCCCATAGGTCAATGTGTTGTTGAATTATCATTCACAGCAATTATAGCTGCAGGTCTCTTGGAATATGTCTTCACCAGCTCTGCACATCTCGAATGTAAAATTTTCAGATAGGAGGTAGAGCAAAGAAAGGCGACATCATTCAGTCCTCGGGTGCTACTGTCTTACCCTTGAATCTTAGTTAGAGTTAGATTTGAGCTTAACACATGATTATAAATTAAATATTTTTTTATTGAAAAGAATATGCTTTAAAAAGACCAATGCAACCTAGCTCTTATTTTTGTTTTCTTGTACAACTGGAAGAGTAACTGAATGAAAGAAAAAATGCGTTTGTGCATCGAGTCAATCTTGTCCTCTGCATGTTTAGATCTTGTCCTCTGCATGTTTAGATTTTGTCCTCTGCATGGTTAGATCTTGTCCTCTGCATGTGTGGATCTTGTCCTCTGCATGTTTAGATCTTGTCCTCTGCATGTTTAGATCTTGTCCTCTGCATGTGTGGATCTTGTCCTCTGCATGTTTAGATCTTGTCCTCTGCATGTTTAGAGCTTGTCCTCTGCATGTGTGGATCTTGTCCTCTGCATGTGTGGATCTTGACTTCTGCATGTGTGGATCTTGTCCTCTGCATGTGTGGATCTTGTCCTCTGCATGTGTGGATCTTGACTTCTGCATGTGTGGATCTTGTCCTCTGCATGTTCAGATCTTCTCCTCTGCATGTTTAGATCTTGTCCTCTGCATGTTTAGATCTTGTCCTCTGCATGTTTAGATCTTGTCCTCTGCATGTGTGGATCCTGTCCTCTGCATGTTTAGATCTTGTCCTCTGCATGTGTGGATCCTGTCCTCTGCATGTTTAGATGTCGTCCTCTGCATGTGTGGATCCTGTCCTCTGCATGTTTAGATGTCGTCCTCTACATGTGTGGATCCTGTCTTCTGCATGTGTGGATCTTGTCCTCTGCATGTGTGGATCATGTCCTCTGCATGTGTGGATCATGTCCTGTGAATGTGTGGATCTTGTCCTCTACATGTGTGGATCCAGTCCTGTGAATGTGTGGATCTTGTACTCTGCATGTGTGGCTCTTGTTTTGTGTATGAGTGGATTGTGCTGTTCATGTGTAGCTCACAGATGTTTTTGTGACTCTTCTAGTTCCATAACAGTGCTCCAAACTGCACCAACGTGCAGCCCCAGTTTTTTCTATAACAGACAAAGGAGGCCATCTTAGAGCCATTAGATTTATACAAAGATCATATTACTTACAGTTTTACTCTTTTGACTGATATTGTAGCTTCTAAAGACTAGTGGATGCTCTAGGATTTGTTTTGTTATTATCGGAGTAAAGTTGGACAAATACATATACAGTACATTCCACACATTTCATTCTCCTTCCTCATATCAACTGCCGTTATTTATCTCTGGTCCATTGCATTAAATCCCAATAAAATACGCTTAAAAACTTAGTGTTAAAGTGGTATGGCTAGTGTTTCAAGTATCCATGTGCCTTCTTCATGTGATGTCATTTTTCTTTCTATGCTTACGTTTTAGTCCAAAAGGTTCATTATCTTTTCCTAATTGGAGTAACTAAAAAAGCATGTTAGCAATAAAATAACCAACATAACATAGATTTTTCTTAAGGAGATTGATCATTAATCCAAATGAGAATCGCAGAGAATGAAAGTGGGCATATAGGGGCAGTGACATGATAAAGGCTCTTTGTGGTAGGGTTTGTGAATAGAGCATTCGGAGGATTAGAGTGACGTTGGTACTACCCACACCATGTCAGTAACAGCCCAGCACATGCAGAGGTAGCATGAAATTGTTCAGTCTGACGACTCCAACCAAAACGGATGCCTTACAGTTTTGAAGCAATGATTTATTAATTACGTTTTTTTCCTTATTCATTTATAAATTTATGACTGATTTACAGTCAGTTGGGCCATTTCTGGGTTGATCTGAATATATATGTGACATCATTCTCCTAAGGAAACACCTATTGCTGGCCTTTTTACCATTTGAGTACGTGTGTTTAGCAAAGTTTAAACATTCCAGTAGGTGAAGAAATCATCTTGGCTCTATCACCTGACCTTAAGTTGGCATGTAGATAGCATTTCCATAGCATCCAACAGTTGCTTGGTGGCCAGTAAAAACCTTTATTAGTTAGCCAGGCAGTTCTTTGTTTTACTCCTTAGGTCTCATTGTGATAAACTACCTTCTGGTGTTCCTTTCTAAGTTCCAAGGTCTTAAGGCCTTTTTATTAGATTCTTAATCCTTCAAAATGATGTATGTATGTATGTATAAATATGATGTACTACTCGTTTTAAGATTTTCTTACATTTTTACCTCACCCAATGCTAACATAAACTTTTTTGTGTGTGTGTGTTTTTTTTTTTTAGCCATGTTGCTGCCATCGTCAGTGCTACTTGCACTTAGCCTCCTCACCTGGAGTCCCAGCTCATCATGGGCTGCTAAAATCATTGTGGTCCCACCTATTATGTTTGAATCACACCTCTACATCTTCAAGACTCTGGCAACGGCACTACACCAAGAGGGTCATGAGACCCATTTTCTAGTTTCAGAGGGCCGTGAGGTCCCACCTTCTCCTCATTACCATTTACAGCGCTATCCAGGGATCTTTAACAGCACGACAGCTGACAACTTCCTCCAGTCTAAAGTCAGCAACATCTTCTCAGGACGCTTGACATTTCTTGAACTGTTTGATATCCTTGACCACTACTCTCAGAACTGTGATGCTGTTGTCGGCAATGGTGCAGTAATGAACCACCTGAAGGAGGCTAAGTTCGACTTGCTACTAGTGGACCCTAATGAAATGTGTGGTTTTGTGATTGCTCATATTCTGGGTGTGCAGTATGCCGTTTTCAGCACAGGGTTGTGGTACCCAGCAGAAGTGGGAGCCCCGGCGCCGTTGTCATACGTGCCAGAATTCAACTCACTCTTGACAGACCGCATGTCCTTTCTGCAGAGGATCGCTAATACAGGCGTTTACCTGGCACAGCGCTTTGGAGTCCATTACATTGTGTTACCCAAATATGACCGGATTATGAGAAAGCATGGAGTAAAGCCGTATGCAGCCATGGCTGACTTGGTACAGGGGAGCAGGCTGTGGATGCTGTGCACTGACATGGCCCTGGAGTTCCCAAGGCCCACTCTTCCACATGTAGTCTACATTGGAGGCATTCTCACAAAGCCCCCCAGTCCACTTACAAAGGTCAGTATCCATTTGTTTTTTGTCACAATTTACATTTTTAAGATAATTTAACAAAAATAATATCAAACTGAATTAACCTGAAGAGCAGTTTTAAGATTATGAAAAGCCACCCAAATAAATCCAATGTTAAAAAGCAATTTCCCTTAACACTACAAACAAGTTTTCCAAATTTTCTGGCAACAACAGCCATGTAACATTTCTAAAAACTGGCAGCTGGTGTTTTCCTGAAGAGGATTATAGTCCATGTTCTTACAGTTATCTTAACTATTTTTTGTCTTGTCAAGTCAGTAAATGTTTGGGGCAATCTATAAGCTTTTTGGCTATGGGACAAGCATGTATGATCTTTAGGGTCAGCGGTTTGTGTTTTTCTTTTCTGCCTTAGAACTCTCCAATGGAAGCTATTTTTACCAAATCTCTTTCCTATTGTTGAATCATGATCGCCAACTTTAAATTAAGCTAGTGAGACCTGCAGCAGTTAAAATATTGTTCTTGGTTCTTTTTGAGGTTCTTGATTTCACATTGATGAGCTCTTGGATTAATTTTGGTTTGTTGAAGACCAAAAGAGTTCTAAATGCTTTTTAGCAAATTCTGTTCAAGCTTAGAAGCATGACTGCAGGAATTGCCTGAATCTCTTCAAATGTAGGAGATCAGGTATTTCTGATCAGAAACTCTTCCCACTGCTTCGTCAGAAGAGCTGACCAGGCAGATTAGTTTTGCTTTTGCTAAACATTTAAAGTAAACTTCTTTTTATTCATTTGCTCATCGGAAAAAAAAAACAGTTTTGGTGGCTATTTATGGAATTGTTAAAAAGGGGGACTGCTGACAAAGTTGAAAGATGTTGAATATGGCCATATATTGTTTGAAGCTAAATTATGTTGTTGAAAATTTTTATTCTGAAATCAGTTATTATTGTATTAACTACAAACATGAGTGTTCTTTTCTCTATTCCAGATCTGATCTGATCTGTGTTTCTTTGTATAGTTTGTTTCAAGGTCGTTCACCTGGACAAAAAAAAAAAAACAACAGCAACTGAAAAGAGCTTTTCAATTCATGCCTGAATATAAATGATAAAAGAATGAAGGAAAGACTGCTTGGTGCTTGGTGAATTCCATTTAAAATAACTGAGTGGATATCTATACCTTTTTATTGCAGGTAAATTACTTGATGGTAACTGAATTTCTGCAGATCAGGCCTCTATCTGTTGCTTATTTAGATAAAAGAAAGAACATCGAGTCATAGTCAAACAGGAGCAGACCAGATGAAGCTACTATGTCAAGAAAAAAGCAGAGAGAACATAAAGTTAGGGGTGAAACTAACAAGTACTGCAGAATGGGACTATAGAAAGAATGTAGCATCATTATAAAAAGTAGTCCCCATGTGCTTCAGCAGCCTAGACTTACAGAAGATATGATAGAAAATAGCTACCGATGACCTATGCTGTGCAAGTTAACCAGAAAATTATGAACGTATTAAATAACTAGAACTAGCAAAGTTATTGCTAATTAACATTTCATTCAGTTATTATTGATTATAACTGTAAGTTGGGTATTCACCAGGGTTCTTTATCTTTTACATGAAGATTGGACTCCTGGATTGACTGATAGAATTCAGTTGTCTTCATAAAGTTAGTAATTTTCACTATGGCTATTAACAGAGTTGTTAATCTCTGTTCATTAACCTCTTTACCAAAAGAAGGGTTGTTCTGACCTGAGTAATAAATCGTTCACTGCATAAAATAACCACAGACGACCATGGGTTAAAATACAGTGGTATCTTTATTAGCTAATAATCACACAGTATTATTTTATCTAAGAACTATGAAAATACTAAACATTACTGAAAATAAACACAAGTAAATAAAAGCAAATAAAAGGGGAAAAGGGGTTGTTAAGAGTCCATTCAATACTATCTGAGGAATGTCCAAGGTTTAAGGGCCTAAAGTGTCCTTTAAAATAGCAGCACATAAATGTTAATAACCCTGATGCAGAGATATGAAATGTAATAAAAACAGTGAAGTTTCACCCTGTTTTGAAATAAAAAATTACTCAGGGATGCATTTAAATATAGTGACGCTGACTCTGGAAAGAACAGGTTATTTCAGCTGGAACAGGATATCCGGTTATTGGGGGAAGGGTTTGGGGTCTAAGAGTTATGGGACTCTTAACATGGCTGCTATCATGGGACCGGCAATGAGGTAGCTTGAAGCTAACAATGCTAGCCAGCCCAACTGTAGTAACCCAACTCTTCAAACAAATGGAGAAAGAGGAATTAAGCAGTCATAAAACACAGAATGGATCATTCAGTAAGGCTCAGTGGGCATTAGGATTCAGTTCAGAACTCTTTACTTAAAGGAAAAGTCTGGTCACCTTCAGAATACAAACTTCTGAAAGTACTTTAAGTATGAAAATATTACATACTTTTCAATAAATATTAAGTGTTTTTAATTAAGAGTAATTTATTCTGAATGTGCTTTACTGGAGACATTCATGGTTGTCAAAGAACACTATTGTCACTTACCGGTTTGTGACGTGTGTATCGGCTGTGTGGTATCGGCTGTTGATCAAGTTCCAGTGCTGTATCTGGTCTATGTCACAACGCACTATTATCCATGATGGAAATGACCAGTGCGCTATGCGAAGCAGAGAGTAACCGATTAATGACGTGTTTTTTCTCTGGCCAGAAGTTTGATGGCAAATCCTCCCTCTTCCAGTTGGCAATCTAACAACAAACTTGTGGTGAAAAGGTGAAATAACTAATTTTTTTTAACTTTTACCCGATGTATTACAACATCCAACTGCCATGCACGTGGAATTGTCAGTTTAACTATAGCTCTTGCGAATTTCAATGGTGAAGTCCTCTCGAAAACTTAAGTAATTGTTGTGGATTGCAGGGGTGTCTAGTAGCTCCCATTGATTTTGCATGTATGGTGGGGAGAATGGCCCTAGGCTTACCGCACCGTGACATCACTCCTGGAAGATGTCAGGAGTATGGTGTTACTATATTTTGGCAAAAATGGCCGTTCCCGGACTCAGTGATTCCAACGAAAAATATTATTTTTGTTTTTTACTGATTAATGCTAAATTAATTAAATTGCCATGAACATGTTAGATTTAGGTATAAATAATGACCCATTGGTTATTTCTTGCTGAATGGACTTTTCTTTTTAAATAACATTAGCAGTTGAATCAGAAAGCTTAATTCAAATAAAATACAAATGGCTGTAAAATATTTATGCTACCTATCTTTCACCATAGCAGAGTATTAATCATCCAACAGATGTCTATCAAAGAGATTTGAGTTATTCTGATCCAAACAACTGAATTAAACTTTGCAGGGCTTAATTTTGTCACTCATTGTAGCCATAGACGAGGGGGTCCCATTAAGGCTGCGGTTGGCTTATAGCAGTGGTTCAGACGGTGGCAGCACAGTTCCGAACTGCAGCCAGACCAATGAGTCACAGTCCGGTGGTTTCACAGTGATTGCAGTGGCTCAGGACCAGTGTGGCATGGCTAGTTGGCTAAGACAAACAGCAACTGGACCTGGCTGTTAAATGAGTTGGCCAGAACAGGAGAGTCTTGCAAGTCTCTTTCTCCTTTGCTTCAGCAATCGGTTGACAAAACACTGTGTTGAATCTGATTTGAAATGCAGGATAAACACGACTCTATGTTCAGCTACTCTGAATTGTAGGCAGCAAGTATTTTGTGTCGGCCAGCAAACACGGACTCTTCTCCGGAGGAGATTTGGTGGCTAGACCTAGCCTTCAGCTGAAATATTTTATTGAAATATTTCAATATCGTGATATCGTATTTTGACCCTAGTATCATTACACATATCATATCACACAACCCATGTCAATACTCACCCAAATTTTTCTGATTTTCTGATCTGATTTGTCAGATTAAGGGCTGTTTGTACCAATGAATACATCTTGCTGGTCATTACTTCAGACGTTTAGTCCTTACTTGCTGGTCCTCCCCTCATATAGTAAGGCTAGGATGTTTGTGGTTGTCGGTGTGTCTGTGTAAAACAAGGATAGGAAACTGGTAAACTTAACCATGGTATATAAAGGTATTGTTTAAAAGAAAAAAAACATTAAAGTTGTAGGGAAATGGCTGTTCCAATCCTTGCATTTCTGAATTGTCCCGTGTGGTGCCTGACCTTACACGAGTGAATAAAGTGAATGTTATTGGTCGTTTATCAAGGGAGCAGGGTTGTCGTGGCGGAAGGTTCGCAAGGAAGTTTTGTTCTGGCGTGCGCAGAAAAAGAGCTAACTGGGGACGAGCACATAGGATGGTCTTACGTAAACATATCACCAGAATGATTGACAATTAGGAGGACCACTTATTTAGATGATCCACCCAGAAACAAAAGATCATCCTCTATACCTTTAATTTATCTCTTATCTTTAAGCAATCCCTCTGGAATCCCTTTCCAGTATTTTTTTTTATTTTATGTACTGTATATCTCATTACATCCTGCAACAAAGTGAGCCTTCATAGACGAGGCGGGGGTTGGGACGGGTTTGAGCCAAATGCATATGGTAAATTTTAAACAGCGGCCAAAGGGAGCTATGGGAAGCAGAGGCGGGCGGCTCTGGGAGTTAGTTCAACGTTTGGACATTGAGAGCACGGGCCGTCGGTATCTGCTGCTGGGAGTTTTAGGAATGCCACTCTAGGCGAATAGAGAGCATTGTGTCATCCTGTGTGGAGGGAGTTATAATACAAGTGGAGGGAGAACGCGCTCATTGTTTTGAGGAGAACTCTGGGACACTGGGACTCTTTTTAAGAGGTCACTAAGGCTGCGTTGTAGGACTGGTAGGGCTGTGCCACTGGGACACAGGGCCCAGTGTGCACATGAGGTTGCTCCGTGCCAGGGCCGACCTGAGGTGCTGCAGCTGGACCATCAGTCTCTCTCTAATTGTCCAGTTCTGCAGTGAGTTCAACATCCTTAATCTGTCTGTAACCACTGCTTATCAATACATACTCTTACTATAACAATTTCAATAAAGTGCCTTCACCAATTATTCCCAACCTTGTTAATTATTTAAGCTATAAATTAATTCATATGTTATTGCTTTGGAGGTTACCCACCCCCCTCACTCCAAAACCCTCTTCCTACCCCAATAACTGGTTGTGGTGGAAAGACAGACTTGTTTTCTTGTTCAGTCTTGTCTGTCTCTGTCATTTCTGTCATAAATCCTAAAACATTTTTTCTTACTGTGGAGAGGTTTAAGCCACAAAATATTTTTCCATCACTGCATATCCGCGTTTCTTGAATGGCATGCTCCCTTGTCTTTCCCGTTTTGCAGATTGGCTGAATGAAGGGCCTCTGTGACCCCATAATTAAACCTCAAAGAAACAGAAAGTGACATTGCTAAATAAAAGGTCAGACGTTCTGCTGATTGAAAATGGTCAAGTTATAACCAATGTGGATGGGACTGCGATATATTTTACTTTATAAAATAGTCTTAATCTCATAGAAACAGACATTTAACAATGCCGATAATTCTGCTGATTATAAATGCAAAATATTTGCAATTTTCTTGAGCTCCTCTTTATCGTTTTTCTATTTAGAAAGTTAATATGTGAAATGAATGCCTGTGTTATGTTAACTTTAATTTTACGTAACAGGTACAGTTACTATTTTGATCTTCCCAGAATGACTTTCTGCTGGTAGTAATTCATTTTTTTTCAAATTCAATCAATAATGAAAATTGTTATTCCACTGTGGAAATTGGATCTTACTTATATAACACTAGTTACTCTCAGGAGGGTTCTGCTTTTGTTTTCTTTACATCTTTGAGTAATTTGGGACATTGTAATGGACATTTCCAGGAAATTTTTCAAGACTCTTTTCCTTATATTTAATTTCAAATTAATAGCAGTGACTTTAGACTGTTCTTCAAATAACATAATGCCATTTTTTGTTATAAAAATAAAGAATAATTGTTTAGGTTGATTTAATGTCATCAGATGAGCAAGCAGTAAAGCCTTTTTGAAATTATTATAAAGATTAATTGTGAAGAAAAGAAAAAATCTGTAAAAAAAAAAAAAATGGTAAGATTACGATTTCTAAACCCGCTTCCTTGAAAAATGTACGTTTTGTCATTCATTGCTCCCACTGTTTCAGAACTACTGATCAAATATTAGATAAAATAGCATGGATTATGTTATTTCCCCATTTATTGTGGACTAGGCTTCCTCAAATTAGTAAAAACATTAAGTTGCGATATTTTTTATTTTTGATAAATAAATAAATATATCCTGGGTATTTGAAAATATTTGCATGTACTGGGTATAACGTAAATATTTCCTAAATTTGCTCTTTCTCATTGTCATTGCTTCTTTATTTCTGTCAGTGAAATGAAGGATCTGTGTGGCTAAAGGCCTGAACACATTGGTTGCTTGAGGCTTTAAATCTCCGACCCATTTTATATTCCCATATCCCAATGACTACGTATAGAGAGGCTCTGACTAGGCAGGGTCTGCAGATCTGCGCAGATTTTTTTTTACTTATGTCTCTGTGCAATACATAAATTGAAACAGTTTCCCACATTTGACCTGGACGGATAATGAAAAGTTATATAAAAAAAAATAAATAAAAAAAGGTGCATTCTATATAGCAAAGCCCCACTTAAAAAGATAATTTTTATATGTCTATATTAAAACATTATGAGATCTACATATAAAGAAAAGGAATCGCAGCAATAAACACCGTGGGACGGTTTATATGCTGACTGAGGCAGAGAAGTGATTGTCAAAAATAAATCTGGGAAGTTTATTGAAGTTTTTGCTTCTGTTTTTACATAAAGAGGTGAGAGATATACCCTGTGCTTGCCTGCTCTGTCGGCCCCTCGTTATTTTGTTTTTTGTGAGGCTCAAAGAGGATCGATATTTTACTATATCTGGTTTTCTCCTCCTTGATAAACTGCCTTGCTTTTGCTTTTTCTGTTCTCCAGAACTCCTATCGTGGGTAAAGTATTCTATTCTTTTGTTTTTATTTTATTTTTTTGCACTAGTCTGTCATTTACTGTACTGTATATGCGATGTCTGACTGCTAAACTGACTCTTTCCTCTTGCGATTAACAGATTTTATTTTTGTATTTTCCCCAAAAGCAGATGCATTTTACACAGACCGATGAGTATGCTGCTAAATTGCTGCGTAGTACGAGTAAAATAGACCTGGGGTCTATCTCAGTTGGACCAACGCTGCCCCCTTGCTTAAAATTGTGTTGGCTGTGATTATCCTCATTGACTTCTAATTAGCGCAATACACCAAAACCTCGTCTGACAAGATTTATGTTCTTGGGATGTTCTCGGTGTCCCTGCAGCTATTCAAATACATTATTGGTCTAAAGCAGGGGTCTACAATCTTAGAGCTTAAGGTCTGGTGTCCTAAGTCTTTCAGATGTGTCTCTGCTAAGGGCTGGTCGATATGGCATAAAAATAAAATCGTATTTTTATTTTTTTACTCATCTTGGACGATTCCAATTTTAATAGATTTTAATTGAAGTGTTTAAAAACTACATCCATGTATTTTAAAATTTACTTTATTCAAAAATATATTCTCTAATATGTAAATGGACACCATGTCCATCCCTATAAGAACGGCTACACTAGAAGGAAGCATATGCACAAATAAAAAATGCAGTAAGAGACTTCCTTGATTATATGATTTAGCAAAATTTCAAATCGTGGACTTTTAAAAACATGAAATAACCAATGAATCTGATTTGTTGCGCAACCCTATCTCTGCTTCTACACACCTGAATCAAATGAATGGATTAATTCCTCAGCATGCAATGGCCCTAAATCCCTCAATCAATATATAGAGCGGGGAATATTTAGTGGACCTTATAGTGAACTCGATTAACTGACCGTTCAGACAGATGATCACTACTTTTTGTCCCCTTTGGTCATGCAACTCTGCCTTCCCGCACTGTGCACATGCCATGCTCTAAACAACAGTGGGCCGCTGGCACAACAAATCTAATGATGCTTTGCATGGAGAGGTCTGTGTGTCATAATCCCTGAGCAGCGTCAGTGCGGGCAGCCCTGTTCTTAATCAGAAGATAGATAGCGTGGCCGTCAGTATGCACATATGTCTCGGTGTCCAATGGAGGTGCAAGGGATCTGAAAAGCCACCTGGACTCCGAAAGTAAAGATAGTCTATTGATATGTTTGTTTGTTTTTGGTACATTTTGAGTTCTTTTTGCTACACAAGAGGTAATTTTTGTTAATTAACTCATTTGTTATTTTTTTTTTTTCCAATAGCCTACAGAACATACATTATTCCGTTCATTACTGAGGCTGAGTATCATCTGTTATTGGGAGTTGAGTTATTGTTAACTTTTAATGTTAAGTGAAAGATGTTTAGATGAGACTTTGTTTCTTTCATTGTGCTATTCATTCATTACAGGAATTGTTAAGCATTTTTTTAATAAATACATTTTGAATAAAATGATCATTTGTTATTGGAGTTATTGCTGTTGACTTTTACTGAAAAACATTTTTAATAAACCAACTGTAAATATCATGTTATTGTAGGATTACGTAGGCCTATGTTAAGTGAGTGCATGCCACAGACATCTCTATGCATGCAAACAGAGTTCCCCCCCGCCGCCGCCCCCATGCTCCAAGGTGTCCTGGTTTTCCCAAATGAAAATATGGTCACCCTACATTGTGGGAAATTTTGAGTCCACTACTTTGGCATCCACTACATGTTCAGACACTTGTTTAAAATGACGTAACCACTATATAGGGCCCTATATAGTGATTAGGGCAGATGTTCAAACACAGTCAATTTCTCTGGAGTCCTGCTAACACTGGACTTTAACCCTGTAAAGCCTGATCCAAGAATAAAACAAAACAGAAAATTACTTTTTTTTTGTTTGAATTCCTTATTTGCCCTTTTAACAAAATATGTAAAAAGAAAAATAGAAATAAATTTTTGATATTAATAATTTATTACTATGCGATAAGTCAAGATTATTTTTTGTGTAGTCTTCTACTGGCTGTTATCAGGTATATCTGATTGTGTACAATAGGATTTTGAGCAAAGTTTTTACCATTAAATTATGCAAAAGGTGTCAGACGCAAAACATTTCAGAAACCATTTGTATCAAACACGATACATTTGGCATTATAGGGTTAAGGACTGGAATTGAAGAACAGTGTTGTTAGAGCAACACATCAGCCAGCTGATATATTTTGAGATATTAATATCCTTGTTTCATCATTGGCTGATGCATGTGTTCACTGGTTCATTAATGCATTCTGCAGCCATGCCTTAAGATTACTTTACCTTCATTTGTTCTCCCTCATTTTTATGCAGTATTGGTTAATGCATTTTTATTTTTTTGTTTGAATTGTGAGTTGTGTAACAGCTATCATTGGGTCCTAAATACAGGGGGGAAAGGAATATTAGATTAAAACATCGGCCCACAAAGTTAGCAGTTATCAGGGATTTGTTAGACTGATGTCGAAAAATAAGTAGGCTTTACAAAACTGGCCTTACAAAACTTGTCTTGGTTTATATCTAGTCTAAAGTGTATAAATGCATTTTACATAATACATTACAGCCTGTCAAATATTCCATATTTTGTAGTTGAATTATGCTTACTTTAAACTGCAATAAAGGCTATGATTTGATATATTTTGCCATTCAACTCATCCATTTAACATAATATTTAACTTTGTCTATTCCTCACAAACAGTCCAATATTATATTTATTGCATATGAAATCAAAGTAATTTTTTAAGCCATGCTTTAAATAAAAAACATTCCTTTTTAGTATTGTTTGGTTTGTTTGCACAAACAATGGACTAAAATAAAAAATGTGCTGGTGTATTCCAGTATTTCTTTCATTACTTCTTAAGGCTTTTATATTGCTGTATTCTCTTTAAGGCTATTGAGAAATATTTTTTTAAGGTATAATTTTCCAAAGATGATAATTGTGAAATAAGTTTCCCATTTTATATATCCTCACTAACTGAAACCATTTCAAAAGAATGCCCAAATCTTTTTTAGATAATTTCAAATATAACAATAACTGTCACTTTATTGATCCCATAGTAAAATTTTCCTTTCAACTACATGAAAAACCTTTATCAGTAAACCTTAAACGATCTAAGGTGTTCAATTTCAACACATTAATAGTTTGGGTTCCTGGGTTTTTTGTGAAGAGCTTAGAAACCAAGTTTAGGTGAAACATCAGCTTACTGCTCTGGATCTGTAGCTTACTGGTTTTTCTCTCTCTGTTCCTTTAGCATTTTCAGGACTTGGTGAATGACACAGCAGAGCATGGCTTTGTGGTTGTGTCGTTTGGTGCTGGAGTGAAGTACCTCTCCCATGACATTGCTCACAAACTTGCAGGAGCTTTAGCAAGGCTACCACAGCGCGTCATCTGGAGGTAACACACACACATTCATCTGCCTTGAGATAACCTTTGAATGGGAATATTCTAATTAAGCAGAACTCAAGGCAACGCTTTCTTCGTCAGTGTCAGGCTGTTTGCTCAGGTCAAAGTTCAGACCCACCCACATGTGCCTCTGTCTTATATCTCCAGGCATCTCATGTTTAATGAGCTCCATTGCGTCATAGGATTTGCTTCTACAAATCTTTATGACTTCATTTGAAAGGGAAATATTTTTCTGGTCACAAAGTAGAAAAGTGCTTTTTCCAGATTATTTTATTGACGTACCTCATCTTTAATTTTTTATTTTGCAATAAAATTTAAGTCATAGTAATAACCTACCATAGGTACCATAAGCAGTGGAAGGTATAACATACATCTATTTATGCAGTTTTTAAAAATCTTTTGGTTATGTTACAACCCGGGTCCTTTTGTGATTTAAAGGTTTTTAGACATTTTTACTTCTTAGCATTTTAAATTCAATTAAAGCTAGAAAACTACTTTTGGAGTTGGTGGTCAGCTCCATTTACTCTAACACCCCTAAAATAAATGAAATGTAACAAGAAAGTGATTGACAGTTGCGCTTTGTCTACCTGTTTGTAATTTAATCCTAGACATTAGAGGTTAGGTTGAGAACGTTTGTCATTAAACAGAATCTTGGATGACATGCACCCAGCCTTGCAAAGAACATTGAGTACAGTTATCAGTCTCTACGATTGTGTCTGCCCAAAGAAAAACATGGTAATTTTTTAATTAAAAATGAGGAAATAATATGCGTCTATAATGGAGGAGCAACACCACTGGAAGCTGGGCAAGTTGGACGTCGTATCACTGCCACACGAACACTGAAAGAAACACAGGATTGTGCAGAAAACTGCTGAAATGAACACCACATAGCCAGTGATTCAATTTTTAATACAGTTTACTTCATTTGTAACGCACCAATTCACAACACATCATCTCAAGGCAATTTACAGAGAACGCTGAACAAAACCATTTTTGCTATTTGTGAGAGTGAGATGCATGATGATTAGAGACAGATGGGGCTCATGGCTTTAAGTTTAAGCTGTAACATTTTCCTGACAACTGGAAAATGGGGGAAAACATATCCAGTTGATTTAGTAGGTTTTCCATTTACATTTTCAATTTAAGGTAATAAACCGACCTGGCAAAGCCGTGACATCAGCCAATCAATAAAAGAGTAGGGTTGGTCTTTGCAAGTAGATACCTTTTAGGCTCTAAAGAACATTGCAGACGGGCCACAGATAGCATAAAAAAAAAAATTTTTGTCAAAAGTTTTCTTTGGATTTACCCTAACAAGCAAGTCAGAATGTGCAGCATATCGATGACGTATTAGAAACTCTCCCTCAGTAAATGTGTATATTGCTGCCTTTCCCCCTTGCCATAAATAATGAGTTGTATTTCCACCTGTCACTATCTCATTCAAAGATGTACAATTGCCATTAGTGTTTGTTCCCCTACTTTCAGTAACTTAGACGATAAACGCATGCAACCAACCAGGGATCTCTTCCTGGTTGTTCTTGTAAGTTTTTATTTCAGACATATAGACCACTGTCTGTCGTATGAATAAATGGAGATAGGCTTGGCTGACAGACAGACGAGAATGGGAAGACTGTAGGGTTGCGGTGCAAAAAGCGTTACCTGTTCTAAAGCTTTATGTTTACAATAGTTTTATTGTTCCATTTTTTTTTTTTTTTTTTTTTTTTTTTTGGAAACAGCTTTTGGGTATAAGTAAAATAAAAATGAATATAAATCTTCACGAAAAATATTGATATTATTTCATTTGCATCATAAAATATAACCTGTCAAACTAGCAAACATCTGGAAAGAAATTTTCATTTTGAACATAGGAAAGAGAAAAATAAATTTTAAATAATTTTCCTGTCTTAAGTATTTCAGCTGTGTATCTTGTGTGTGTTCACCTTTTATTGTAATAATACAGGTTATTTATAAGAACCTTTCAAGATCATCATATCAATAAACATCATACTAAATAAAATTAAAAGATATATAACAGCAAATAATGACTAAATAAAGTTACCATAAAATGAATATCAATATTTGCCAACTTTTAGATAGAAGGCAAGTCTTAGTGGGTCAGTTTTCTAACTGTGACCTAAAGTGAGGAAGTAACCTTGCCTTCGCTTATGTATGGACGATAGAAATTGACAAAAGGACATGAGGAGCAAGTGAAGCTTTACAGGTGTAAAGTGGGAAGTAAATGATGCAAGCTTCTGCCTTTTGTACTAGTTGCAATTCATGGAGTTTATATTGGGGCCAGAGAGGGAAGGGAGTTGAAAATGTCAAATGCAGAGGTAAGTGCACGATGAACCAGTTTGACAAAAGTGTGATGGAAGAAATTGTTTGACGCTGCAGAGATGAAGGCATGTTGGCCAGGTTATCTTTTGGATGTGGAAAGTGAAGGAGAGGATGGATTGTCCAAGATGACAAAACCGTCTCAAGCTCAAAGGAGGGAGTTACACAGGAGCTCTCAATGAATAATCTTAGACCACCAGGTTTGATTAAAGTTAACTTTGTACTATTAAGTAAGAGTGGTACATAGCGTGGCTTGGTCCGACAAAAATCTCAGACAAATTGTTTATTTCTGCCATTATCTCAGATAGAAATAAACAATTTCACAGAACTCAGAACTGCCGTTTTGAAATTGAAATTGTCCCACTCTTGAACCTGGTTGCCAGAATAGTTTTTTTTTTACTGTCAGAGCCATGTGGATGGGCAGCCCAAATGACATCATACCTTTGCAGGTATACTCTGTCTTATTTGTGGGCAAACCTGCTAGAGACTTGAAGGTGTTATTGCTGCAGAAGTAATTTCTTTAGTGTTATCTCAGTCTTGTTATAAAAATAGATAATAATTTTTTTTATTTAATTTTTTTATTCATAACAATTGATTATAAGATATTATTTCAGTTACTGCACTACTCCTTGTTGATCTATTACATTAAGCCCACTAAAATACCTTTAAGACAAAATTAAAAAAGTTCAGAAGTTGTGAAAAGGCAATGTTGTATCCAAAATCAGATGTATTATTGTAGTAAGGTACTCTCTGCTATTTTTTATACATGGATCCTGACCTTGATTGTAAATATAACAAGAGGAGTAATTGTTTTGGAGTTTAGCGAGTAAAGTGGGTGCTAATTTTGCTGTTTTTTCAAGCATTGTTTCTAAAAAAGTTAATCTTTAACTTTTATCTTGGTGTATTTAAACACATGTTAGTCATTGACTACAGTGACCTAGATTGCTTAGCTGTTTTGATGCTGTAAGTGATTGGAAAATACATCATGAAATTGATTGGCCTTAAGTATGATGTAATAATTTTAGAAATCCAATAGGAACAAACAAGAGCATCTGTGACTTTTACATACACATCATAGTTAATGTTCTTGGGCTCTGCCCCAAGCTTTAAAATTATATTTTTAATCTCAACTTGATTTTCCTTGTTAGATAAAGGCTAAAGAAACATTTTTAAAAAGTCAATCCCAACAGAAGTTTCGCTCATCTGTATTTCTGAACATTTTTGCTTATAAAGTTGTGTTCTTACTTTAAGTGTGAATTAGTTCGACTCCTTTTTTTTTTTTTTTTTTATTAGTCTAAAAATAACATTCTGTAATAAGTTGTGTTGTTGGCAAGTTTGAGTTTTAGTCCTGTCAGCACTTGACTTCATTGATTGTTGGTTAAGATGAAAAGAAAAGCTTTATATTATTACAGAATTTTGCCCTTAATCACATTTTTTCTTTTCTTTTCAATTAATCCTGTTTGGATTATTCGCATAGTGAATAAGTACACTGAAAGCAGTGAAGGGATAAAGTTTCAAAGTTGACAAACTGCATTCCTTTCTTTGCAAAGATAGGAAGGGCGACCCGGAATAGAATGTCTTTTCCGTACTTGACATAAGCAACACAGTGAAAGATCATTTTTGTTAGAAAAAATTTAAGGATTTTCTTAAAATCTTTTAAAGCTGATTAAAAGTGTTAGAGGATCTTTTTAAAATAAAATAAAACAATGAAAAGAGGCATGCTTAGTAGTACCCAGTTTTAAGTTGTGATGAAGTGACTTTCTATAAATTTTTTTATTCAGTGTGTTAAAAAAGTTGCATTGTTTCTATCTTTATATATTTTATTAAACAGGCATAATTTTTTTTGTTTTGTTTTGCAAACCAAATTGCATGGATCCAATAAAGAGGAGATTAAGCCAAAGAAGTAATTAAACATGAGTCATATGATTTTTATTTTTTCCATTGCAACCTAGGAGAGAAATATCCCAGTCAAATAGAACAAGACACCTTTTATACCACCCATTTAATAAATGTTCCCCTTGTTCTGCGTATTTACCCTGCCTATGTCCACATAATGGTCACATACGCCTTTGTTAGCTGCAGAGTAGTTTCTGTGTAGCTGCACCATGTTTGGTTTTCATATTTTGTATTAAGAGGACGTTTTTTTTCTTTTAAGCATCTTGACATACATCTGATATCAAATCAATGAAAACAGAGAAAATATTTTTTTTAAAAAGCTTTCATTGGTTAATAAAAACCAATAGGAAGTAGCAGATGACTAATGTGTTAAAAACGGAATGAAACCAAATGAATTGTTTCCTTGATAAATGGCTACATGAATGCAGGCTTTGACTGTTTGGACAATGAAGTGAGGCTTTGTTGACTCGAGATAAAAGACGTTGGGTTAGGGAGGGAAACAGATAGAGATGGACAGATGGAGCTTGTTTTGTTGCATGCGAATGCATAGGAAATGAACGGAAATGCTTTACATGCACGCCATAACACATCCAACATCTTCACACTCTGCTTGCTTCACACTACAAAACACTCTGGGTCATGCAGTTCATATAGCTGCATTTTGCCAGACAATAACTAGATCAAGACACAAACGCACATTCATTTAAAGGAAAAACTCAGCAAAAAGAAATAATACATTCACAGAAAATAGTGTAGCATAGTGCAAACACACTGCAAATAAATAGATGATGCTAACCCAAACATACACAACGCATGCAAAGAAAGAATGCTACGATTAGCAAAAAGGACTTAAGGAAAGTTACAAACTAGCAATGCATAACGGGAGTGCTCCATGTCCATATAGGCTACTGTAGGCCTAAACATAAACAGGATGCTCAGAGAGATTAAATGTTTAATAAAGAAAGTGGAAAATATACCTTCCCCCCCTCCATATCCTCTGGACAGGCATCCCATTTATATTTTTACCACAACTAGGCTCACAATGGCAGGCCAACTGTTGGCCTGCCATTTGCCGCCTCCACCTCTAGAGGAGGCTGAGGTCCTTGTTAGAGTGAGCAGGCCCCTGCTTAAAACCTTCTATGACTGTGGTGGCATCAGCCCTCCTCTACGCTGTTGTCTACAGGGCCCCTGGCAGCACATAGCAAGACAGAAAGAGACAAAACAAACTAGTGAGGGGGAGAAAGGCCGCTTCTGTCCTAGTCTGCACTCTGGCTTCAATTAAGGAAGTGGCTGAGAGGAGGGTGCTCTCCAAGCTCACATGCATCATGGACAACACCTTCCACCCTTTGCACCAGACTGTAGAGGAGCTGAGCAGCTCCTTTAGTGAAATACTTTAACACCATTTGTAAAAAGGAGCACTTTCATCCCTACTGTAACCTGACTCTACAATGCAACAGTATAATGGCAATCATTTGTGCAATGTATAATCTGCAATTACTATTTGGTACCCTGTGCAATAAGCTGTTTCTCTCTATCTGACACCCAGTGCTGTCATATGTGGACGCACTGTATGTATCCCATGCACCTTTTTCTTCTTTGGCACATTCTTCTGTATGAACAATAAAGTCAATCAATCAGTCAATTGGTATCTTAACATTCCACCTTTCTCTCAAAAACAATTCACATGGACAAAGTTGGCAAACCTTTCAATTTGCTTTCCGATTCCTGTTGTCTTTTCAACCCAACACGTTGGACACAATGTCCTTTGGTCTACCAAATTCTCCAGAGATGCTCCCAGATCCAGAAACTGTGAGTGGATAATGGTTTCTTCCAGACGTGCTTCCATCTGTCCTGGACCCAGTGACAGGAACTGCTGCCCCATCTTTGGACAAATCCCACTCCAATGTGTTTTTGAATGAAAAATGCTTTGTTTCCACTGCTCTTCTATGTCTCTCTATATGTCACAACCGGCAGTGTTGGGAAAGTTCTCTTTCTACGTGAACTAGTTCAAAGTTCAGTTCACACATTTTAAAATGAACTAGTTCAGTTCATAGTTCACAATTCCAAAAAACGAACTAGTTCATAGTTCTTTTTTTTCTTTTTTTTTCATATATTGCTCAATTACACCATAGCCTACTGTAGAACCACAGACAGCAATTATTTTATCAGTTGTAACACTGAAACTGTGCGTCAGATTTCATCTTCATATCCAGTTTTGAATCCTTATCCAACCAGGGTTTACATTAGCATTGAGGGGACAGCATTTCCCCATTGTTGCTTTAATGCTTTGTTGCTGTCCATTCACTTCACACTAGTAGCAGCTGCAGCTTTCACCCCTACAGTATATTCTCAAAAACATCAGGAAAAATGTGCTGCTTGAATGGTCTTTTTATGAGTAATTATTAAAAGAAAAATAGGAAAGTAATCTTTAAGGTGCAAATGTTTTTTTTTTTTTTTTTTATATAATTTTTTCCATTTGAAATTCCATTTCAATACATACCAAAAAGGAATCCTGGAATCCTGGAAAATTATACCAGGCAGGTTTAACAAACAAGTTACATGGATAGTAAAACCCTCAAGAACAGGGGTCTTCTTTTCCAGACCAAGGACCCCCAAACTGATGGTGAGATGGAGCGGGGACCCCCTATTTATATATATTGTATGAAATTGTGTCCTATAGTCACTCTATTACAGATGGAGTAATGTAAAGAAATGAATTTCTCCCTGGGATTATTAAAGTTTTTCTGATTCTGATTCCTGGTTGTTGTGAAGGAAACGGTGTCCAGCTTGAAAGAGCTCCTGTGTGTCGCTGAATGTGAGCATTGATGACTGAAAGACATCTTCTGCCTCCATTTATCTGTTTACTACAGTGTGTTGATTTCATGTTAATGAGTATTTAAAGACATTTCAATTAGTGGGGGGAAAAAATGCAGGGGGGGAATATAAAAATATCAACTAACCATGCAGACCCTCATGCAGTACCTCCGTAGACCCCCTAGGGGTCGCGGATCCCCTGTTGAAGACCTCCGCTCAAGAAGATTTTACTAACACAAACTGAGGGACCAGGCTGAGGTAGGAATTTAAGGTTACTGAAGTGCGGATTTTTTTACTGAAAGCCGGCGGGCAAACTTGTTGCCATCATCCTCACCGACCACCTGGTCATAAACCTGTTTTAAGTCGCCTCCATGCTGCTGTTGCTTCCACGCTGCATTTTGCTTTGATGACGCACGCGGCTGTAGGCTACGAGGCTGGTAGCTGGTGTTGCCAGATTGGGTGTTTTTCCCGCTACATATTAAGGCCTGTTTACGGTGTGATTTAGCCGGGGTTTTACCTGGAGGACTCTATAGAAATCTGGCAACCTATTGAACGGAGTTGAACTGAGAGAGTGTGCCGTTCACAGACACCAGAATGAACGAGTTCACAATAACGTTCACCAGGCAGTAATGCAGTACGTTCAGTTCACGTTCGCCCAAAATATGAACGAGTTCATGAACTTTCGTTCAATGAACGCGTTCAGGCACAACACTGACAACCGGATCCAGTGCTTGATCGGTTAGCTTGACATAAATCGAAAGAAAGTTCAGATTTTTGAATTTGAATAAAAGTTTTACTTTGCTATATTTGTGTAACCTTCAAATAACTCTATCTGAAATGCTCTGTAATGTAAAGGAAATGATCTGAAATGTAAAGGAAAAACCATTATTGATAATGAAAGAACTGAAAGAACTTGATCAAAACTGATCATTTTCATTTAAAATAAGTCAAATTTATGTCGTATTAGTAAAACCTCATATTTATATATAGTGTTGCATCACTGACCACACACATCATCAAATGGTAAGCAAAAGAGGTTGAATTCACTAACAAATGTGATTTACATCATGTAGTCTTTCAACATGATCCCTTTTGAAATTCACAATCCCTAGGCTCTCTAGTAGCTAAGCAGCCCTGTTCTTTAAAAGTTGGAACTTAACTCATAGAAGAAAAAGCCTGTTTTTTTTCTTTTAAATGAGGAGTGTATTCTAACTGAACCTCATCAAGGCTTTCTCACTGACTGTATGCTGTGCTTCAAGCAAGGTGACAGGGAAAATATAGACTGGATTTCAAGTGATGGGAGCAAATTCGATATGAGCAATTGGAACAAACTCACTGACAGAGCTTTTTGAAAAGGGGACCTGAAAAATATATGTTTATAGTGAGGTTAATTATCACTGGTATGATTATTTATTATACTTTGTTATTTATACTATTATATGATTATTTATTAAAACTCATATTTTGACCACATCAGTTCCTGTCATCCATCCACCCACCCACTTCCACTTATCCGGGTTCAGGTTGTAGGGGTAGCAGCTACAGTAGGGAGCCCAGCCTTTTGGGCCAGCTCCTCTGGGGGAACCCCAATATGTTCCCAGGCCAGCTGCAAAACACAGTTCCACCAGGGTGTCCTGGGTCTCCTCCTGGGCCTCCTCCCAGTGGGACATGCCTGGAACACCTCACCAGGGAGAAGTCCAGGAGGCATCCTAATCAGATGCCTGAATAACCTCAACTGGCTCCTCTCGACATGGAGGAGCCACGGTTCTACTCTGAGTCCTCCCCAGATGGCTGAGCAGTTCCACTTATCTCTAAGGGAGACCCCAGACACACTATGGAGAAAACTCATATCGGCTGCTTGTATCCAGGATTTCGTTCTTCAGGTCATAACCCAAAGCTCATGACCATAGATGAGGGCAGGAACGTAGATTGACCAGTAAATCAAGAGCTTTGCCTTTTGGTTCAGCTCTCTCTTTACCACAATAGACCAGTACAGCCCACGCTTCACAGCGATGCCGCACCAATCCGCCTTTCGATCTCCCGCTCCCTCTTCCCCTAATTCATGAACGAGACCCCAAGATACCTAAATCCCTCCACTAGGGGCAGTACACCCTACTCAACCAGTAGTAGTAGCATAATATTAAATAACAACAATTGTTCTGTTCATAGTGTACCTAATATTTTTTGCTCTCTCACTTGCATTAACAAATTTGGCTGAATGCTTTTAGTTTAAAATATAATGTGCAGTCTTACATCTCACCAAGATTTCGGAGTTTCATTTTTAAACAAATCATTGTATGAGAAAAAATCATTTAAAAATAAAAACAAATACTCCTGTATAAAGGATTATAAATAACCTACATCATATGATCAGTATTAACTTACTCATCTTGGCAGCAGCTGATTATTTTTGTCCCAAATTAAGTTTTGGCAAGACAGAACTTTGTTTATAGTCATCTCTGCCCCTATTTCTTTAAAGTAGAGCAGCCAGTTTTGTCTCTCTTTGCCTGTGAATGTCATTATTAAGGCTGGAAAATATTTAGATTTTCGGGGAATGACAGAATTTTTAGACCAAACAAAAAATGTGTGTGGTCTAAAAACACAACTTACAAGTTGTGCAATAAAGCATGACCCACAGCACACTGGGGATATCGCCGCCGACAAACAACAGATAATAGGTATCAGGTGTCGATACCTGTTGATATGAGGAAGTCTGTTAAAGTTACTGCAGTTGGAACAATCAGAGTTTTCTTTGTGAGTCGATGACAGAAAAGGTCTTGAAATTGAATACTATTGCTGCTATTGAACAGGTTGTGTTAGATTATGGTATGTAATATGTAGCACTAATCAGAAAACGACCACATTACTAGTTAATTATAAAACCCTTATGCTTAAGAGATGCAATCTATCTCATCATAACATAGGAATCAACTAATTCCTTTCCTAAATCATATTTAAGCTTTTTTTAAATCATATTTTTAGCTAATAAAATAAATTGCTAGTTAAAGCAGCTTTCCAAATTAAATGCAAGATATGCAAGCTTATTCTTTATGCTGGTTTTATTAATAGGGTCACAATATTTTTCTATTTGCTCATTTATACCACCTGCTGGCTTTTGTGGGGAAAAAAAGTTCTAGAAACTGTTTTAATATAAAAAAAAAAAAACCTAACCTAAACCTCACCTAGTCAAAGCTGGATACAAGGTACAGTAGTTACAGGTCATTGGTTTTTCTACGTAACATGTTGTTGTACAAACAGTATGAGGTCATGCATTATGACTTTAGAGTCTGATATAAGTAGTTCGTTAACCTTTACTGTCTGTTTTGCTGTTCATCAAAGCTATGTGACATGGGTACATATTATCTTTATTGGATTATAATTTACCTTGATATGAAGGTTTGGTGGAGCTAGGAGAGTAAAACTGGACTGAATTATAGTTTTGAATGAGGAAATTAATTTCATGGTGGGTAGGTTGAAAACTCATGGTGTGCAGTACAGGAAAACTGAAATTCTGAAATGGAAATTTTTATATAAAAGTGTAAATGAAAGCATTTTGCTCTGAAAAAGCTGTCTAAGCTTTGCCCTGAAGATGTTCTTATTTATTTCTGTAGATTCTCCGGAGTCACACCCAGTAACCTTGGTAACAACACGAAGCTCGTTGATTGGATGCCACAGAATGACTTACTGGGTGAGTATATGCAGCTGGATTTAATGTGGTTTTGCTAATGACTATGAGAAAAGTATTTTAGAAAACAAACAACAGACACAATACAATTACTTACAGTTGTTTCACAGATTCATTATTGTCTAAATGTGAAGGCCGCTTTCTGTTCTTGATTTGTGAGGATAACAACTATCTTTTTATTTTGTTTAAAAAAGTGAAGTGTCTGCAAAAATTAAGCAATTCTTGACTTTTTACTTTTTGATATGTCAGAGCCACGATAAAAAAAAAGAAAAAAAAACTTCAATTATAAACAGGAAAATTATAAGGAAAAACTGTATTTACTGCAATATCATAGTGTATTGCTTAATTATTCAAACTGACGTTTGGCAGAAGAACCAAGATTTTATAGAGAAAGCTCTAAACTAATCAAATATATTTTTCAGTTTAAATGAAAGGGTCTTGTGCATGACTCTGCCATAAATAAAACAGGAATGTAGGACAAAAGGCATGACAGAATTTATTGATGATTTCTGTCCCGTTCAGTAAACTAACCTATGTTTCCCACTCACCAGGCCATCCTAACACTAAGGCCTTTCTGAGCCATGGAGGCCTAAACAGCATCTACGAGGCCATGTATCATGGGGTGCCGGTTGTAGGTGTGCCCCTTTTCGGAGACCACTATGACACCATGACCCGTGTGGCAGCAAAAGGGATGGGAATCATGCTGCACTGGAAATACATGTCGGAGGAAGATCTCTACAATTCCTTAAGCAGCGTCATCAATGACCCTAGGTTTGACCACTTTAAATCTTTGATGTTTGATTTTTTTATCCATGTTTATAGATTATGAGAAGAGAACATCTGTTGAGGCTTTAACAATTTTTGACATTTGATTTGTAAATGGGTTTAGCCTTGAAAGTGTATACTGATTTATTTTAAGTCCTCATCCCTAGTATCCTCCCTTTTTTCTTTGCTTGTGCTGAATTTCTGCTCCTAAACATACAAATAGCTTCAGTATGCATATCCAAGGTATGCATCCTTAGCATAAAGGTGGCACATTTACAGATAAACGGGGAAGAAAATCTACCTCTAGGTTACTACAGAGCATGTCACTCTATACATTCGAAGAATGGTTGTGAAGTGTTCTAGTGCAGAGGACAAGCTCATATCCCAACCAAACCTTCATAGATCTGTGGAAAAAAAAATAGATTTATCTCAAAGAATAAACCTGACTTCAGCCCTCACCTGTTCTCCTTTCTGGATCTAGCCTGCCAATAATGTGAGTTTTTTTGTTTTTTTTGTTTAAATCTTACCTCTCATCCTAAAGATTACCCTAATTATATTTTGAATGCTTATCATTCAGACCTCAGGATGATGGACTGCAAAATACTTGAGACTGGTCGACAGGTCTGTAAATTTACAATCAAAACTAGAATAGGTTGGTTTGGATCGGACGGGCCAAGTCCATCTATAACTTTAAAGCTCGTGACATGCTGTGCAACAATTGAGAATGTTCACCTCATTCTTATAGTAAAAAGTAAATTTTCTCCCCAAGTAATTACACTTCAGCAGAAGCTCAGTTGCTGAGTTCATAGAAAGCCACACCTGTAAATGAAAAGCACAATGGCAGAGGCCATGTTCAAATGATTGAGGAGAGAAAAATGCTTTATATTACTTTAAATATATATCACACATTTTTAAACATTTTCCGACTCTTTTAGCACATCCTCAAAACTACTCATAACCGATAACAGTTACCTCTACATAGGTCCTCACTCGACAAAAGACGAAATTTCGAAATTGAAAAACAAAATTTAAAAAATCATCTCCATTTTTTTCTCCCTGCAAAATTTTTCTAATTGCACAATTATTCTCAGAGACTCCATGAGAAAAAGTTCTACCCAGATGATGCGTTGAGAAGATATAAGAATCCCCAAGACAGGATGGAAGCAAGAACATTGCTTCTCATGGTGAACATATTAACCTTTAGGTTTATCCCTTCTCCATAAAACACCTAAACAAATAAATAACATGATGACATGTTCAAACATTCCAATCATGTTAAAACTAGACTACCTCTAAAATATATAGCATAATAGTTTTTGAAGATTGTTTTTGCACAATTCTGAGTTAGATCCAACCATATTCAAATTTCAGAATAAGTCATAAATTAGTGCTAAACTTTATTCTGAATCTGTGGCAATCGCTAACAATTGCTGTTAGGACATTCCTCCTATCAATCTGACTGAACTTGAGCAGTTTTCCAAAGAATGGACAGCCTTTTTTTTTACTTTATATAACCTTATATAAAATTTTTTCATTTATAAGGAATTGTTAAAAGCAGTATATTTTTTCCATATTGACAATTATGTTGCCTACTTCCTTTTGCTCTATTGCTTAACATGAATGAATATGAATTAGAGTTTATGATTGCAATGTGTCAAATATGTAAAATTGTAAGTCTTAAGTAGTTTTAAAAGGCAATTTGCAAACATGGAATGAAGTATCTACATATTGTGGGTGTTCTCTGTGGGTGTTCCCTCTGGGTGCTTCTTCTTATCCCTCATCCCTGCCGTCTTCCTGTCCCCAGGTACCGCGAGCAGGCTCGTCTCCTCTCCAACATCCACAAAGATCAGCCAGGTCACCCAATCACCAGGGCTGTGTACTGGATCGGCTACATCCTCCGTCACAACGGAGCTAACCACCTGCGCTCAGCTGTATACGAAGTGTCCCCTTACCAGTACTTCCTCTTGGATGTGATTTTTATTGTTGGAGCTACTGGCGCTCTGATAGTGTTCCTGCTGCGTAGGCTGGTACATCTCCTCAGGGCCAAGGATGGGCACCAGAACAGAAGAGTGGATGGCAGCATGACCAATGGACACTGCCACTCTGAGAGCATTGCCAACGGGAAGCACAAACGCAATGGCTCTTTGAAAACCGAGAAGAAGATAAATTAGTATGTCTGAATGGCTAAGTGAGGAAGAAGTTGCCTTAGGGACTCAGCTCTTGGTTTGTTTCATTGCTTTAATGAAAGCATGGAGCAAAAGCTGTTCTTAGGGCTGCGTCACAAGGCAACTACTACTCATAGCGAGCACAAGGCTGTAGGAGGATTAAATGTGCGATGTGTGGGAACAGAGCAAGGCATCGGGTGCTCCAAATCTGTGTGTATGTGTGTGTTTAGATGAATGTTTGTGCTACAAGGCAAAATTAACATTAAAAAAAGAGAAAAAATATAACCACAGCTAAAGCAAGACACTGGAAGGTCTTTTTGAGGATGAAATACAGGAAGGACACATCTATAAGAGCATCTCATCTCCATGTTCTATGCTGGCTTCCTTAGCAGGAGGAGTAGGACGAAGAGGAGCCAACGCTTTATCCTCGGAACAAAGCAACAAATCAAACAGCTTTGGATTGATCCTTTATTTTAAAGCGTCTGATGGTAACTGAAAATAGAGGAAACATCTATTTATTGCTGCTCCAATGCATTTTAATGAGGGAACTTTTTAACTTTGTCTTATTGTTAATTTATTTCATTTGTCTGTCAGAGGTGTGGCAGTATGACCGTGGATGTACACTCCTTACTCTGAGGTCACAGCTTTGTATGAGTCAAAGAAATAGAACACTGACAGCAACAATTATGAATCTGTGATGGCTTTTTAATGTAGATGCAACTGACTGATTTATCCTTGTAAAAATACGTCCTCACTTTTTCACGTAGTATTGCAAAGCTTGTTAACTACGGTGGCATTTCCATCTATTCCTGACTGTCAGCCAACTCTGCTTGGCTTCTCTTTGTCAGAAAGTGATTTTGCTTGGTTTGTTTTTTTTAGATTTCTTTTTAAAGTAAAGCCTTAAACCAGGGAAAGCCAGATGGGACATCTAACGGTCCTAAAGAGACAAGGATGGATCAGAGCATCACGCATTTATGATTGTTGCTACTGTGCTCCAGTTTCTTCATTCTGTTTCCAAATTCTATTTATTAAAGTAAAGAGTTCTTTCTCTGTTGCCATTTTCAGGGTCAAACTTGACTTTGTACATCATTTTTTTCCATTATTTAGTTGTTACTTAAATTTAGGGTAGTAATTTTTACTTTTTAGGAATGCTAGCCTTAAGTTACTTCCACTAACTGTTTCCCTTCCATAAGTCTGGATGGCTTTGTTGCAGTCCATGTGATAACCACCAGATATAGAATATTTCAAGCTTGCGTCTCAAAGTCATCATACAGCGTTAACCTGGGTTTGTTGACAAGGGGAATGTATGGTTAAGCCCTTTGTTGTTGACAGAATTGTTCAACTTTTTCAATGTTAAAACAAATAATCATTTTTTTTAAAGAAATGAATTAGTCTTAAACTTTAATGACTTTGAGAAATATATTTATGAAATAAGATCAGAAAAAAGCCACAGTACCGATATAAACTAGCTAAAGGCCCATGAAGAGCGGGAAGGTATTTGGTAACCATCACCTTTGCTTACGGAAAAGTAAATCCCTTAAATACTTTAGTTATTGAATGCAGTACTATGTCTGTCTGGAGACTGTGGAAAATTTCAAGTGCATTTATTTGGGGGGGGATTTAAAGGTATCCCAAATAGTTTCCGTAATAGAAATTATTTTTTTTGTTTGTTTTTGTATTTTTTTTTTTAAGAATGTTTCAATCTGTCATTTCACTAATAAAACAACATAAAAAATTGATACAGGATGATAATTACTCGCTTAAACTCTAACATCCAATAAGAGCACCAATTAGACTTAAAAAACCTGGAAGTGTGACAAACTTGGCAAAAAAAACAAGGTAAACCTGTCACCATGATAGTAAAAAAAAATACAAATAGAAGATTAATTGATTCCCTGCTTAAAGTTGGAAATCTGTTGCAAAACGTGTTATTTTGTGGTTACCAATGTTCATGATTTATTTGAAGCATTTTACACATCTTTGCCAGGGTTGGCAATTGTTGCTAAGACGACTGTACATGTTAAAAACAAAGAAAACAGTGAGCTGAACAATGTAAAACAGGAAATCTAACTTAAGTTAAAAAAAAAATCAGTTTCTCTCTGTGAGCTACTTTTGACACCTGCACCACAAAACCAGCCCTGCTGAAAAAGGACAGAATCTTATACTTGAATCAACATCTAAATAATCATCTGCACCATTAGCAGTTGGGCGCTGGTGGTAGGTGGAGTTGCAGGTGCTACACAGGCTATGAACGGGGTCTGAAGCTTAAAATTTTTTTCCAGTATTAAAACTGTAGTCTTGGCTGTTTGAAGAAAGATTCAATTTTCTTCTGTTTATTTTCATATTAATGTCAATAGTCCTGTGATGTTTGTATGTGATCAGCTTGAATGCAGCCTCCATAGGTTTACCTACTTGCTCCTTTAGTCGTCTCTTTGTTCCAACCTTCATTCATGGTGTGTTCATGCTCTTTTCTTTGACCTCAGATATATTTTTTCCTCCTACTTTCTCACAATGTTTAGATTTTGTTTTCCCCTCTTTATGGAATGAAAACTTGTTTTATGGTGTAAATAGAATGTAAACAAAATACTAACGCTGAATAAAAGTCACATATTTTGTTTGCAGACCTGATTGAAACCCTTTTTTCCTATCTTGCAAACACAGAAAGCAAATCTTGGAGCTGGAATGTCAGAATGTGTTATCTTACAGTAAACCGGGGGAATTTTTTTTTTTACAAATATTGCTTTAGTGCATGTAAAATACATATTAGGTTTTAAAAAAAAAGTGGGGGGGGGCAAAAAGTTATTTCAGCTGGCAAAACTTTTTTGCCAGCTGAAATAACAGATGAAACCTTTTTTTTTTTTTTTTTTTTTAGATATATATTAATTCCCAAACAGAAACTGCTGAAAGACAACATTTCATAGATTAAACTTTCTAAGTTCCTTTATATTGATTTATTTTTCCTATTCATAGACTGTCCTCTCTGTCTTACAACTGTAAGGAATGGAAAGCTTTATTTTGAATTAGCTGAATATATATATATTTATTATTTAACTTTAGGAAAATCAAGTTCTAACAATCTTTATCTTTATAATATAAAGTTTTTAATTTATATAGAAAATTGGATTTTTAACCTATTTTATTTATTTAAAAAATGTAACTTTTTACTCTGTGTCCTTGCAGCATTGTTTTAAATAAAAGTTAAAACTTTCAAATTACAACATGTAAATTCAGATTGTTTATCATGAATGTTTTTTTTCTTTTATCTGATTAACCAACAGAGAGTAACTGATGGTTAGGAAGCACAAAAATAATAGTTTCCAAAATTTGCAAAATAACTTGTCCACAGTCTCTGAATCAGGTCCACTTTATTAGGATTTTACTGGATTTCAGCCCCATCCGTCCTCCCATTAGCTCACATCCTTCTCGTTCCCACTAAAGAACGTATTCCCACAGCATGATGCTGCCACCTCAATGTTTCACTATGCGCAGTCAAAGTTGAGGGTTAATGTATCATGTTAGTGCTCCACTATATGTGATATTTTTTATGTAGACTTTTTGGGTCTCATCTGACCAAAGCACCTTGTTTCACACATAATGGAATCTCTTGCATGGTTTGTTGCAAACTCCAGACAGGTGTGTTTAAACCTCCTCATGCTTACCACTCCTCCATAAATCTCAGATTTATGGTGAGCATGATGATAAATTGTCCTTTCAATGGATTCGCTAACCTGAGATAATGATATAGATAACTCCTCCAGAACTATATTGGCTTCTCCTATGGAAGCTCTCCCGTCCCGGCCTGTCCTGTTGTCTGTTAGATTTCACTGGGTCTTTTAGCTGTCCCACACTCTGTCCATTGTCTTAGATGATACATGCAGCAGGGTTTAATAGGATGTTGAAAGCTTGTTTCATAAACTAACTTTGCATAAATTTCCCCACAGCTTTCTGACCGACGTGTCTGGTATTTTTCTTTGTTTTCATAATACAAATTTTTTTAAATACAAACTTCATTAGCCATGAGAAGAATGGCTGCATTTACAGTATATTTAGGTTAAATCACCCATAATCAGGCTGAATTCTCATTGGCTTCTAAAGAAATTGATTTCTCTGGATTTGATTTGAGTGGACTAAAGAGGGTTGAATAGATAGTATTAGTATTACTTCACCCTAATGAACAATGGTGGTTTTTATTTAATAAAACATATGTACGTTTAAGTGGTACGAATGTTTTTGCAGAGTACTGTTTGACTAATAAATTTCTTTACTATGAATTGAAGGCTAGTTTTCTTTCAATATCTTAGTGCAATAAAGCATTTAACTTTATGAGAACTGATAAGATGGTTACAGCTGCCTGTCTTCATTTAACACTGGATGTCTAGGCTTTCCATCAGGAACTGTTACTGAGCTGCAGGAGGCTTTTGAAGGTATCAAATGGTTGAATCATCTAAAGTGGCCCAACTGCTTCCACACACACACACACATGCACACAAGCCAGGCGGATAGAGATAGGCTTATCTAATGCTGTTTGCTTGTGCTGAGTGAGGCGAAGGTAACAAAACACCCTGCCTGGTACCTTACTTCACTCACTGGCCCTGTTAATTATTCACCCTGCCTGGAGGGCCCTACAGACCTCACACACACAGCCAGCCAAAAGCATCTGCAGTATGTTTAATTTACGTTCTTGCAGTTGTTTTCTTTTGTTGCTGCCGGTGGCCAATTCAGACACCGTCCTGTTAACGGAGACACGAAGGGGAGGGGCTGGGGATTAAAGGTCTGAACCCAACTGCTGAAGAGGAATGTGATATCACAGAAAGCACAGAGGGCATCATTCATGACAACCTTCATTCATTATTAGCCACACCTCCCTCCTCACATCTTTTAAGTGCCTATTATCTGCTTTTCCTAGTCAGACCAAAGGAGCAGGCCGAAGCAATTAAACACTTTCTGTGGCGCTAAGTGGGCACATCAAATCGTAGCAGAAAAGTCCCGACTCTTAGCTGAAGATCACCAGTCATGGATTTGCCTATAGTTTGACAAGAGGGCGTGCTCTAATCCTGCCGGAGGACCAGGGCCTCAGCTCATTTTTGCAGCTGTTTGTGTTTGTGTAATGTCTGAGAGGTGTGGGACAGTTTAGAAACTGTTGACTTAGCTTGTATGGCCCTAAATGAATGATGGTTTTCCTTCACTGCTTATTCGTCTCTGTCGCAGCATATTCCAAGTGCTCCGCTTATAGATCTGCCCAGAGGCGTGTAATATTTCTTCTAAAGGATTTAAGGGGGACAGAAAAGCTGCCTCAGCACTCAACTGACCATGACAGCACTAAGCCAGGAAAATCTGTTAAGATAATGTTATTCAAATATAATTAGAGTGAGTGATAATCTGAAAAATGTTGACGCATAATGAAAGTCTTTGATTTTACCAAATGGTTGTCAAACCTGATTAAAAAGACACTTCCTTAATACATAGAGTGATGTATCAAGCCTTTAACATCTCACCCAACTCCATTCAACCCAACAGATTGAAATGGCATTGCACAACTCAACACCTCAAGCCCCTGTCACACCTTGACGATTTAGCCAGCGTATGTCTGACGTACAAAATATCAGGCAAAAACACTGGCATACGTTGGATAAGTTATGGGTCAGTTTTGTATAAGTTATGGGCATGCTGAAGCATGCTGGCACGCTACATGCTTGCTGGCAAGTACGTTGAGGTATGCCAGCGTATGCTCATACGTGGGCCATAAGTTACAGGTAAGTTATTTGATTGTTGACGTACGCTAAGTGTAAGTTACACATAAGTCGTGGTGTCTAGCTTATCCAAAACCTATGAGTAATTGTGCAGAACTTATGCGTAACTTATCAAGAACTTATCTCCAATGCATATCAAAGCATTTGGCGTGTTCCAGACAACCGCTTAACGTGTTTCTAACTTACAGCTACTGTACTGTTAAATGGCTGCGTTTTTGGTATAAAAGTTGGTTCACAGGAGGAAACCGTCAAGACTCCTCCAGACTTCACATCCATCATAGGTTGAGAGAGAAGATGAGTATGATGGGTCCTCCCTGCATTCACAACCACGGCCAAAACAACATACTTCCTAGCAGACGTGATGCTGAATGTTCTGTGACTGCACACCTTTTTTCTTTCTCTCCCTCCTCACCCACCCACTGGCTTGTGAAATTTCATGGGCAATAAGCTGCCGTTATGCAGCTTATAACTTAGGCTGTCGCTGGACATTAGTCCTCTATGTTTGGGGATGCCTGTTTTAGAGGATTCTGGGATGTGGGGCATACACTGGCTAAATCGTCAAGGTGTGACGGGCTTCACCAAAACATGGCCATGTCCTACAGGCAGGCAACAATGGCATTATAAAATAGCTGCAGAGATTTTCAGCTTAGGTAGACCAATCATTGATAAAATTACAACTTTTGATTACACAATGGAAAAAAGTTCATTGTTATAAGTACACATACAGTAGCCCAGGTAATGTAGGAGACACTGGAGGAAGGGGCTGTGGTCATATGACACCAGAACTTAGCATTTTGGTCCACATTACTAAACTACCCATCTGCATTAGAGTTGTTTCATTACACATTACCCTGAAGGCACCATGTCTACCATGAGACATGGCAGTTTCATATGATGGGATCGTATTTTACAGAAGGTCTGAAGTCCTGGAGGAAATACGGATAATTGTGGAAAATCCATATTTAAAATGCTTTTGTACAAAAATATCTTCTAACAAATGTCTGATAGCACTGAAGAAGGGTTTGGCATTGCATAAAATATGAAGACTATTATTTACCCCTGATTCAGCTTAAGTAGGATTCCGCAGATATTAATATACCAGGTTCCATCATGAGGCAATAAGATGATTCATTAACATTAATAAGTCAACTCTTTCTGTGGTTACTCTTGCTTTTTTCACACAGACAGAAAAACGCACATGTTGACTGAATGGGCATTCTAGGCTGATTCCCTAATGGGCCCAGAATGCCCATACCCTGTCTGAGCAAACATTATACACAAATCCTCCCTCTCACACCTACTGATTAGACTGAACAAGATGATGCAGCAATTGATAATGGAAGCATGAAACATGGTGTTTTATATGAGTGCATGTGCAAAGGCTTAAAATAGAACCAAGACAACTGTTGCAGGTTCTTATTATCTCCACTAGAGGGTAGTAGCATGCCACAATAATTAGTTGTATCTCATTCATATGTAATAATTTATTTCGTTTTATGACTTCTGCAATCACTTCCCCTCTGGATTGACTAAACATGTGAAAAAAACCTGATGGCAATAAATGACAACTTTTAAGAAAGTCCAAAGTTCTCTCAGCAGCTGTGAAGTGAAAAAGTGCAGCACAGCATGTAAAATGTTTGTTATTGCCATTCTGCTCCTGTATGTCAACAGCTGTAACTGCCATTAAAGCCCCCCTCCTCCCTCCTGTAAAACTCTTTGGACCAACTCTAAGCGTGACAGATGTGACTGTTGGTGGGCGAGGAGAAGCCTTCAAAATCAAAAGGCCTTCAAGAGAAGATTTCAAATGAAAGTTAAATGATCCTTGTGGAAATTACAGGGTCCCCTCGGCTGCTTCAAAGATAGGATTGAGCCAGAAGGCGACGAATGGTGGCAATAAATAATTGCAGCCAGAGAAATATAATTAGCATGTGCTATATTTGTGCATGCAGGCCTCATATATTGCTATATAGTTAAATACATTGATGCATGCAGTGAAATATGTACTTTTGATGCACTAGCAAGTGTGTGTCTTTGTGCACATTTGTATGTATGTGTTTTTGTTGGGGTGTTTGGGATGGATGGAGCCCTGTCACTGTGTCTCCATGGAGATAAGAGAAGCTCGACAGTCTGGCAGAGAGAATGACAGCTTTTATATCAATCATGCTGACTTATAACTGTACGCGTGTGGACAAGTGTGTCTGAACACTAAGGGGTTAGGGAAGGGTATTAGGCTGGAATCAAAAATAAATCAATGTCATGTGGTTTGTAAGTCAGCAGCTGTTGTCAGTTTGGCCTCACCTCGCTGTAATCTCTAAACTCCAGTGACCACACGTCCCTAATGCGCGCACAGACTCACACACACCCACACACACACAACAAACAGATGCCAGCATGTGTCACCAATCTCTAAGTGCCTGGACAACGCCCAGAAGGAGATGCTCAGCCAAATGTTTCCCTGGCTACATATTTTAAGCTTCTCAGCGATTCAAGACTCTGATTTACTTTATGCTCCTCTCTGAATATCTTTTCCTTGTTGTTTTGCCTTTTATTTTCACTCTACACCCACAATATCTTCCCACTTTCTTTCTCATCCTCTCCAGTATCTTCTCTTAGCATCCCTCCAACTCAGAGCCTGGGTGAATCTGTAAGCTGATGCAGCGTATCTGTGAGCAATTGGGAATTCAATTGGAGAAAATAAGGCTTTTGAGTTTGAAGCCAGATATTTAATTAGGGGAGTGAATTATAGCTGTGTCGCTGCAGGGACGAGGCACAGAGGTAATGTGACCGAGTAAACAATAAATGAGCTCTGAAGAAAAAAATGAGAGGATAAACACAGTTTTCTCTAGCACGCTTTAAGAAAAACTTAACACCTACGTCTGCTTTTGCAGAATATCTCATGCTTCCTCACTTAACCTAAGAAAAAGAAACTGACACGTTATTCTACACTTAAAGTGTAAATTTTTGTAAACAATCATAATAATATTACCTTAATTCTTTCCCCTGCAGTGGGTCTCAGACAGAAAGGCTGAGAGAGACGAGGGAGAAAGGGAATCTGGTGATAAGACAGGGTGGAGATAAAAATCTAACCTCTACTGTGATTAGGTAGTGCCCTCTTAGGCAGATCTGCACTGATAAACACACTCACCTAGAAAATCAACCACACGCCTTCATGCTGTTAAAATTTACTATTATGTTTTCCTTATCAGATGCATTTTGTTTCAATTTTTCCTTTCTGTATTTTACTCTTTTTTTGGGTTATCATACACTAATGATCTCATGTATTGCCTCCCCTGGTAAAAATGCACAAGAAACCTTAAAAGCATGTCACATTGTATCCAAAGAAGAAAATTTCACACTGTTAATGTTGTTTTAACATTTACAGTGCATTGACAATAATAATAATGATATGCTAAATTCAAACTGTGGGGAAATGACTTAGTTATTTCTTAAAATAGTAATAATTGTGGCCGGATGTAACCCGGGTCATCATAGCCAGGTGCTTTAGTTTGAGTTTCTTCAAACTGCGAGAAATGTCTAATTAGGATCTTTGTAGGTGAGTGCTTTCTCCAGTTTGGACTTCTTCTTTACTTTTCAGTTATTAATGTCATTCTGTTTTGTTGATCATTGGTTTCTTTTCCATTTTATGTGATTGTAGTTGTTTTCCAGTTATATTTAAGTAGTGTTGTGTTTTTTGTGTTGCTCTATGTTGCCCCCTTGTTCCAGTCTCCATTCCGCCGGCTTCTAGTTGCTTCTATCCACACCTGCTCCTTGTTAGCCGATTACACCAGTCTTTGTTCTGTCTCCCATATATACACCCCCTGTGCAGTTTCTTACTACTGGTTTCTCGTTGTTATTTGGCTCCTCATGTGTGTGTTTTCCTCTGATGCCTTGTGTTTTTTTTTTTTTTTGGTTCCTGTATTTTGTTCTTGGATTTTGTTTTTGTTGACCTTTTTGATTAAATGGTAAATGGTAAATGGCATGTACTTATATAGCGCCTTTATTCAAGTTAGGAGACCTGACCAAAGCGCTTTACACTACATTCATTCACCCATTCACACACACACTCACGCACTGATGGTGGCAAGCTACATTGTAGCCACAGCTGCCCTGGGGCTCACTGACAGAAGCGATTAAATCAACCACAACTCATCTCGGCCTCCTTCTGCTCTGCATTTGGGTCCACGACCAACCTCCACTCTACCTTGACATACTTACGTTTTATACCAGAGCTTGTTAATCTCTGGGATGAAGAATCTGTCTCCTTCCCAATCAAATGATGGCTGGACATTTCTATGATGTCAATGTTCAAACATTATTATTTATGTAGGTAATTCTGACTTTACAAAGACAACATAACCAAAGAGATCTCTTAATCTGAACACCTCAAATGGCAGCTCCTACTGCCTGATTCCATTCTAGTTTCCTGTTCTATCATTTATTCCTTTATCTTTTGGTGTCAGAAGATAGAGCTGTGCTCCAAATTGCTGTGTTGAATCTGGACACTCTTCAGCCTTACACACGTCATACACTGCAGACCAGGGATGTGCAGAGGGGGGGGCGGAGGGTGCTTGAGCACCTGCCCCTTTGTCCCTGATTCTCAAAGTGCCCTTTTGTAGGGTTTATTATTATTATTATTATTATTATTTTTTATTTTTTTTTTGCGTGTGTGTGCGCGTGTGTATTTGTGTGTTTGTGCATGTCCAAAACAATTATAATTTAGATCTACTGTTCCATGGTAACCGTGGCCGGTCACATGATATACTGGATCATGTGACCGGCCGCGTCAGCTTCACACAACTACCGTGACGTGCCCTGCTGCTGCGGATAACCACTGCGACTCCAGAAAAAGTAAACAACTGCTCAGGTAAGTAGGTGCTGCAGTGGTGTTAGTTTGTGCAAGGTTTATTGTTGCAAGATGAGTAGACTGACCGAGTAAAGTAAGCAATGAGCATCCTCTCTGCTGTGTGCAATTTGCACACACCTCTCACAAGTTATTGCCCTAGCCAGCGGCGCAAAAAGTGGGTAGGCACCGGTACTGGAGGAGGCGCAGAAACGATCATGGTAAAATGATCCCGCCAGTCATTTTTAAATACTTTGATAATACTTTCATTGCCCCAGAATGTAGGTAGGTAGTTGCATCCCTGCCGCTAGCTAATTGACCACCACACACGCACAGCGTGCTATGGGGAGGAAGTACGTCAGGTTTCTGTTGTTACTGTCTGTTTCACCTGCTATGTGAAAGTGCAGAGAGATATGTATCTTACTCTCAAGCAGGTGTGTTTTCTTCCTGTTTTATTTCACTAAAACTGTGCAGTATGCATATTCACATCATTTTGGACCATTACACAACAAAAATAATTTGAGTTTTGAATTTCTAAACCTCTCCTTTATTTACACAAAAAAATTAAATATGCCCATATAGGCTAATATGCATACAGACAAATTGTATAACTTTTGGACCCTTGCTGTCATGCGCAAACTTAATAGTCAAACTTAATAAAAGCAAAAAAACATTTAAAAAAGTTATTTCTATATCATTTAATAAATTTTTATTTTATAGCATTAGGAATAATAAAGGGCAAAATATTAATGGGTTAAACTTGTGGCTATGCAGTACAAATTTTTTTTTAAAAGGTATGCAATGTCAATTTTTGTTTGTATGTGTGTTATATGTGGATCAGATTGTAGTTTAAGTATCTTATTTCATTTTGCAGAGATGCCTCGTAAGGAGAGGAGGTTAAAACAAAAACAAAATGAGCTGTGTGAGGCTGCAAAAGGCAGTGGATCACTCACCAGCTGGATGACAAAGAGCACAAAATGTAAGATCAACACATGCACCAGTTATTTATAGCCATATTCAGTTAGAGAAAACTACAGTAACAAACAAAATTTCAATTTTGTTCTGTTACATTATAATATGTATAGTGTGTTAATTATTGATTAATTGATAAATTTATCGATTAATGATTAGGTGTATGGTGTTAATTAGATTAATCCAAGAGCAAATTCTGCCTGATTTCCAGATGGACAGGGAGTGAGCCATCACAGGTCAGATGAGGAGATGGAAGGAGAGAAAGATGAGGATATGGAAGGAGAGAAAGAGCAGCTGGAAGGAAAGAAAGAGCAGGAGATGAAAGGAGAGAAAGAGGAGGAGATGGAAGGAAAGACAGGGGAAGACACTGTGCCTCAGAGAAATGAGAGTTTGCTAGGAACAGAAAGTCAAGAGGAGCCAGAGACTGGAGGAATGGTCTCAGGGGTTAAGGAGCCCACACAGGATGTTAAAGTAGAGGAAGCAGCAAACCAGGAGACAGAGGTTGGGGTGAGAGAGGGAAAGCTTGATTTACAGATTACACAAAATGTGGAGGTAGAAGGAGCATCAAACCAGGAGGAGATTGAAACCAGAGATAGGCAAACATTCTCACACCTACACTGAAAAAAAAATAGAGGTTGACAGAACTTACATTTTCTAGGCAACGTGATGCATTTGGTTTTTTGAGTTTTCCTTACTTAAATTCACTGTGGTTGAGTTTACAAAGATTTTTGAGTTCTGCCAACTTAGGTTTTTGGAGTGTGTTAAAGAAAAATGATTATTTTTTAGACTTTAATACAGTTAATCTTATGGCATGTGTAAACACTCTCACTTGAACATATTTCTTAATTTTGAACAAGGCTGTGTTAATGATTTAAAACTACTAATGGATAAGTATTTAGACCACCAGCCATGAAAGA